>NC_137129.1:3085619-3145619 GCF_949319135.1 Squalius cephalus
ATGGGTTGCAACAACCCAGAAACTTAATTTTTTTCCCCCTGGTTTTTCCCTAGACTTTTCCCCGGACCCCAGTTTGAAAACAGACCAGTTTATTTGTGTCAGAACTGAATAGATCACAAATTACATTTGCCTTTGATTTTGATGCAGACATTAGTGTGTGTTCTGCGTAGATCCGAGCTCAGTGACGATCACGAGCCGCATGCTGTCCTGTCCTCTCTGTGTTTCCCAAGCAACCTGAACAAACAAGCAATACATCCCAACTCAGAGCAAAAATAGCCGAGACACAATGGAGGCTATATTTAAACCCAATAGATCAAGTCTCTGACGTTACAGACATTCACAGAGACAGAATGGGACCGAGTTCTTTCAGAACCGCCGCCATGACGCATCACACACTAAACTCTTATAATGTCCTACAAGATGTTCAGCCAATGTGTTCAAATTACTCATTTTTTAGGCGTTTTCCAACCGAGAAACATTGGAATGTAATATTAATCTATTAATTTATGTGAACAAACACTTGTTGGGCAAAAAAAGTCAGCCTGAATGGCTCTTCAAGGCTCTGCCTCCCTCTTGTGGTAAAAAGATATAACCTCAAATTCTGACCATTAAATGCAACTTGATTTATTATTATTATAAAAAAAAATTTTTTAGTATTAAAACATTATCACTTTAAATTGATATTATTCATTTATTAATAAGCATTTCCAATAATATTTTATATATATTCCCATTTCTAATTATTAATACAATAAGCAAACTACACTTCTGTTCTCAAATGTATTATATGTATTAGTGCCATCAAATTGATTAATCACATCTAACATACAAGTTTGTGTATGTGTTTATATTATATTTATATATACTGTATATGCATGTATATATATATATATATATACACACACACACACATATAATATACAGTACATATAAATAATTATAATATAAACGCACATATATTACATAAACACAAACTTTTATTTTAGATTCGATTTATCAATTTGACAGCACTATAAAATATTTATTACTACATTATAATATAATTGTAACTTAAACCTCTACAAAAATCAGGGTTTTTTAAATTATTGACAGAATTAGACAAAAATAAGTCGTTTGCTGGCAAATATATACCTCAGCCGTAATCTAAAATAACTATTATATCATCATTAAAACATTAATTTGATATTATTTGAACAAACACACAGTCTACAACACAATCAGTTATTAATATTTCATTGCTTCTCTCTTGTTTACAAAAACCTTTAACGAATTTTGAATAATATACTACCACTACTATATATATATATACACACACACACACACATATATATATATATATATATATATACTGTATATATTAGGGCTGTCAAACGATTAATCGCATCCAAAATAAAAGTTTGTGTTTACATAATATATGTGTGTGTATGGAGTATAATTATTTTCTATATATAAATACACACACATGCATGTATATATTTAAGAAATATTTGCATGTATATACTGTGTATATATATTTATATTATATATAATTTATATTATATATAAATATTTTATATATAACACATTTTTCTTAAATATATATGCATGTGTGTGTATTTATATATAGAAAATAATTATACTCCATACACACACATATATTATGTAAACACAAACTTTTATTTTGGATGCGATTAATCGTTTTTATATATATATATATATACACACACACACACACACACATACATACATATATAAATATATACACACACACACACACATACACACATCTTAATTATAACTTAAACATCCACAAAAACAGGCCTGGTTTTACAGAGAAACACTAGTTTATTGGACACATATGGCACACACGCATGGTCTGGGAAAGTCAGTCTTCACAATAAAAGAAGGGAGAGAAGCGAACACACTCTCGCACAAGCTCTGCTGGACTCTAAGCATTAACGGGATCGGATGCGACCGCTTTCTCTCCTCCGACAGGCCGTCGCTTCTTCTTTCTGATCCGGTTCTTCTTCTCTCCGTCCGTCCTCTTGAGCTGCGGAGGCATGGGCTTCTTCTTCTTCTTCAGGCAGCTGAGCGGGTTGGGATTGCTGGATTTCCTCTTGCGTTTTTTGCCTCTCTTGTCCTCTCCGTCTTTCCCGAGGCCTTCCTTTTCTTTCAGACTCTGGAGGCTCACGATCGGGTTCACGATCTCCCCGAGCTGAACGGCTTCGACGTGCTTCAGCGTTCGCTCAGACGGCTTGTCCAACACCATTGTGTTGAGGATGATGTAGAGCAGAGGAACGCCAGGGATCTTCTTCAGCGCCTTCGTCAACTCCTGATCCTGGTAATAAGAATCATTGTGTGTTATTATTCCTTAAAGGGGTCATATAATGGTACATGCACTTTTACAAGTTGATTGTACTGAAATGTGTGTTGGCAGTGCCTGTACACAACCATCATAAAATGATAAAAATCCATCCAGTGGTTTTTTTAATCTCCTTATATGTTTGACCCTCTCTCAAATCAAGCCGTTCGATTTTGTGACGTCACACGGTCGGACGCCCCTCCCACGATTGTTGATTGACAGCAGCGTTTCAACACAGACCCGCCCTCGCTCGTGAGCGAGCTGTCAATCATAGTCCGCGCGTCATTGTTGATACAGGAGCACTGTCTATGAGCAGAATGGAGTCTAAGCGATTGTGGTGTTCTTGGGTGTTATAACGAACACAGCATCATGTTGATGCTCCTAAATCCGAACCGCTGAAGACGCAGTGGCTGAGTTTGTTTTCGAAGGGAATATTCCCCACGATCAACGTCAATGCTTTCATGTTTGCGTGAATCATCTCTCACACCAGACTGCTTTACAAACGAGGGTCAGCATAAAGCTGGTTTTGCTAAGAAGCTGCTCCTGAAAAAAGGATCGGTACCAACTATTCGTGTTCCTGCTGAACCTCCAGGAGAAGAAGTGAGTGTAACGTTTTATTAAAGGGTTAGTTCACCCAAAAATGAAAGTTCTGTCAGTAATTACTCTCCCTCATGTTGTTCCAACCCCGTAAGACTTTAGTTCATCTTCGGAACACAAATTAAGATTTTTTTGATTAAATCTGAGAGCTGATCACTCCTCCATAGGCTTCTGAGGGACTGAAACTTGCTGGCCCAGAAAATGTATTAAAGACATCGTTAATATAGTCCAAGTGACTCCAGTGGCTCAATCTTAAGTTTATAAAGCGACGAGAATACTTTTTGTGCACAAAAACAAACAAAAATAACGACTTTATTCCACTATTCATTTCCTTCTCTCTGGGCCTCGGGTGTTTTCACGTAGTGTTTAAGCGTAGCGCGTCTGTGTAGCACGTCACCACGTATCACACACATGACCAGCGTCGGCCAATAGTGAGCCTACGTGGTGATGTGCAACACAGACGCGCTGCGCTTAAACACTACGTGAAAACACCCGAGGCCCAGAGAGAAGGAAATGAATAGTGGATTAAAGTCGTTATTTTTGTTTATTTTTGCGCACAAAAAGTATTCTCGTCGCTTTATAAACTTAAGATCGAGCCACTGGAGTCACTTGGACTATATTAACTAGAGATGCACCGATTGATCGGCTGGTGACCGGAATTGGCCGATTTTCACGTGATCGGCCGTGACCGGCGACCGGCCGGTCAGTCTGACAAATGCCGATTTTATGCCGGTCAAATGCACTCGGGCGCCGCATGATTAACATCGCGCAACATCAGCATCACACGTGCACACGGAACACACATGTAGAAAACCTCGTGAATTACGTCCGTTCAGACCGCAAGCGCGTATTTTTTTCGGCGTGCATGTTAATCAATGAGTGCATTCACAACGGGAGCAGGAGCAGCGCGTGAGCGTCAAGCAGGAGCGTCGCGAGCAGTGAAGCGCGTGTTTCGGCGCCGAGTCTATTTGCTGCACTGCTCACGCTCAATTAAAGGGAAAGCACACTTTTGATGGACAAAATAGCCTAAATAGGTTTTCACAAAAAAAGTGCCCAAAATGCACAGAATTTGCGTGTTTTAACAAGAACTGGAGTAGGCTATGTCAGAAAAGAAAACGAAGACTAATATTTATAGAAAATGTACCCATTTAAACTTTTTATTATTGAGTTTGTACAAGTGATTGCAATAGGCCTGTGTGTGTGCTTTGAGAAATATCTTTATACTGCAAGGCTATATTTATTTTATTTATATTATTTTATTGCCATTCACTGTTTTCATACAGACGTTTAGTTTGCTAAATACATATATAAAAAAATATTGGATATTGAATGTGAAAAGGAAATGGTTCTTCCATAACACTGCACTTTAGATGTGTGTGAATTACCCACACCTGGAGTAATTTATATAGTTCTATTTTATAGCGTTTATCTGTTCAAAACAATATGTATATGCAAATTGTAAAATGTTCTATTACAGAAAAGATATAAAATAAATATTTGTGTGTGCTGTAAAGTGGTTAGAAAAAATGAAATCGGAATCGGCTAAAATCGGTATCGGCAGGTCAAACTTAATGAAAAATCGGAAATCGGAATCGGCCCAGAAAATTGTAATCGGTGCATCTCTAATATTAACGATGTCTTTAATACATTTTCTGGGCCGGCAAGTTATAATGTCTATAGAAGCCTATGGAGGAGTGAGAAAGCTCTCAGATTTAATCAGAAATATCTTAATTTGTGTTCCGAAGATGAACGAAGGTCTTACGGGGTTGGAACAACATGAGGGTGAGTAATTACTGACAGAATTTTCATTTTTGGGTGAACTAACCCTTTAACCTTTATATTAATCTTTATATTAATCTTTGCAAATCGCTTGCTGCACGCTTCACGATGAATGCGTCTGTTTACACTCAGGGTACATTACGGCATGTTTTCTATGTATGACGTTCTCAATATAATTCATAATCCCACGTTTATAATGAACAACGCGTTATGGTTATTGTGTTAGAAACGGTGTGCGCACAGAACAGAGGGGCGGGGCGAGCAAAGCTCATTATCATTTAAAGACACATGCACTTAAACGGCGTGCTGAAAACTATGGAAGCTTGTTTCCGCCACTGAATAAAACATTTTAAAAGAAAATTGCGACTTTTTATCTCACAATCTTCTGACTTTATTTCTCAGAATTCTGAGATATAAAGTCAGAATTCTGAGATATAAAGTCACAATTGCGTGAAATAAACTCACAATTGCGTGTTATAAAGTCAGAATTCTGACTTTTTTCTCGCAATTGCGACTTTATATCTCGCAATTCTGACTTTATATCTCGCAATTCTGACTTTATATCTCGCAATTCTGACTTTATATCTCGCAATTCTGACTTTATATCACATAATTGCGAGTTTATATCTCGCAATTCTGACATCTTTTCTTTGTGAGATATAAAGAATTGTGAGATATAAAGTCCAATTCTAAGGAAAAAAAAAGGCGGACTTTTTTTTTTTTTTTACCTTAGAATAGTTTATATCTCACAATTCTGACTTTATAACACGCAATTGCGACTTTATATCATGCAATTCTGACTTTATATCTCCCAATTGTGAGTTTATTTCATGCAATTGTGACTTTATATCTCAGAATTCTGACTTTATATCTCGCAATTCTGAGATATAAAGTCAGAATTGTGAGATAAAAAGTCGCAATTATCTTTTTTTTATTTTATTTTGTGGCGGAAACAAGCTTCCATAGAAAACAGAGCTGTTTTTGACCAGGTAAAATGAGTGTTTTCTTCCAATACTAATGAGAATTTTTAATTAAAGTATATTACAAACTTTTAATTTAGACCCTAAAGAATCATATTAGCTTGTACAAAAATGGCATTATATGACCCCTTTAATTCTACAAAACCACAGGACTTTGTTCCAGTTGTTGAGTCCATACCTGAGTTGCGATGAAGTAGTGGTGTGGATTAGTCTCTCCAAGCATTGACAGCAAACACTCAGATGCAGGAACCGGATCTTTCGTGTGTTTGCATCTCCTGATCTGAAATCTCTGTAAGATGAGTTTCGCTCCATAAAGCTCTTTAGGAAGGGTTTCAAGCTCCTTCAGTGCGCAGCTGCGAAACAACAGCACACATCTGTTATTATACATCATCTCACACACGTGCATCAATACTAGACATAAGATTGACTTACTTTGTGGTGCAGAGCTGAACTTCTCCCATCAGATACTTTGGCAATTGCTCTTTGATTTGAATCTTATTCTTTAACGCCGCATGACAAAACGTCCCGTCAATGATTATTTGGAAAGGTTCCCTAAAGCTAAAGTTGTACTTGTAAAAACTGATGGTTTTCTTCGCGTGCTTCTGACGCTTTATCTTCATGCTGAATTATATACACATAAAGCTCAGACAGTTTGAACGAATAGATTATCCTGACAGGGCAGAGGAAGAATAACAATCAGCCCGAATTGGTGAGGAGTAATACCCTTGATTTATATCAATATGTCAACAAAACAGTTGGACGAAACTCACGCTAATCTCAAACATATCTAGCATGGTACCAGCGTGGTTACAGTAAACGTGTACCGGGTGGAAAACCGCAAGCTGCTATAATTGAAATACCGCGTTAATCCTAACAAATACTAATATGAATAAGGTATTAATAACTACGAATAATATACAAGTTTAATGAATTATGATTAGACAGTGACTTTCAGAATTGTATTAGTTCACTCACTCTAGGAACAGTGCGCAATAGTTATTGTTTCTCCGACCACTATTACAGCTGTACCTTCTAGCGAGCGCGAATCGATTCTTTCGAACAGTTCATTTCATTGCAAAACCACCGTAATGTGGAATATGTAGTCACATATTGCTTTTTATTACGGGATTTCTATTAATAAGGCTGTTTATTGTAATTTTATGGATTTCAGTTAAGTTTTTTTGCAGTCATGATTAAAAAATCATGTTTAATCATACGTTATAAAAAGTGATTTAGAACATAAATAGAATGTGAATATACAATAAACAATATTATATTTGTATCGCTCAGCTGAACATGTTTTTGCACGTTTTCATAAAATGTTTTTTAATTAATGAATCGCTTTAGTCCCGGTTTTTCAACCCACTCATCGAAAAAGATCCGATTCCAGTAAATGATTCTTTTATCGCTCTCAGGTTCACCGGAAGCCACTGGTTTAACGGTCCTGTATCCCAAACGCGCGTGAAGATGGCATCCCGTAAAGAATCCCCGTCTGGAAAAACACTGGATTCTCCCGTCAAACAAATCCAGATCGAAGGGCTGGTGAGATCCCGTTTAACAGACTCAGTGTAGCTGAGTTTACACAAGTGTGTGTTTAAATGTCTCTGTGAACAGAAGCTTCTGGTTAGTTCACCTGCAGGTCACTTTGCAGAATGATGTCATGATAATATTCCAAACAGATTAATAATAACAACAACGAGTAATAATAACAACAATTGTAATAATAATAATAATAATATATATTTTTTTTAAAAGTTGGCCACAAATACACATTTAAATAGTAGAAAATAGAGAAATGTATTTGTTTAATTTGATCAATGACCATAGAAAATAAATATTTTGATTGACGCTTGAATATGTTGTATATTGCTGCCCATTTAGGAGTTTACATGTACATAACCCATTTAATTCCAGTTATTAACTTAATTCCAGTGAATTTCCATATATATGTATATATGGTGCCGGTCCAAAAGTTTGGAAACATTACTATTTTTAATGTTTTTGAAAGAAGACAACTTCAAATAAGGTTTTTCTGTTTTAATATACTTTAAAATGTAATTTATTCCTGTGATCAAAGCTGAATGTTCAGCATCATTACTCCAGTCTTCAGTGTCACATGATCCTTCAGAAATCACTCTAATATGATGAATTATTATCAATGTTGAAACAGTTGTGCTGCTTAATATTTTTTTTATAATCTGTAAAACTTGTTTTCAGAATACATTGATGAATACAAATTTAAAAAATAACTGCATTTTTAGCTTTGATCACAGGAATAAATGACATTTTAAAGTATATTAAAATAGAAAACCATTATTTTAAGTTGTAATAATATTTCACAATATTACTGTTTCTGTATTTTTGAGCAAATAATTGCAGGCTTGATGAGCATAAGAAACTTCTTTCAAAAACATTAGAAAGAGTTATGTTTCCAAACTTTTGACTGGTACTGTATATATATATATATAATACTGTTTTATTTATATATTTGCATATGAAAATATTATGCAAACACATACTTTTATTTACTTTTTTGGACAGTCATGCAGTTTGTTTCATTGTCCTGTACAACCTTAACTGGGAAACGCCTGGGATTAAATGGGTTAATGTATGTTAACAACTAAAGCAGAAATAATACAAATTTTAGTAATCAAAAAGCATGTCTAATTAGTTGAAATGAAATCATGAAACTTATACAATTATTAAACTTATACAACATTTAAAAGTTTTTTTTCCCGCACAAATTGTGTTTTTTCTGGTAATCAAATGAAGACAAAAAACTATTTAATTTCTTTTGATCATATTAAATTAAACAAACTTTTTTGTCAAACAACGAGCTGCACAATGAGCTTTACTGTTCAAAATTAAACATGGACGAAAAATTGTGATTATTCCTTAAAAAAATAGCCTAAAGTTTTGGTGATCATTTATTTGTATTACTTTTAGTATTATGATTACATTGAGACGCATCTAAATTCTACTGTACTACGGTAATATATTTCTGTCAAGTTAAACCAAACTTTTATTTTGACGGGTTGCCGTGAAGACCTTTAAAAGCTCACAAAGTGACTTTCAGAGCGGGTCTAGAGAGTCTGGAGATGAAGTTCATGCATTATTTTGTGTACTCATATAGACAACAATTTTTTTTTTTCTAATTAGCGCGAGTGTCCATATTTTAGTGTGTGTGTTTAGTGGTAAATGAAACTGCATTCACACAGAACATGCAGGATTCGTATTCAAATAGTCTTTTTGCGGTGTAATATTCACACAGACACACACACATTAGTCTATATCACGGTTTGATTTCGAGTGTACTGAACTGCTTTTTATTTATTCATCAAAACATTTACAAATTTCGCGTTATATCTTCATATTTGTAGTATTTTTACTACGGTAATATTTTTCTGTCAAGTTAAACCGAACTTTTATTTTGACGGGTTGCCGTGAAGACCTTTTGAGTTTCTGTGTGTTTGACATGATGATAGTTTTTCTCAAATGAGTTTTTCTTCATATTTGTAGTATTTTTGTATTATTTGTAGTAAACATTTGTTCATATTTTATAATGGTAGGGGAAACACTGCATTGTTTATGTTCTGCACGCATTTGTTGAACCCAGTACAGGTTTGAGGATTATGTAGATTGAGAAGTTGAATGGATATTATGTTAGATTGTGAATGAATGAATGGTGACGTACACATTTGTTGTTCAACCTAGGGCTGTACTCAACCAAAGAAAATCTTGGTCGACTGAAGTCCTGAAATTTTCGACTAAAAATCGACTAAAATCGACTAAAAATGACGTTAGAAAAAAAAAACGTTAAATTAATTAGATGCGCACTGTGCGCAGTACTTGGTAGCCTTGTTGTCCGCCTAAATGAATTATAAATAAACATAAACAACTAGTAGGCTATTTGCAGTATATTAAATCGTTTTTGACCTAATTATTTTGACACTCGAGTCTGTCAGCTCTGACAGCGCTGCATCACGTGCACCTGCGCAATATCATAGCTTATGATTTCCGAAAATAGTACTATATGTTGTCAACTAGTGATATCATCACAAGAACTGTTGAGGAATATGCAACATAATTTAGACAATTATTTTTGTCATATGTTATAATAATAAGTTATATTGTCAGACACTATCATTTCACCGTGCATGTCCTCGCACCGAGCGAGGCTGAACATGAGCTCAGCTTCGCAGCTGAGACACGTATAGACTATTAACTTAAAGCTTTTACTCTTAATAAACACAAAAGGCACGTCTACTTTAATAAAAAAATAATATTTATTAAACAAACCAGATCAAGAGCAGAAACGAAATAAAGTGCATAACTGAAAAATAAAGCATCCTAGGCTCAAAACTAACACAACCAACAACAGCACAGCGCAATGGCGCATTAGGCTCCAAATAAAAAATAAAAAAGTTAGGTTATCACACTAAAACATTGAAATATGCAAATTCTGATATGTTCATAGCCTACTCAAAACAGACAGGGCAAGCTAACACAGACAAGTGAGCTTACCACTTTTAGATGTCATGTTTGTCGTCAAGCTGTGGAAAACTGTTGCTTGCAAACTTTGCATTCGACCTTTTTCCTGTCATCAATTTTAACAAAATGCTGCCACACTGTCGATTTCTTTGTTGTTGACATGTTAGAAGAGGACTGACTAAACGCTCTCACAATTAAATAAATAATATTCAGCATCAAACCTTCTACGCTCGACGCTCTCTCTTGGGTTGAACTAATCCAAAAAAGGTGAAAACAAGGGGGTGTTTTGAAGACAGACTGTTACAGTGAAACAAGGGTACTCTGAAAACACCCCCATTAGCAGTTAGTGCTTTCCACCTGATGAAATGAGCGCGCCTCAGCGCGGCAAAACTGATGAAATAAACGCGGCAGAAAATCGACCAATCAGAATTTTGGTCGAACCAGAACGTATCGACCAACTAATCGACTAATCGACTAGGACAGTACAGCCCTAGTTCAACCCTTGTTATCAAATATGTATATATTTCAACGTGTTTTTCGTTGTGTTTTTGGGTGTGCTTATAAAGACATGATCGCAGTCTGAGAGTTCCTGGTTTTTATAATTATTAAGTAACTGCATTGTCTTGTTATAAACTAGGGCTGTCAAACGATTAATCGCGATTAATCGCATCCAAAATAAAAGTTTGTTTTTACATAATATATGTGTGTGTACTGTGTATAATTATTTTCTATATATACAGTACCAGTCAAAAGTTTGGAAACATTACTATTTTTAATGCTTTTGAAAGAAGTCTCTTATGCTCATCAAGCCTGCAGTTAAAAAAACAAACAAACAAAAAAAAAAACAGTAATATTATGAAATATTATTACAATTTAAAATAATGGTTCTCTTTTTTAATATATTTTAAAATGTAATTTATTTTTGTGATGCAAAGCTGAATTTTCATCAGCAAGTACTCCAGTCTTTGGTGTCTTATGATCCTTCAGAAATTATTCTAATATGATGATTTGATGCTCAGTTATTATCAATGATGGAAACAGTTGTGCTGTTTAATATATTTTTTTGGAATACTTTTTTCAGGATTCATTGATGAGTAAAATGTTAACAGCATTTATTCATAAAAACAGCATTTATTCAAAATAAAAACATTTCTAACAATATAAATCATTACCATCACCTTTTATCAATTTAACGCATTCTTGTTGAATTAAAGTACTAATTTATAAAAAAAAAATAGTTATTGTTCCCAAACTTTTGAACGGTAGTGTATATTGTTACAAAAGATTTCTATTCTAAATAAATACAGTTCTTTTTAACTTTTTATTCATCAAATAATCCTGAAAAAAGTATCTCAGGTTATAAAAAAATATTAAGCAGCACAACTGTTTCCAACATTGATCATAAATCATCATATTAGAATGATTTCTGAAGGATCATAAGACACCAAAGACTGGAGTAATGATGCTGAAAATTCAGCTTTGCATCACAAAAATAAATTACATTTTAAAGTATATTAAAAAAGAGAACCATTATTTTAAATTGTAATAATATTTCATAATATTACGTTTTTTTTTTTTTTTTTTTTTTTTTTTTTAACTGCAGGCTTGATGAGCATAAGAGACTTCTTTCAAAAACATTAAAAATAGTAACGTTTCCAAACTTTTGACTGGTACTGTAAATACACACACATGCATGTATATATTTAAGAAATATTTGCATGTATATACTGTCTATATATATTTATATTATATATAAATATATAAATATATATATAATATAAATATATATTTATATTATATATAAATATTTTATATATAAATAACACATTTTTCTTAAATATATATGCATGTGTGTGTATTTATATATAGAAAATAATTATACACCGTACACACACATATATTATGTAAACACAAACTTTTATTTTGGATGCGATTAATCGCGATTAATCGTTTGACAGCCCTATTATAAACCCTAATTTACTTTACATTTTACTCAAATACATGATTAATGTAGTTCCATCAGACTGTAGAAGAGCATCGGCTGATCAGGAGCACTCTTGCTGTGTTTCTGTAGTTCATTCGTTTGTACGGCCACAATAAATCCACTGAACCGAATTCAATCCAGTGAAGCGTCTCAGCCATTTAACTTTCTTTCTAAATGTTGTGAACGCTCAGAAACTCTATGCTTGTTTTTGTTTCTTGAAAACCGTCGCACTTTGTGTTCCTCTCTTTTAGTTTTTCTGCCGCAGAAGAAAAGCTGTCCCCTGATTGCATTGATTCTCTCTCCGCTCGCTCCACTGAAGCTCGGCTCCCGGTTCGCTGTAGTTGGAGCTGTTTGAATGGTTGTTTTGTGCCTGAGGGTTTTCCAGCTCATTCTCTGCGGCGTCTCGATGCTCGCTTGACGGTTCACGGGCCTTTTTGCACGTTCTGATGTTTCTGAGGAAACATTTGGGCTTCCTGAAGTTTTTTTTTTGTTTTCCCACGATTTCACTGAATAAGGTTTTTCATGCACACGTCGCTGGGAGTTGTTTTTGTTTTGTTTGTTTTTTTTGCCCCGTAGTTGCAAACTTCATTATTGTGTTTCCAGCTCAGTGCTGCAGATATGTATACAGATATGGATGATGGTTCAGAATAACAAAACTCTAACAGACAACATTGTGAAATATATTATTCAAATTTCAAAGAACTAGGGCTGTGAAACGATTAATCACATCCAAAATAAAAGTTTGTGTTTACTTAATATATGTGTGTGTACTGTGCATAATTATTTTGTATATATAAATATACACACATGCATATATTTAAGAAATAGTTGCTTATAAATACTATCTATCTATCTATCTATATATATATATATATATATATATATATATATATATGAAGAGTTCAGATGCAAAAGCCTCTAAGTGCCATCTGAAATTTTCTTCTAAAATGATCATTTTTATCAAGCTTGTATGTTTATGTTCAGTTATTTCACTTTAATGGCAATGAAAATTACCTATTAATAGTCATTAAAGTGAAATTACTGAACTTAAACATACAAGCTTGATAAAAATGATCATTTTAGAAGAAAATTTCAGATGGCACTTAGAGGCTTTTGCATCTGAACTCTTCATATATATATATATGTATGTATAATTTGTATTATAAATAAATATAAATATTTTATATATAAATAACACATTTTTCTTAAATATATACATGCATGCATGTCTATTTATATATACAAAATAATTATGCACAGTACACACACATATATTATGTAAACACAAACTTTTATTTTGGATGCGATTAATCGTTTCACAGCTCTACAAAGAACTGTTTTCTATTTGAATATACTTTAAAATGTCAATTTTCAGTCAGAAGCCATTTTTTCCTCCCAGTCTTAAGTTCAGAAATCATTCTAATATGCTGATTTATCAGTATAGCGAGTTTAAAATGAGGTTTAATTAAAAAAGGTTAGGCTAATTTAAATGTTTTAAGGCAGAATTATCGTGTTTTCAATTCGTGATTGATTATTGCCGTCACTTTCTCTTCACTCGGTTACTCAACCTCATCCCTATGAAACATTTTATTAAGAGAATGTGTGAACTTTTTTTTTTTTAACTTTGATAGATGCCATAATCAAGTCATTAGGTGATAAAAGGTGATTATAATGGGTAATATTGACAATATCAGCAGGGCTATGTATCCGCCTATGTCTTTGGATCCCCAGAGTGCTCTAATCTCTATTAATCAAATAATCAAAAACTGACATTTTCTGTCCTCTCAGTGAAGCCGCCAGCTCTAGTCGCATTTGCAGGTTTCTGAAAGCGCATCTGATGCCGGCGTTATTGATATGCTTGTTTTCTTGTTATAATCCCCCCCTGTGTGAGCAAAACGGTGAGTTAAGAAGGAATAGAGGAAGACCCTGATATTAACCATCTGCTGTATTTTCCCTTTGGGTTCGGCCACCTGAGCATCAGGCATTGTTGCCTGCTGTTCACAGAGTTTTTAGATGAATACAAATAAGCTAAATGTAAAAAGCAGGTGGATTAGAGGCGACTGCTTCAGGGTGGGTAAGCAGCTTAAACGGAGAGCTCTACAAATCCCTTCCAGGGATATATATCTTCTCAGCTCTTTCTCTCTCTCTCTCCGTTTATGAAACTCTTTATTTTTGACCTTTCAGGCAAAAGCTAAGCACTTTTTAAGCAGTGTGAAATAAGGTCTTCTTATGCATGAGAATCATAGCTGGGTGATGTTTAAATCGTTTCTGATTTCTGATACCCTCAGGAGTTTTTTTTTTTTTTTTTTTAATGCAAATAATACAGACTATACATATTTATTCCAAGTCATCTCAATGGCAAAAATATTGACCTGAATTCACCCTACATGCATATTTAGTTAATTGAAAAATATGCCATTTCTGAATGCACTTTTACCGACTATCAAGATGATACACAACTCTTTTACTTTCTGCCTCTGCTTTTTGCACAGGAGTTATTCTCTTAATTAGCAACATAAATATCCCCTTAAATGCTTTGCTTGAACACTTCTGTAACCCAGGGGAAAGGCAGGTGGTCAACAGGGGGCAGCAGAGATCCACTGAAATCACTCTTCTCTTCATGCACGTCTTTACATCTCTTCAAACGGTGAGGTTCGGGTGAAACACTGAAGGCTGAAAGCTTGAAGGAAGCATCAGTGCATGTCACCGCCTGCTAAGCAGACATTGCTTTGGAATATTCTATTTTGATATAGTCTACTTGCATAAATATGAAAAGAAATATTACCGGCCACTTTATTAGGTACACCTGTTCAACTGCTGGTTAATGCAAATATTTATTCAGACAGCAACTCAATGCATGCAGACATGATCAAGATGATCTACTGAAGTTCAAACCGAGCATCAGAATAGGGAAGAAATGTGACTTTGGCATGGTTGTTGGTCTGAGAATTTCAGAAACTGCTGATCTACTGGGATTTTCACGCACAACCATCTCTAGTGTTTACAGGAAATGGTCCGAAAAAAAGGAAATATCCAGCGAACGGCAGTTCTGTGAGTGAAAATGCCATGTTGATGCCAGAGGTCAGAGGAGGTCGAGCTGATAGAAAGGGAACAGTTGGTGCGTTTCCATTACAGATTTGCACAAAAAACAAAAAACTATTGCGAAATGACGGCGTTTCCAAAAATCATGGTGACGGATGTTGGTAGGTTTAAGTATATCCCAGCCACTGCACTGGCCATTATTATTAATAATATGTGTGTTATCTAAGCATTAATGATAAGGAAAGACCCTTATACTTGTGAGCGGCACATATGAGGAGTTTCTGGGTGTTTCTCCCTCATTTCTGCTTCAAGGTCTTGATTGTGGCATTTCTTTGAGGTTTAGAATCCATTATTCCTGTAATTCTTTTGTCTTTTATGAATTTAATAAAGAGCTCTGTCTCGTATTCTGTCCAAACACACCGCGTCATCTACGTCAGGTGACTGTAAATGCTCAAAAACTGAAATATTTCTTTTTCGAATTGCCTGAAAAACCCCCTCATGAGAGCGTAAAAACTTTTTTGCGATAAATGGGAGTTTTTGCGAAATTGACGTGTTTCCACTGGCCGTATTTTCAATTCGCAATTTCAATTTGCGCAATTTGAATGGTAATGGAAACGCGGCTTGTAACTCAAACAAGGTCTGTAGAAGAGCATCTAAACTCACAACACATCAAACCTTGAAGCTCCTGTCAGCTGAGCTATAGAGGATTGGGAAAACGTTGTCTGATCTGACGGATTCGGATGGTCGGGTCAGAATTTGGTGTATACAACATGAAAGCGTGGATCCATCCTGACCCAAAAATGAAAATTCTGTCAGTAATTACTCTTCCTCATGTTGTTCCAACCCCGGAAGACTTTCGTTCATCTTCGGCACACAAATGAAGATATTTCTGATTAAATCTGAGAGCTGTCTCACTCCTCCATAGGCTTCTATGGGATTGAAGCTTGCCGGCCCAGAAAGTTAGTAAAGACAATGTTTAAAATAGTCCAAGTGACTACAGTGGCTCAACCATAAGTTTATCAAGCGACGAGAATACTTTTTGTGCGCAAAAACAAACAAAAATAACGACTTTATTCAACTCTTCATTTTCTTCTGTGTGGGCCTCTGAGTGAGGCTACTGGGTTGTTCGTCAGAACGTAGGCTCCCTATTGGCCGACGCTGGTCATGTGATGCATCACACACATGACCAGCATCGGCCAATAGTGAGCCTCCGTTCTGACGTACCTTTTTTTTTTTTACTGACAGAATTTTCATTTTTGGGTGAACTAACCTTTTAAGAAATTTAGATTTCACATTAGCTGCTTTTACATGGACCCTAATAATCGTATTGTAATCGGACTAGTAACACAGAATCGGAATTAAAGCGTCACGTGTGACCACGTCGAGCGGAAATAAATTGGCCAAATCTGATTAAAATTTAATTGGGACTGTAAGGGGTGGTTTAAACCTTTTCTAATCCGATCGAGAGGACATGTAAACACTTTATCGGATTGAAAACTGAAACGCTTGTGCAATGACGTAGACATGACGTATGACACGTGGAATGAAGTTTCATAAATCCATCCGACCAGTCCTCGTTTCAGCCTCTCATCCACAGATGCCTTGTTTTGGGCATCATGGGAAGGGGCGATCTTCCTGATTAATAAATATAAGCAGCACGGCATAGCGGTTCATGTGCCCGTCGTGTCCTAACTAGGACCTGAAATAGAAAAATATTAAGTCTGCTCTTTAAAACAAAGAAAGAAGCGATGTAGGAGAATAGTTTGCCCAAACAGCGGGAACCTTTGTGCAGTGTCAGAAATCAATTATATGATTTAATGCTTGTGACATTTAAACACGCAGATCAATCCGATCACTTAATTTAGCGTTCATGTAAACACTACATTCAGATTCTTCAATCGGGATGAATTCATTCAAATTCTGCACTTGTTGCATTCTTGAGTTTTTGTTTTGTTTTTTTGCCTGCATGAAGTGAATATGATTTAAGTGGGCACAAATAAGCATAAGCCCCTCCTGTAACAGTGAATGATTAGCCGTGTTTCCACTGTCGGGCCAGTGCAAGGGCTTTAAACGGGCCGTGCCGGGCTAATAGCCTCGGGCCTGCGTTTCCACTGTCGGGCCAGTGCGAGCCAGGGCTTTAAACGGGCCGTGCCGGGCTAATAGCCTCGGGCCTGCGTTTCCACTGTCGGGCCAGAAGCTCCACAGCGCTTCACTAAAACACGCCCGTAACACGCCTCTCTGGAACAACGTCACACTAACCCATCATTTCACCAACAAATGGAAGTTTTATCAGAAAACTAATCAGAAATCACTGGAAACAGCGTTGAAGATAAAAGCGGCCGTTTGCTGGCATTTTTGTTGTTTACTTGAATATTTAAAACCCAAGCATCGATGTTTTACCACAGGTTTACAATAAAAAGTGATACATTGATCATAATGAATTAATTTATGTCAAAATTGCACATTAGTCACTAATGTGAAAATAAATTACCGTTAGGTCTATTTCACAAAAGAAAGAGGACACACTTACTTCTTCAGTCGCGTCTGTTTCTGTTTATCTGGTAGTTACAGGACATATTTAGGCTACATCACATTTAGAAAGAATGATAATTTCTACAAATATATGCCACCAAAAATACGGCCTGAGGAGCTTTAGCACTCTCTCGACTCCCATACAGATATTTTCAGTCAGAGAAACAGAAAGCTTCCGAAAAAAAAGTTTTATTTTATGATAGTCCGGTATAAAGAGACGAGACGTAGGCTACTGACAGATAAAATAAAAACATGACTGTGATAGCCTTTATGATTGGTCTGATTTCTTCAAGCGTTCACTATGTTTTTTTACTATGCGTATCTTCAAGCGTTTACTATCTTTACTATGGTAATGGTTAGCGTGCATAGTCTTTTGCATCACAAACAGAAGGCATTCAAACATGAACGCGAGTTAAATTATTTTAAAAGTCTTTAATGCTGACAGAATCATCCGGCGCTGCCGTCTCCAGACTCTGAACTCCGCCTCTGTTCGTAACCACTCCTCTAGCCCGAGCTGGCCCGCTTTGGCCCAAGGTATTCGACGGGCCAGAAATCCTGGCCGTTGGCCCCGAGTAAGCCCCGGAAGTGACAGTGGAAACGCGACTGGCCCTGGCCCAACAGTGGAAACGCGGCTATTGAGTACCTTGTTCTTTTCCTAGAAAAGCGGAAGAATGTATCTGGTTTAGGCCCCTTTCACACCTACCTTGTTTGGTCCGGATTAACTTTTCAGTTTGATCCGAATCAAAATTACAGGTGTGAAACCTCTCCCGGTCCCGGACTTTCAGACCATTTACAGGAAGTCCCGGTGGTTCCCGCAGGATTGCTCGCTCTTCTCCTCCTTTCTTGCCGGCGACGATTAAGTGTTCGCACGACGAGGACGTTCATTAGCCTCGAGTATAGTCGGTGCTGTAGAGAGTGATGCCGTAATAATAACAATATAGTGACAACGATATGCATATATTCATTCAATCTTGTCAAAGTTATTATTATTATTTTTTCATTCTTGTTAAAGTTAACTGGTGAATCGACAACACGCTGACGTCAGACGCACATCCATTTACAAACCAATCAATGTCAAGATGCAGCCCACATAGATGATGACGACAGGACGCAAGTGTGTCATGTAAAGTTCTTTAGTGCGCTCGCATAATTGCAATGTGAAACCAAACCAAAACTTATCAAAATATGAACTTTGGTTCGGACTCTCAGGTGTGAAAACGCCCTTTGGCTTTGTACTTTTAGGATCAAAATAACTGGTTCCCATCATCCAAATGGATAAATTGGGCACCGCTAGCACTAGCAGGTTAGGCAACTTCCCTCCCGTGCTCTTTATGACTAATGTGTTTAGGTGTTTTTAAAACTGTGATTCACTCTCTCAACAACCTTTTGGTGGATTCAGAAGGTGAGTGTGTGGAGCTTATATACGGCCCTTGAGGGCCCTCTGAGAGCCGATACCACAGTGACGGCGGGCTGTGAAGTGCAGATTAACAGTCTGAGAGAAGAACTTGATTCGCCGTAAAGCTGTAGCACTTCTACAGCAAGCGTGAAAGATTGATGGCTGAGCTGGTGCAGTGGGTGCACAATAAGACTCTTGCTAGCAACAGGAATAAAGCGAATCTGAGTTTCTTACAGTATTTGTCCTTCAGCATTCCTCACTGTGCTCCGGCTAAGGTCAAAGTAACAACCTCAACTCCGATTAGAAGATTTTTCTTTAGGTTTTGCTGGGAAATATTGCGTTGTGGCATCCAAAAGACTTTTTTTCATCACCGTTTCATAACTAAAAACTCAATTTATAGCAATTTAACATCTTTAAAGCTGCTTTCTTTGGTCCTACACTGTTAAAAATAAAGTGATGCCACAGAAGAACCATTTTTGGTTCCCCAAATAACCATTTTTTTCTAGTTTGAAGAACATTTGAAAAATCTAAAGAACCCTTTTTCAATGGAAAGGTTCCATGGATGTTAACATTTCTTTATGAAATCAATCCATATTGATCCATATCCACATTCATCACCATTTCATAACTAAAAAACTCAATTTACAGCAATTTAATGTCTTCAAAGCATGTTTTAAAGCAGCTTTCTTTGGTCCTACACTCTTAAAAAATATATTTTTATTAAAAATTATTATTATAATACATAGAAGAACCATTTTTGGTTCCCCAAAGAACCTTTCAGTGGACCATTGAGGAACCATTTTTTCCTAGTGTGAAGAACCCTTTTCCAATATGGATGTTACTGATTCTTTATGGAATCAAAGAACCATTATTTTTAAGTGCAGAGACTAATGTTAGGATAGTTTTTGTGGTGTGTTCCTCACGTCAACACTATAATCCAGCGGGAGTTTGTCTGATTCAGCATGTTGAATCACTGTCGTGAGAGAGACCGCTCTGATTGGCCGATCAGTTTAGCGAACGATTTTTACTTTCCTAATTGTCAAAATGCACAAAAAAGTTATTGTTTTCACTGTTTTTGACCCATGTAACCTTGTAAACCGTGCTTTAAGAATTTCCGGTAGGTCTAACAGGTAGGATATATACAGAAATTAAACACTTGACAGTCTTCACTGCATAAATTAAATTCCTTATTAAAGCTAAAGTTATGTGAGTGATTTTCTTTTTTTATTTAGTTCTTTGATTATCCGTAATGACAGACAGCAGCAGGGTTGTTAGGCTGCTGTCACTTTAAGACATGACACACATCCCATTTTCTCCCATCCCACGCATCCCATTTTCCACGTCGACTCTAGTCTGGCTCATGCCGGCGGGAGTTTGCCTGATTCAGCATGTTAAATCGCTGTTGTGAGATAGATCGCTCTGATTGGCTGTTCAGTTTAGCGAACGAGTCTTTGCGGTGTGTTCCAGGCAAGCACAGTTTTTTGTCCCAGACACAGCCGACACGAGGGCGACGACACTCAACTTTGATCACCTCTATTTTTTTAATGTCGGCTTGGTGTCTCAGCCTTAAAGCCCCACTGAAGTGCCTTTGTAGGATGCATTGATGTAATTTCCACTGAAACGGGAAGCTAAGGCAGGACATATTGGATGGCTCCTCCCCCTTTTCGAAATAGCCAATAGCGTTTAGTTTACCTCACAGACTGCAAGTTGCACTTGACAGCGATATTGTATGGTATTTATAGCATAGGGGGTGGAGCTTTAGATTCTAGAGAGCGTTTGATTGGACAGAAGATGTGATGAGAAGCAGTGACGTCATAAAAATCCGTGATACATTTTAGCGGAAGTGAGAGACTAAGTTTTGAATGCTTATATCTCCTAAATGCAAATTTTGTCATTGTTTTGTAATACACCAGCTTATTCATAACCTTAACATATTCATACTAAAAGCTAAAAAAGAGGCCTTTAAGAGTGTGGTTCTGACACAAAGTAGATGTCCATCTGCTGGAAACTCGTCTGAAGTCGCCCGTCCACTTTTTCTGATTAGTGCACACCTTGCCGAAGACTCTTGCTGTTCTTCTTCGTGACTTTGCAGTGTCTGAGTTTCAGTTGCTTGACAGATGGACTACAGGGACTAGCGCTCAATGCCTGCCTCATTCTCACTCTGGATCCCCGGTGACTTCGGCTTGGGTTAGAAATCACTCCCTTTTCGACCTGTGAATGCCACTTGCTCTGCAACTCTCACTGTAACCTTGTCCCACTAAGACAATGAGCAAAGGCTTTGTCGAAACTTGACACATCCGGACATACTGCTGGTTTCCTCTCTTGCCGTTTCTTTGCTGTATTTTGCTTTTTGCGAAGGGCAAACATCCGATTTTACTTGCTTTAGTCATAGTTTTTGTCTTTTGTTGAAAATATACTTTCAATTTAGTCAATATGTTTTCACATCATATTTATTCATTTTAGTCTGTGTTACTCTGACTAAAATGGCATATAATTATGGTGTGTGCAAATAAAATTTTAAGTTGACGGGAGTGCAAAATAAAACCAAATATCACGTGTTGTGAAAACCTGCTCTTCTGAAAGCATTACGATAAGTAGACTATTGTAATAAAATATTGTGAATTCTTTAATGCTTTAATTGCTTTCATTTTAGTGCGGTATGCAAAGTGAATTCACAACGCACAGTTTCAACTCACAACCCAGGCATTATTGACTGAGTACAATGGGTATTGACTAGCACTGTAGGCCTGGTTTAATATGACTAAAGCTACTGTCACTTTGACCTGCTGGAGTCTTGCCTAATGGCCTAAGTGCTTGTTATTCGCAAGCTGTTTGCTTTATTGATAATCAGATGGCAACCCACCAATACAGCCATCAGCTGACAACAGGAATTCAAGATCCCTGCCAGCTTACAGTCAGTCATTGCTCCAGCGCTCGGTCAGGGCATTAAGGTTCCCGAGGTCTAATAATCACGTTCGTTCTAAGTAAAAGTGGACCTGTGAAGATAGTCAGTTTCAGTAATAAAGTTGTTTTGATTGATTTCCAAACTCTTGCAAGCTCTGTCAGTTTTTCTTTTGGACCTCTGGAGTTGAAAAGTATAGTTGGATAATTAAAAATAGTCTATGAGTCCACTAAATAAGTAATATATATATATATATATATATATATATATATATATATATATATATATATACCAAGGAAACAGAGGTTTTGAAAGCTGGTTACAGGGAAAAAAAAATTATATATATTCCTTAGTATATTCCTCTGTTTCCTTAGTCTATGAGTCCACTAAAGCATGTGTAAATCCTGAGCGTCATTGACTAATATCTTATAATAATATCATATTATCTTCGTAAAATGTGTGGTCCGTAGAGTACCGCCACTCCCGAACCCCATAACCAGGCATAGGCATATTTAATTTTATTTTACTTTACTTTACTTAGTTTATTTA
Source organism: Squalius cephalus (assembly GCF_949319135.1). NCBI lineage: Eukaryota > Metazoa > Chordata > Actinopteri > Cypriniformes > Leuciscidae > Squalius > Squalius cephalus. The sequence continues at coordinate 3,108,213 of NC_137129.1, forward strand.
ATTGAATTGAATTTTGTTTTGTTTTATTTTTTGTTTTATTTTATTCTAGTTTCTTTTTATCTATTATTTATAATCTAATTAATGACTGAATGAATGAATGAATTAATTAATTCTAGTTTATTTTATCCTCTTTTATTGTATCCTATGCTCTTTTTATTTTATCTATTATTTATAATTTAATTAATTAATTAATTAATTCTAGTTTATTGTTTCCTCTTTTAGTCTATCCTATGCTCTTTTTATTTTATTTTATTTTACATACTTAGTTTATTTAATTTAATTGAATTTTGTTTTGTTTTGTTTTTTTGTTTTATTTTATTCTTTCTTTTTTTTATCTATTATTTATAATTCTATTTTATTTATTTATTTATTTAATTAATTAATTCTAGTTTATTTTATCCTCTTTTATTCTATCCTATGCTCTTTTTATTTTATCTTTATTTTATATCTCTATTCTATTCTACCCTGTGTTTGGGAAAAAAAAAAAATTCAGTTCTGGAAATGTGATTATCCAAGTAATTTCGGACCCTGCCTCGTGAATGACAGGAAGGAATTAGGGATCTTCCACTATGAGAACTGTAGATTCTGGTTGTAAGTCTTTTTAACTCTCAGAAATTGCTTCCAAGCACAGGCTCTCGATGAAGGTCAGGCTTTGAAGATGAATGGATGGTGTGTTGTATTGATTTTTTCCACCCCATATTGGTTCCATAATCCTGGTTAAGCATTAGGAGATTTAAGCACAGTCAAAGGTTTCTGAACCAGGATCTTGTTAACCATGTCTTTCCTTTTGGGCCCCACTGACCTTTCAGCGCTGGTCCAATGAACACGATGCGCAAGTTTATCAGTGTATCTCTCACCTATTTTTATTTGAAACCTTTGAGGGTTTAACATGAGACATTTTTTGTTGTTGTTGTTAGGATTTAAATAAGGTTGCGCCTGCTTGGTGGTCACAACTGAAAATCTATTATTGCGCTAGATGCCAGGCGTCCTGCACTCGGGGATCGATACTGCTTTGTCGACAGATTCAAGCCCCTGCTGTGCTCGGCTGAAGATGAATTAGATTTTTCTATAAAAACGCGAGCTTCATTCTGCCATTGAGCTTATCGCAGCCGTGTGGGATGCTTTTCTCTTCACCTGTGCTATTTCATCCACTGTTATTACTGCTGCCCCACTCGCGTTTTCCCATTCTCTATCTGTCCTCATCTGTTATCTATAGGGCACATTTCTAATTCCAAACGGTTATGATCTGTATTAAAGTTTACGGCTTAAAGATTAAGCTTTATTTAGTCCCAAATCCACCTGCTACCATATTCCTTTCATCACATTTCCAGGAATCCCTTCAACTGTCCTCCCCTTTATCATTTCTACTCCAGACCATGCTTTCCAATGGACTATTCAGACTATACACATGATATATAAGCAGCACAGCACACTTCCAGTCAAATGTCTGGATACTAACTCTTTATTTATTGCTATTTGTCATGTTAAATAATAAATAAATTAATAACCTAAAACCACAATGAATTTGATTAATATACATGTGTATATCTGGCTGTTTACTTGCAGTATAAAATCTTTCAGTGTGTTTTGCGAAGGGCAAACATCCTATTTTATGTACCACTTTGTCACTGATATTTACATCCCTGCATTGCGGTGCCAAACTTGTGCAGTGTAAAACGATGCATTGTTGGAAGATGCTTAGCAATAGCAACAGACAGCCAGTAATAATCAATGCTTTGTTTGAACAGTCACGGAAATGCATGTAATAAACAGTTATTTCAGTGTTTGAGGGGAAAAATGTCAAATGGTGACAGTCTCTTCTTCACTGCAGTGGTCTTGTTTTCTGTTTCATTCTTACAGTATAAACTTGATATAGTACAGTCTGCGATTACATAAAATGAGGTTGTGCAATGGCAGAGCGTTTATGTAAACAGCAATACCTAGTTGCACAAACTGCTAAGTTAGTCATCCAAGTGTAATTTGATACCGAACAGTAAGACTGATTACCCCTAACTAACTGCTAGTTGATCATACTAGTTCTTGAAATGCAGTTTTAAAGGGCACCTATTATGCAAAATTCACTTTTACACGGTGTTAGAACATAAATGTGTGTTGGCATTGTGTGAACAAAACCACCCTAGAATGATAAAAATCCACCCAGTAGTTTGTTTACTATCTCAATAAATCACAAGCACTGTCTCAGAACACCCTGTTCTAAGATTACTCTCACTGTGACGTAGAATTGCGCTAAGCCCCACCTACGTGGTTTGATTGACAATCTGGTTTTGGCATAGACCCCGCCCTCGGTGATCTGTACACCATCAACGACAACGGTAATGTCTCCTAAGAAGAGTAACGTTAGGTGTTCTGTTGTGGGATGTAAGAATGGACATAGTCTTCACTGACATCAGAGCTACTGAAAACGCAGCGGATGGATTTTATTTATGAAGAAAAGGCGCCACTTAAACTTCCTAAATACGTTTATGTTTGCGCGAATCATTTTCTGACTGACTGTTTAGTGAACGAGGGTTAAAGTTAATCCTCAAGTGTGGATCGTTGCCTACTGTTCGTGATCCAACGTCACCTCCAGAAGAAGTAAGTGTATTTTATGATTTTTGAGCAAATAGTCATTTCAATCGATGTCAGCCACACTGTAAAAAATTTCTAACCCTCCCAAATCAAAAATTTCAAGTGACCAATAACATCTAAATTTTTCAATTGGCCCAAGTGAAATTCTGTAAATTTCAATTGGCCCAAGTGAAAATCTGTGAATTTAATTTTATAATTTACAGAATTTCACTTGGGCCAAGTGAAAAAATTAGATGTTATCGGTCACTTGAAATTTTTGATTTGGGAGGGTTAGAAATTTTTTACAGTGTAGTTTAACAACAAATGCGTCTAAAGCTATTTATTGTCGTCGTCATAGGATGTCTCAACGGTCTCAACAAACAACGTCAGCCAGTTTTATGTCACGTATAATTTTTTGCAGCAATTACAAATGTAAATAAATTAAGGTCTGCTCTATCTCCATAGACAGTATATAAACGTCTATCTCCCTGCAGCATATGTTTTCTGGTTCTGTATAGCCATCTTCTCACATTTGCCACATAAGCACCTGTACGACAAGTAATGTCAACATGACGCAACAGCACCCCTCGCATAAATATAATTTCGTTTGTACTTAAGAAGAAAAAAAAATCGTTTGTACTTAGCAAACGTTATCACAGTATTTGTGTGTGTGTAGTTTCCAAAAATTGTGCGAACGTTATCACAATTCGTGTGTGTGTGTGTGTTGCACATCCATAATTGCAAAGGGGACGCGATTAAAACTTTGTAAGTACATAAATGTATCAAATAACCATTCCGAGACGTTTAGTCCATTCTCATTCGTGTTTATTCTGTGCCGGACTCTCTTCATCATCTGGGTCCTGCAGGGCGGGGATATGCAGCTCATTTACATTTAAAGTGGTACACACCAAAACAGCTCTTTTTAAAACAGGCCCCAAAAATGACATTTTCAAATGGTTATAATAAATTAACTGGGGTATTTTGTGCTGAAACTTCACAAATACATTCTGGGGACACCCAAGACCAATATTACATCTTGTAAAAAGGGGCATAATAGGTGCCCTTTAACATAATGCCTATGTTTATGCAACTGGCCCCTGGTCGCATTCTACGTTTGTCCAATCACTGACACTGCAAATATGCTAATATGAAGGTTAACCCAGGGTTTAGGAATGTTCAATGTTCAACGTCAATGTCACGAACTGCTCTGAGACACGAAGGTTGAGGATCCAAATGCAGTATTTATTGAACAGGATAATCCCAAGACGTAATCCAAAGGACAGGCGAGGTCAAACACAGGCAGGCAAGTCCATACAAACAAGCACAACAAGGCAGGGAACACGGGCAAAAGAGTAATACATGGAACAGACAAGAAATCCCGAAACCAAGAGACATGAAACCAGGGAGAATGCACAGAATTGCAGTGTAACACTAAACAAGACTTCGCAAGGAATGACAGAAAGAATCAGGCTTGTATAGGGTGAGCAAACAAGAAGATGAGAGACAGGTGAAAACAATAAGTGCTAATGAGTCCAGGCAGAGAATTTGGGAGATGTAGTTTGTGAGGGAATGACAGTAGTCTGTTGTGGAGTGCCCTCTGGTGGCTTTCAAGGGCACTCCACCTGGTGACCGTTAAGGGGGTCGCACACCGGACAAGAAGCGCCGCGCCATGTCTTTAAAATTCAAACACATTATTCTCTATGAGTGTACACACACCGGCGGTGCCATTCGGCGTCTGTCTGCGACGCCCAGCTACGGCTCAGGACCTTGTTCAAAATCCTGCCGCGCCACAGAGCGCCATTTACATAGTTTTATATTAAATTTACATTTATTTGTCTCAAATCCTCGTTAATGTATACTGACTTCACCCTGTGCTGCAATATACATTTAGTTTTACATTCATTTACAGAGATCAGCTGCGTGGATGAAAACTGCTGATGTTATCGGATTCTCAGGTGATATTCTCAATTCCTTCAGTTAACGGACGCTCTGAGGTAAAGTGTTCAGACTGCAGACTTAGCAATGATTGTATTTAATTGTACAGTACAATCATAACATAGTACAGACATTATCTTAGTTCCATAATGTCCTTAAACATAACAATATTGTTGGCCATAAACTGAGAAAGTGCGCGTCCGGTGTGCGATACCTCGAGTTGTCCTAGACGCGACGCGATGCGCTACGCTTCTCGTCCGGTGTGCGACCCCCTTTACAGTCAGCATATGAATAAATACCTAGAAGTATGAGAAGTATGAAATGTGATTCCGTTTATATATATATATATATAAATTAACTAAATTAATAACTTTTTTACAACAAAAATGAACCATCACTGAACTTACTTAAGCTGGACTGTGACGGTATTTTCTTCTGGAAACAAACTTTGTTGCAATATTTTCCTGTTATCACTGTAAAGCTGCTTTGAAACACTCTGTATTGTAAAAAGCGCTATATAAATAAATGTGACTTGACTTGACTAGCCTCAAGAAGTGTGTGTTAGTGGATCTTCCAGCATGTGTGTGTGTTGTGTTCCAGGTGGTGATGAAGATCATCAAGCATTACCAGGAGGAGGGTCAGGGCAGTGAGGTGGTGCAGGGTGTGTTGCTGGGGCTGGTGGTGGAGGACCGGCTCGAGATCACAAACTGCTTCCCTTTCCCTCAACACACAGAGGACGATGCCGACTTTGATGAAGGTAAGGGATTAAAGCTGTGCTTCTTTGCACTATTCAGACAGGATTTATTTCTAAATGACATTTGAGTTACAATTATTAAAGTAAGACATCTGCCATCAGTATTGTTGCTTAAAATAGAATTTTATTCATGGATCAAATTTAGCATCATATTGGTTCTTTCGCACTGGGTAGTTATAGGAACTCAGTAGAGATCGACCGATAATCGTTTTTACCGATATTTTTCCCGATATGTAAGTGGTAAGTGGTAAGTTCACCGATAAATGGCACCACAGAAATAATATTGTTGCTTAAAGGGATATTTCACCGCTGGAAAGATGAATGTGTATTTAAATTGGGTCATTTATGTAGTAGAAATGTGAAATAATTTTAGAAGTTGGTGCCTTCTAGACTGAGAAAAGCCAGAAAGTGTATTTTTGGCTCATGTGGATGAAAGACTACAACTCCCAGAATGCACTTGCTTTGCTGCTCTACGAGGCCACTCCCAAGCCACGCCTACCGGTTACAGAGGGCAGTGTCGGGAGAAATGATACAGCTAGGCTACTAGTCGACTCGAAACTGAAAAGACGCCGTTTTATCATGAGATCCCCCTATGGGCGGGTTGAAGACATGCGATATATATATAAAACAAAGCTTAATGCAAATCGTTGAAGTATCCCTTTCAAATAGAATTTTATTCGTGGATCAAATTTAGCATCATCTTGGTTATTTATAGGAACTCAGTAGGGATCGACCGATAATCGGTTTTACCGATATTTTTCCCGATATTTAAGCATTTTCCCATAATCGGGTGTCGGTTTTGTAATATCGGATTCACCGGTAAATGGCGCTACAGAAATAAAACGTTGAATAAATATCGGTTCTGTATATCGGTTATCGGGCACATAAACGCAAATAATTGGTATCGGTAATAAAAAAAATCAATATCGGTCGATCTCAAGTACTCAGTTATAGGAACTAACCACCAGGGCGGTCCCCTGAGAACTGAATTTTTACATTTTGTCAATGGAGACTCATATATCATATCGCTCAGCAATAATCATGTTAAATTATCGTGATTGATATAATATTGACCAAAAATAAAATTATAATGATTTTTGCCATAATCGAGCAGCCCTAATGTAAACTGTGTGTTTACATGGCTTTTTAAAAATGGCAGGTGCTGGTGTTTCACAATTCCGTTCATAAATGTAGCCTAAATTGTGCTAGTTTGAGCTACTCCAAAAGGTGTTCCTATAACTAAAATCATTCCTAGTTCCTGCAGTGCGAACACAGCAAAAAGCGGGTACTTCCGCCAATAGTTACAGTGAGGAAAATAAGTATTTGAACACCCTGCTATTTTGCAAGTTCTCCCACTTGGAAATCATGGAGGGGTCTGAAATTGTCATCGTAGGTGCATGTCCACTGTGAGAGACATAATCTAAAAAAAAAAATCCAGAAATCACAATGTATGATTTTTTAACTATTTATTTGTATGATACAGCTGCAAATAAGTATTTGAACACCTGAGCAAATCAATGTTAATATTTGGTACAGTAGCCTTTGCTTGCCAATTTCCCCGTAGCCCTTTCCAGCCTTGTGGAGGTGTACAATTTTGTCTCTAGTGTCTTTGGACAGCTCTTTGGTCTTGGCCATGTTAGTAGTTGGATTATTACTGATTGTATGGGGTGGACAGGTGTCTTTATGCAGCTAACGACCTCAAACAGGTGCATCTAATGTAGGATAATAAATGGAGTGGAGATGGACATTTTAAAGGCAGACTAACAGGTCTTTGAGGGTCAGAATTCTAGCTGATAGACAGGTGTTCAAATACTTATTTGCAGCTGTATCATACAAATAAATAGTAAAAAAATCATATATTGTGATTTCTGGATTTTTTTTTTTTTAGATTATGTCTCTCACAGTGGACATGCACCTACGATGACAATTTCAGACCCCTCCATGATTTCCAAGTGGGAGAACTTGCAAAATAGCAGGGTGTTCAAATACTTATTTTCCTCACTGTTTAGTGAGTATGAAAATGTTCCTCCGGTGCGAAAGCTCCTATTGTATCATAGTAATACCCATCAAAACTGATGCCACTCAGTTGACTTTCTCAGAAATAAAATGAATATATTTTTGGCTCCCTGAAGAAATATTGAAATAATATTATAAGCAGCTTTTGGGGAGAAAACCAATGATTTAGTGACATGGGTGTTGAGATGTGGTACATTAAGTACTGATGGAGTGCAGATACACAAATAAGAGTCCTGGGAATACTATTAATGCGTTCACTGCTAGATAGTGATCCTGTCATTCCAGTTCAATGTAGATCATTCTGCCTTAAATTGTGTCTGATAAGACTGTCAACAACTTTCTGATTTTATAAGCAGCCATTTGGTTAGAAACACCTTTAGCACTTTTCTTCCTCTCATTCATTGCATTTATCAGTATGCCTGAACACACAGAAAGTAGGTAGATGGATAACTAGATGTATAAACCATCATAACAAGATCTGAACCCCGAACAGTTGTGTTTGTAGCCCTGTATTTTTATCTGCTAATCTGCATTGTCCAATTAGCCACAGTGTTTGAATGTGGGCCGTTTGTATCTGACTGCAGATTTTCAGTTGTTGCTTAAGGGCCTGTCATATACAAATGGAAGATGATGCTGTTATTCAAATTGGTGTTTAACCAACTATAAAAGTATGATATATTGTTTTATTTATTATTGTTTAATGCAGTTTTACATTTTACATTTACATTTATTCATTTAGCTGACGCTTTTATCCAAAGCGACTTACAATTGCTATATATGTCAGAGGTCGCACGCCTCTGGAGCAACTAGGGGTTAAGTGTCTTGCTCAGGGACACATTGGTGTCTCACAGTGGATTCGAACCCAGGTCTCTCACACCAAAGGCATGTGTCTTATCCATTGCGCCACACCACCCCACAGTTTTGCACACAAGATCGAAATTAAGCGACATTTATTTCAGTTACACCAGGGAAATTTCACTTTTATCTCTCGTCCTTGCGTTTCATCGCACATTAAACTCCTCTACAAGTGTAAGCTTTTGTATTTTATCACACCAATGTGTCTGGCCTGCCAGCTCGTCTGTGATCACTAAGGCAGAAAAACGTCATCGCCGATAGTTGCGCTTGTAAACGGCAGAGTAAATTGCTGTGTAATTCAACAGAAACCTGTATCGGAGTAAAGGCTTGGGGCTCAGCTTCTTTTCTTTTTCTTTCTACAAGTGTAAGCTTTTGTATTTTGTCAAGGTAAGCCAAGGTAAGTTTATTTATATAGCACATTTCATACACTATGTCTATTCAAAGTGCTTTACATAAGGAATAAAAATAATCACAAAATAAAAGCAAGGAAAATTAAAACAGTTATTCAAAATGCTTTACATAGAAAGGAATTAAAATATCACACTATGGCAATTCAAAGTGCTTTGCATAGAAAATAAGCACAAAATAAAAGCAAGTGAAATATAATGCCCTTTTCACAAGATGTAAATTAAGTCTCTGATGTCCCCAGAGTGTGTATGTGAAGTTTTAGCTCAAAATACCCCACAGATATTTGTATATAGCATGTTAAAGTCGTCACTTTTTGAGGGTGAGCAAAAACACACTGTTTTTGTGTCTGTTCCTTTAAATGCAAATGAGCTGCTGCTCCCGGCACAGGGGGCGGAGCTTCAAGAGCTCGTGTTCTTTTACCTCACACACACACACGCAGTGAACATTTCAAACACTTTCAGCCTTTTATGTTCAAACCGGAGTCAGACAATGATGGAGAGACTCAAGAAGAAGTGACAACATGTAGAAGCAACAGCACATTTCTGAATGGTTAGTTGATGAATTTATGTAGCTTATGTGTAGTTATCTTCTAGTCATTGATTAGCATATTCTGTCTTGATAATCTATAAATCGTGTTCCGGGGGCGGGGTTTATGTAAATTTTAGGGTTGGTGATGTCACTAACCCGGGAGGAAGCTCGTGTAGTCTCTACCAGCCGTTTGTTGTAGTCCTTAAAAAAGTGATTTCTTTAAAAGCAAATATCTCCCTTTGCTTTAAACTTTGAGCGTCGTAACTTTGCAGATGTTGTTTATGCTCAAACAGCAACATTACACACTAACTAAAGTTAGAAAAGTCAAATCATAATCAACCACCCCTTTAAAAGAGATAAATGATACAGTTATAAAATTAATTGGAGTAAAATGAAAAAGATGATACATAGAATAAACTTCTCATCTGGCAAAACACCGGCGTATCTTATTTAGGTCTGTGATCACTAAGGCAGAAAGACACCATCGCCGATAGTCGCGCTAGTAAACGACAGAGTAAATTGCTGTGTAATTCAACAGAAACCTGTATCGGCGTAAAGGTTTGCGGCTCAGCTTTTATAGGGTTTCTCCAGAGAGCGCTAGCCAGAACGCCGCGAGAGAAGGGAGAATGAGAGCGGTCTGGTTTCAGCACAGAGCGAGAGTTGTTTAGTGGGTTTTACGGCCTGCGAGATCACAGGTGTTGGCCAGTGAGATGTGTCGTGCCTCATGCGAGGGAGAATGAGGCAGGGTTGGATTATTAAAAGTGTAATGGGCTGTAGAGGCTCTGAAATGGAGGCAGCAAAGGAACCAAAATTGACTACGGTGTTGTTTTGTGGGACACCAAAATAGGGCTGGGTGAAAGGACCATAAATACCGCAGGGGTAGAAAAAGTTGCTGTTCATACTGTGAGATATCCATGCCGTGATATAAATATACTAAATTAAGTCAAAATTAAAGCAAAAAATAGATATAGTCAAAACCGTGCCACTTAAAATTAATCTCTCATGATGACTCTTGCCTTTTTGGTTTGTCAATGAAGTTTAGAATGTGTTTATTAAAGTATGTTAGTCATTAGAATTAAAAAAATGTGCAATACTAGATGACTATGTGATATATTTATTTATTAATCTAATATATGATTATTATTATAAGTAGGAATATATATAATTCTACTAGTAACTTATAATAATAATAATAATAAAACATTTTGTTGTTTAATTATTCACTAGAAAAAATGCAGTGCTACATAAAATATTGTTATTAATAATAATTAGTGCTGTCAAACCGATTAATCACAAGTAATATATTATATAAACACACACTTTTATGTTAGATGTGATTAATCACGATTAATTGATTTGAAAGCACTAATAATAATATATAATATAACACAGAATAACAATTTATTATTATTAATTATTTTGTTTTGTTATTAGCATTATTATTAATACATTTTTAGACATTATTACATGATGATAATTTAAATAAATAGTAATAAGAATATATTAATAATACAGTAATAACAAACATGTATTAATGACTGTTTGTTTTATTATTATTTATTTTTGTTAAAAACATAGTTTATTTTTTAGATCCATAACTATATATATTAATATATTATATACATATATAAACACACACTTTTATGTTAGATGTGATTAATCACGATTAATTGATTTGAAAGCACTAATAATAATATATAATATAGCACAGAATAACTCTTTATTATTATTAATTATTTTGTTTTGTTATTAGCATTATTATGAATACATTTTTAGACATTATTACATGATGATAATTGAAATAAATAGTAATAAGAATATATTAATAATACAGTACATAACAAACATGTATTAATGACTGTTTGTTTTATTATTATTTATTTTTGTTAAAAACATAGTTTATTTTTTAGATCCATAACTATATATATTAATATATTATATACATATATAAACACACACTTTTATGTTAGATGTGATTAATCACGATTAATTGATTTGAAAGCACTAATAATAATATATAATATAGCACAGAATAACTCTTTATTATTATTAATTATTTTGTTTTGTTATTAGCATTATTATGAATACATTTTTAGACATTATTACATGATGATAATTTAAATAAATAGTAATAAGAATATATTAATAATACAGTACATAACAAACATGTATTAATGACTGTTTGTTTTATTATTATTTATTTTTGTTAAAAACAGTTTATTTTTTAGATCCATAACTATATGAATATATTATATACATATATTATATAAAAACACACTTTTATGTTAGATGTGATTTAATCACGATTAATTGATTTGAAAGCACTAATTTATACATTAAAAACAATCATTTATTATTATTAATTATTTTGTTTTGTTATTAGCATTAATACATTTTTAGACATTATTACATGATGATAATTGAAATAAATAGTAATAAGAATATATTAATAATACAGTAATAACAAACATGTATTAATGACTGTTTGTTTTATTATTATTTATTTTTGTTAAAAACATAGTTTATTTTTTAGATCCATAACTATATATATTAATATATTATATACATATATAAACACACACTTTTATGTTAGATGTGATTAATCACGATTAATTGATTTGAAAGCACTAATAATAATATATAATATAGCACAGAATAACTCTTTATTATTATTAATTATTTTGTTTTGTTATTAGCATTATTATGAATACATTTTTAGACATTATTACATGATGATAATTGAAATAAATAGTAATAAGAATATATTAATAATACAGTACATAACAAACATGTATTAATGACTGTTTGTTTTATTATTATTTATTTTTGTTAAAAACATAGTTTATTTTTTAGATCCATAACTATATATATTAATATATTATATACATATATAAACACACACTTTTATGTTAGATGTGATTAATCACGATTAATTGATTTGAAAGCACTAATAATAATATATAATATAGCACAGAATAACTCTTTATTATTATTAATTATTTTGTTTTGTTATTAGCATTATTATGAATACATTTTTAGACATTATTACATGATGATAATTTAAATAAATAGTAATAATAATATATTAATAATACAGTACATAACAAACATGTATTAATGACTGTTTGTTTTATTATTATTTATTTTTGTTAAAAACAGTTTATTTTTTAGATCCATAACTATATGAATATATTATATACATATATTATATAAAAACACACTTTTATGTTAGATGTGATTTAATCACGATTAATTGATTTGAAAGCACTAATTTATACATTAAAAACAATCATTTATTATTATTAATTATTTTGTTTTGTTATTAGCATTATTAATACATTTTTAGACATTATTACATGATGATAATTGAAATAAATAGTAATAAGAATATATTAATAATACAGTACATAACAAACATGTATTAATGACTGTTTGTTTTTATTATTATTAATTTTTGTTTATTTTTTAGATCCATAACTGTATATATTATCATCAGTGTGAAATAAAATGATTCATGCTATAATATAAGATTTTGGTAATACCGTCTGCTCCGAAGTGTGTTGCACTAAATATATAAGTAAAAACATATATACTTGAATACTTGAGTCCATTTTGAATGCGTTAGAAGGAAAAACACGAGCACCTTGAAATCAGCCACTGACTTTAATGTCTTACGATGCATTTATCGGGAAGAGTTGAGTTCGCTCTAATTCTAAATGAGAAGTATTAAGCCTCAAGCGTAGTGCAAGTATACATTAACTCAGAGACTGTGACACCGCCTGAGGTCTCCTCGCGCTTCATTTGCTCTCCGCCTCTGCTACAGACTGTGTACATACACCACAATGTGTGTTTGAGTGACCCTTCCCATCACAGCCTGTTTCTCTCTCCGTCTTTAAGCCCGTAGGGCTGTGCCTGACAAATTATGGTGTCTAATGGATATTTAAACACCCTTCATATGCAAAGCAAGGAGCCTTGAACTGTACGGGCAGCAGAAAGGTGTAAATTCACTCTTTAATGAGCAGCCGAGAGTCTTTTGCTTGTTTTTCCTGCGAGGCAATTGCTTTATTTATTACTCGAGTTTAAAACAGTGAGTTAGAGTCTGCCGCCTTTCTTTACCTCCTCCTCCTCGTGAGTGTTTTTTTCCATGGGCGTTTTTCAATTTGGTCCATTATGAAACCTGCCGGTGACCTGAGGTGACTTCCATCACTTCACTCTATTTTTACCTGGTGTTTGACTGCCTCAAACAGAGCCGCAGTCTTTCAGGTGGTTGGATTAAGGCTTATCTGATGGAGGAGTGCAGGTTTGCTGAAACTGGATGGTGGAACACCTAAAGAGAGCAATACAAACATTCACAGGCCGTCTCTGCAGAGATAAGCGTTGTCTCTGACCTTCCATTTTCTGAGTCAGAAACGGATCATAAAAAGAACTTTTCGACCCAGCTTTGCATATTTACGAAATCTGCGTTAATACATGCTTTTTATTTTTATTTTTGTACATTTTTGTAAAATATGTTTGTTTTTAGATTTGCCAATGCACAACGTCATGCATCAACAACATATCAATGCAACTTTTGATTTAGTTAGGTTAGATTTAAAGGTTTTGTTTTATTTAGTTCTTTGATTTGGCAACACTCGTGCTTTTCCTTTCATTTGTATTTCATTGTATTTTGTTCCTATTTTGTTTTGATTATATATATTTGGAACACTTTGAAGTTTATTTTCTTTGTGTTTACTGGTTGGGGGTATAAATAAATAAATGTTCTTTCTCTTCTGAATTTGTGTTTTCCTCCGATTTACTATTTACCACTGTTGACATTGTACTTCATGACGATTTATTTAGTGACAAAATAAATGTTATATTCCCTTAATATCCTTAGACAAATTAAATCTATTGGGTCGTAACAACCCCCTATTTAACTGCGCAAGTACAAATTATGAATATGAAAAAAACCCTGTATAAATAACCCCCTATCGGCGACCTTTTTGTCATAAAGTGCAATTTTTAAGTTTCTGAGTTCATCATTGTGCCACAACCCATATACCCCCCAATATGTATACATATACATAAACATATATTTTAAATATTCATAATGGCTAACACAGAAATTTAAACATTTCTCATGAGATTTGTTTTAGATTTGTCATCTTTGTTTTCAGTCTTAAATTAGACTTTGACGAACAGACTTTACCTGGTCACTCGTGTGTTTTTACTGACTTCTTTACTATCCGTTTTGTTAAAAGTGTTTCACTTACACGTGGCAACATAACTGCATCTCCGCAAATCTAATATAAATTGAATCTTTAATTCCCAAGCTATATGCAAATTCACGTTCACGTCAATGAAAGCAAGATATGAGCTGCATTTTATTTATCATTAGCTAATTTCAGGAGTGGCATTGTTAATGTTACATTTCTTATTACAGCTTAATATGCATGCAGAAACTATAAGTATTATTGGGACTTTTGAGACGGGAAACCTGTTTGAAAACAATTATTATTATTTTTGCTATTCTGCTTGGTGATGATATTGCCACAAACACTCCCAGTGCATCTTTATATTTAAATGCTAATATTAAATGCCTATCCTACACTACAGTATAAACATATATACATATATATACAGATATACATATACATAGACATAATAGTATTTTGATATTTACAATACTTTTCATTGCTGTTTTTTAAAGAAAATGAAAGCGTATGATGCATTAAATCTGATAAAGTGCCATTTATAATGTTATAAAGATGATTTCTATTTCAAATAAATGCTGTTCTTTTGAACTTTCTATTCATCAAAGAATCTTGAAAAATGAAATGTATCATGTATCACCTCAAAAATATTAAGCAGCACAACTTTTTTTCAACACTCATGTTAAAAATCATGTTTCTTGAGCATCAAATCATCATAGAGTGATTTCTGAAGGATCATGTGACACTGAAGACTGGAGTAATGATGCTGAAAATTCAGCTTTGATCACAGGATATAAATTACATTTTACAATATATTCACATAGAAAACAGCTATTTGAAATTGTAATAATAATAATAATAATTGATTTTTGATCAAATAAATGCAGCCTTGTGAGCATAAAAGACTAACAAATCTTAACAATTCCAAATTTTTGAATGTTAGTATATATCATGTTAATCACATGATCCACAATTACCATGATCCATGTCCAAAAACATGAAAATACTGGTACTTTTTTAAAGTGTTATGGCACTAAAATAGTCATGTAGTGTCGGGTAAATTAAAAAAAATTAAATGGGAATAGTGGTGTTCATTTATCATTTCTAGATAAATTCATCTTGCACAGAACTTTATACACAAGTTGCAAAACGTTCTTGCATTTGTATAGTAGCATTACACTAATGTTATGGTAATGTGCATGAAATCACCTCAGGGTTTTGTTTCTGTGTACATGCTTTGACAACCATGATTTGATTTCACGGGCATGATTCTGTAGAAATTAGTAAACGTGAACGGACAACCAAAATACAAGTTTGTCTACCTCTGGTTGTGTTTGTTTGGCTTCAACACACTCACTGTAATAAACTCCTGTTAAACTGTGTTTTCTGCACTGAATCTCTGACCAGCACCGTTTGTCTCAGTCTCAGCCTATCATGTTTGGTGTAAATGTCTAATCTGCATGTCTGTACTCACTCACTATGCTTGGGATTTTTTTTTTTTTTTTACCTTTTAACATATTCAGTTTGTATTTTAAAAAGGACATATGATGCTTTTTACCACGTTCATCTTTCTTTAGTGTGTAATGTTCCTGTTTGAGGATGAAAAAGCTCCAGTTCTTCTCTATATCAGTGTCAGTGTTTCTGAACTCCTGAAACGCCTCCATTGTATCTTGAGTTTCTTCCGGGAACGAACACGTCACAATATTCCTCATTTAAATAATTAATGCGCAGAATAAAGGGGCGGGGCCTGGTTGAGTTAGTTAGTAGTGTGTTAAACTGGCATTTATGGGAAGGGGCGGGACATTTCCCAAACACACTCAGAGCGCTCGACCAATCACAACACACTGCTCTAGCTGACCAATCAGAGCACAGTGTGCTTTTCAGAAGGAGGGGCTTCATAGAGACAGGAAGTAAACAGAGCGTTACTGACAGACTGGGAAGAGAGGAGCCGCAACAATGGAGAATATGAGGAGAATAATCAACATTCAAGCAGGAAAACCTGTTCTAGTAGAGCCTGAAAACATCAAGACTTATATAGATCCATAATAGATCCTCTTTAATGTTTAAAAGATTAGTTGCATTAAAAAGAAAAAATCCTAAAATATTCTTCCAAACAGACATTGTAGCCAATTAGATGCACAATGCAAAAGTAAAATCCTGTAAAATTCTAGTCAAGGCGTCTTTTGCACGACTGAATGAGCACAAGCAAGAAGGATATTTAATTACTGTCATATGTGCACCAATATAACAATAGACAGTTTTTTTAGTAGCTATAGCTAGCTAGTATAATGAGTCTTTGCGTGTTGGTCAGGGTTAATTACATTAACACTTATATATTTAAATGTTTATTGATGTGTTGAACTTTCGTTGTGCTGTTTCTTTGCTATAACGAGATGCTTGTTCCAGGTTGAGGATGAAGCATTCAGTGCGATAGCTGTTAGCTCAACCCCGTCCCACACGAATGCATCAGGATACATTGGCATGCTATGTGTTTTGTCTTCTCCGTTGGCCTTGCTGTGCAGCCATTTTGCATGCTTTCTCTCCTGTTTTACTGCAAGAATATATATAGTAGTATTAAGATTTAGTATTAACAGTGTGCTGGATCTTCCATTCACATTTACAAATTCCCCTAGAATCAAATGTCTCAATTTCGTAGGACCGTATTTCTCAGTTTTGAACCTGATATTTTGTGTCACCCTTATTTAATACGCCTGATTGAGGTCGTGGAGCATCTGCTAATGGGTTAATCAGTAGAATCAGGTTTGTATGAGAGGCGAGACATCAAAAAAGCTCAGTCTTGGAGTCGCACAGTCAGTGTGTGACTGAACAGACAGCGGTTTAGCGTGAAAGCACCTCCGCAGACAGGCTTTTGAGGCACTATAAAGTCATGTCTAATGATCTAGAACAAATTCAACTGAGCTTTACACCATGTCCTAACCAGCCGTGACACAATACGTTACTAGCATCAGGTAATTTGTCAGTCCACGCTGAAAGTGAAAATGCTGTGTGACACAGAATAATTACAGTCGGTCAGAACATATTGGCTTTTTTTGCTTGTGTGTGTGTAAAAATGGCATCTGATGTAGTGTATAATTGCTTTATATAGCAATTAGCAAAATATATTTTTGGGTTGACATCTGGTGACTGTGGGGGCCATTTTAGTACAGTGAACTCTTTGTCATGTTCAAGAAACCAATTTGAAATGATTCGAACTTTGTGACATGGTGCATTATCCTGCTGGAAGTAGCCATCAGAGGATGGGTACATGGTGGTCATAAAGGGATGGAGATGGTCAGAAACAATGCTCAGGTAGGCCGTGGCATTTAAACGATGCCCAATTGGCACTAAGGGGCCTAAAGTGTGCCAAGAAAACATCCCCCACACCATTACACCACCACCACCAGCCTGCACAGTGGTAACAAGGCATGATGGATCCATGTTCTCATTCTGTTTACGCCAAATTCTGACTCTACCATCTGAATGTCTCAACAGAAATCGAGACTCATCAGACCAGGCAACATTTTTCCAGTCTTCAACTGTCTAATTTTGGTGAGCTCGTGCAAATTGTAGCCTCTTTTTCTATTTGTAGTGGAGATGAGTGGTACCCGGTGGGGTCTTCTGCTGTTGTAGCCCATCCGCCTCAAGGTTGTGCGTGTTGTGGCTTCACAAATGCTTTGCTGCATACCTCGGTTGTAACGAGTGGTTATTTCAGTCAAAGTTGCTCTTCTATCAGCTTGAATCAGTCGGCCCATTCTCCTCTGACCTCTAGCATCAACAAGGCATTTTCGCCCACAGGACTGCCGCATACTGGATGTTTTTCCCTTTTCACACCATTCTTTGTAAACCCTAGAAATGGTTGTGCGTGAAAATCCCAGTAACTGAGCAGATTGTGAAATACTCAGACCGGCCCGTCTGGCACCAACAAGCATGCCACGCTCAAAATTGCTTAAATCACCTTTCTTTCCCATTCTGACATTCAGTTTGGAGTTCAGGAGATTGTCTTGACCAGGACCACACCCCTAAATGCATTGAAGCAACTGCCATGTGATTGGTTGATTAGATAATTGCATTAATGAGAAATTGAACAGGTGTTCCTTTAGGTGAGTCCTTTAGGTGAGTGTAAAATGTAGAAATCCTTTAGGTGAGTGTAATGATGTTCAAGAAACATTTATGATTATTATCAATGTTGAAAACAGTTGTGCTGCTTAGTCCCTGATACAGTGTTTCCTGCATAGTTGATGAATAGAAAGCTAAAAACTACATTTATGTCAAAATTAATTTTTTGTAACCATATAAAAGTGTTTAGTTTCACTTTTGAATTTTGAATCACTGGATCCCAATGCATCCTTGCTAAATTAAAGTATTAATCTTACTACATTTATGCATTTGGCAGATGCTTTTATCTAAAGCGACTTACATTGCATTTCAAGGTACCCATTTTACATTCTTATCAGTTCTTGCTTTCCCTGGGAATCGAACCCATGACCTTGGCGTTGCAAGCGCCGACGCTCTACCGTTTGAGCAACTGTTTGAGCTAAGATTTATATTTATATAAATATTTATATAATAATTGTATGCAGCCATAACACCCTCCTACAAGTGTGTGTACTAACTGAGAAAGCAACATTTTGCAGGTTTCTAGCTTGTGGGAGTCTCGCAGAATAAGAGAACAGCATTTTTTTCACCAGAGGGTGGCAGTATGGGACCTATGAAAAATGCCTGTGTGTGTGTGTGTGTGTGTGTGTGTGAGAGCTCAGTGACTCCAACTGGGTGGGGGGATTTATCTGATAAATGCATAAATAAAACTGTGTATGACTTAAAGATTGCAGCTCTGTGCTGTCGGAGGTAATCCGCAGCCCATATTTCCTGGCAGAAAAATTGAGTATTCATTGTGGAAATGATCTTGTAGATTAACTCGGTCTCAGGCAGAGGTGCACTGAGAATGGATTATCCATTTAGGCTGTTTGTAAGTTTGTGTTTTTACATGAACGGAGCGTTACGACTTCACCTCCGTGGCAGGAGTGATATATTTTTAAGTTGATTTCAGGTTTGTGACAGAGGAGGGGAGGAGAGGTGTGTGTGTGTGTGTGTGTGTGTGTGTGTGTGTCACAGTTAACAGAATGCGGACCAAGAAAAATGAAGGCTTTCAGGGATGTCGTCAGTCAAGCGACGTGCCCGGCATCCTAATGTGCTTGGGGTGTGATTTTTATTTTCTCTCTTCTTCATTTTCCTGAATTTGATGTTATATAACTGCGGACCCTGCTGAAAGCAATCTTAAACCAGTGTAAGCTGGTTTTCTCCTGTCTGATTGCTGGTTTAAAGAGGTTTTGAGGAATTTTCAGCTGGTCAGGTTGCAGGTTTAAGATTTTGCAGGGGAGTGTGTGTAGACATGCCAAGAAGTGACTGAAAGGAAGAGAAAATGATGGACTACTGATATTTTGAAGTGCTTCTCTTGTACCATTGACTCTTTAAATGCTGTAGTGTATTAATGAGGCTGGTCTAAGCCTGTCTGGCACTGGTTAAACATGGGAAATGACAGTCTAAATCTTAACCTGCATCAACAACCACTTGCCCATCGCCAAGCGTGTGAATGGCAGTCTTCATTTTCCACATTTTCCACATTTCCACATTTGAAGAATCAACCACAATTAGGCGTATTTGCTTGATATCCAAAATTGTTAATCCTATTTTTGGACTGTTTTTTTGGCAAGCTGGATTGGTCTCTTGTGGCTGCTTAGCAAGTAGGGATATGGAGAACTACATACTTTCAAAACCGACCAGTCGATTAATTGCTCTTAAAGCGAGTCCTGTGTAAATAGGGCGGTTTTGGGTTCACCTGACCCACTTAACATTTTTATGGTTTGTTTATATTATGTAAGTCACGTGTTCAAAAAGAGGCAGCGTGAAATGGAACACAATATTATTTTATGTATTTTATGCTTTAAAGGAGATCAATTTAAATATGCAACATTTAGGGTTTTACCATGCAAACGATCTCAAAGCTAAAGCTCAGCTCACTAATGAAAGAAAAAGAAAGTCTTATCTAGTCTTATCGACTAGTCAGTTGTTGGATGGCAAATCCCGTGACCTTTCCTATTAGCAATGTGCGGTTCAAACTCAGGTCTCTTTGTAAGATGCTTAGCCACGTCTTCATACTTTTAATTGGATTTGGTTTTTGTTTCTAATAAACTAAACAAATTTAGAAGTACTTTTGCCATTATATACACTACTGCTCAAAAGTTTGGGGTCAGTAACTTTTTTTTTCTCATTAAATTGGTCAAAACTGACAGTGAAGACATTTATAATGTTACAAAAATTTGTATTTCAAATAAATGCTGTTCTTTTGAACTTTCTATTCATCAAAGAATCCTGAAAACAAGCAACTGTTTTCAACATTGGTAAAAATCATAAATGTTTCTTGAGCATCAAATCCTCATATTAGAGTGATTTCTGAAGGATCATGTGACACTGAAGACTGGAGTAATGATGCTGAAAATTCAGCTTTGATCACAGGAATAAATTACACTTTACAATATATTGACATAGAAAACAAACAGCTATTTTTAAATTGAAATAATATTTCACAATTTTACCCTAAAGGGACATAGTGGTAGAAAACAATATGAGAAATTTTGCGTTCTCTCACAAAACCTGAGGGGCTCCGTAGTTTTTGCTGTGTTTTCGATAAAAAAACACATTTGTGAGCAGACTTATCACAAAAAAGCATTTAAGAATCTTACTGACCCCAAACTTAAAACTAAATTAATGCCTAACATTTTTGTTTCCTTGACGGAATGGTCCATGTTTTTGTCATGTTTCCATAATTCAATTCAATTCGATTCACATTTATTTGTATAGCGCTTTTCACAATACACATCGTTTCAAAGCAGCTTTACAGAAAATGCATGAGTCCTCATTACAATCTAGAGTGATTTGTTATCAGAGGAAACTGTCTTAGTTATGTTTCAGAAATGTACTGTACATATACAAATCACAGTTAGATAAAAATGTGGTAAACAATTCAATAATTAATGCAATAAAAATAAAATGCATTTAAACTATGGGTAACACTTTATTTTACATAATGTTACATGTTCTTACCATAGTAATAACAGTCAATTATGCATAATTACATGCAACTAACCCTCAACCAAACCCTAATCCTACCCTAACCCTATAGTAAGTACATGTAGTTGCTTAATATTACTCAGTACTTAAATATAGAATTACACAGTAACAATGACACCTTATAATAAAGTGTAACCAAGCAATGTAATAATTTAAGGCAGAAACAATGAGCTCATTGATAACTTGCTGAATGCTGAAAAAAAGAAAACATCTCACAGATGTGACCCTGGACTATAAAACCAGTCACATGGGTCAATTTTTTTGAAATTGAGATTTATACATCATCTGAATAAATAAGCTTTCCATTGATGAATGGTTTGTTAGGATAGGGAAATATTTGGTTGAGATACAACTATTGTAAATCTGGAATCTGAGGGTGCAAAAAAATCAAAACATTGAGAAAATCGCCTTTAAAGTTGTGCATTTATGTTGGCGATTGTGCTGCATTCAAAAAAAAAAAAAAAATACAATGTATTGTTGGCTATTGCCACAAATATACCAGTGCGACTCAAGACTGGTTTTATGATCCAGGGTCACATATCGGTCTTCTACTGTACATAAATCCTGTGAGTTGACATTCCAAATGTCTCTAAGTTATCTGTTATCAGAGGTGACTGTCTAAGTTATGCATTTCAGAAATGTACATATTCAAATCACAGTTACATAAAAATGTGGTAAACAATTAATAAATATGCATTTAAACAATGTAATAATGTAAGGCAGAAACAATGAGCTCATTGATAACTAGCTGAATGCTCAAATAAAAAGTCTTCTAGTGCACACAAACCCTGTGTCCGAGTCCCTGTTGACTTGACATCCCAAATGTCTCCAAGACCCCGTTGCATGCGGGCACTGGTTGTCTCAGAGCGGGTTAAGTGTCGCTTGCGGGGATGGTAAGCAGTGTTGTGAAGTTTACAGCACGGCCTAATGAGTTTTTGCTCATCAGAGCGAGATCATGTCGTGGGCGGAGCGCGGCCCGTGGCGAGGGTTAAAGCCGTGTTTAATCTCCGGTTACATCAGATCAGGCGAGTGGCGCTTCACTGCCCCCCCCCCCCCCCCCCGGGCACCGTTCACCAGCCTCGCTCTCTCACTGCGAACACACAGATATTTACTTTGAAATGCATTGCTCTGCAGCTCGTCTCCACCATTAGTCAAGTCACCTTTATTTATACAGCGCTTTTTACAGTACAGATTGTTTCAAAGCAGCTTTACAGAGATAACAGGAAAATAATGCAACAAAGTTTGTTTCTAGAAGAAAATAGCGTCACAGTCCAGCTTAAGTAAGTTCAGTGATGGTTCATTTTTGTTGTAAAAAAGTGATTAATTTAGTTAATTTACATATGTATGTATGTATAGCCGCTCTGGAGAAAACTGTGATGTTCAGTTTTCCAGTTCAGTTCTCATATAATGGTGTCAATGCAGCAGATCAATAATATAGTTGAATATTGGGCCCTATCTTACACCCGGTGCAATGCAGCGCTAAGCACGACGCAAGTGTTTTTTGCTAGTTTCAGTCCGACGCAGTTAGCATTTTCATGTCCTTTGTTGGTTAAATAGCAAATGCATTTGCACCCATTTGTGCGCCCATGGGCTGCTGGTCTGAAAACGAGGTGTGTTCTGGTGCATTGTTGGTCTTTTGAGGCAACAGAAATAGACTGAGCCATTGACCGACTGAAACCTGGACTAAAGTCAGTGCCGCAATATTTTTTTTGTTATTTAAAGAGCGTGTTAGTAATGTGCGCCTATAGGCGGGTCCACAACGCGCTTACACTCTGCTTATTACACACAGGGATGCATAGCAGCACACAAACATGCCAAATATTTAATATAAAAGGATTACATTGTGTACATAAAGATATGGTGGAATCCGGCTTGTCCTGTAGATGTTCTGCTTGCGCACTTTAACCTCCCGCACGAGCGGATCCGTTTGCGCTCTGGAGATGCATTCGGTCTTTCCACTATCAAATTCCGTCATGTAAATAGCGAATCCGCCATGGCGCGAGCGCAACTGGCATTTAAAGAGAATGGGAGATGAGACTCTGATTGGTTTAACGCACGTAAATCCCAAAACACACCCATTACTCAGTAAGAGAATAGGGACAACCCTTTTAGAGTATGCGCCGGAAGCACCGACCATTTTCCCGTCGTTAAACTAGCAAAAGAGGATTCGAACACGCCCTAAGTGAACTTGCGCCATGTGCTTAGATCGTTAAAATAGGGCCCATTAAGTTAAATGTCCCCAACTAAGCAAGGCTAAAGCCAAAGGTGAAAAAGGCGACAGTGGCGAACAACCAAAACTCCATCAGTGACAGAGTGGAGAAAAAGAGAAACCAGACTCAGTCGCTCCGTTCTCCTCTGGCCAACAAGCGAACAGTGTATGATTATGAGAATTATAGGTCAGGAGTCAGATTAGATTGTAACATTCAGAATAGGACCATAACAAACCCTTATTTTTCATTTCCACCCCTCCAGCAACTTCTCCTCCTCTTTTCTCCCCATGTTTTCTCCCTCTGTCCGGGAGGATGATTCCAGGACTGCATCTCACCCCAAGGCGAAGCTAATTCAGGTCAGGGCTAGTGTAAAGCATGTGTCTGTTTGTGGCAGATGTTTGGGTTTGTTTGTCCACTAATGGCACTAAAGATTGCGCTCGCATCCATTTCCGTCTTTCCATTTATAAATTGAACCCCAAGACATCACATTTCGATTCTCCCATTAGCATATTTCAGCTTGTGTTATTGTGCATCACTCATTGACTGTTTACCTCCTGTGATTTGTTTCTATTAGGCGGTCAGCATCACAGAAATGACTCCTGGCTTTCCTCGGGATATCGGATTAGACGCCCTCGCTTTGGACGGCGTGTTAGTTTGTTTCACGCGGGGGGGGTGGGCGTTACACACCTCATCAGCCGTTCCCAATCCAAGCACAAGTGTTATTCACATAGCAGCCCAAATTGATGTCTCACCTCTTGCATTTGCATGCTTTCGTGAGAGTAAGGAGATGTCTGGGCCAAGGTGTTTGGCAGGCTTGGGATTTGAGCGTTTCAATGGGTGCGCATGTCTGTGTCAGGAGATAAAGTTATCTGTGTCGTGTACACACACACACACACTCACACTGGCTCCATGCCTCACACAGACTCCTGAGGAGACTGTGTGGTAAAGTGGAGGTGGTGAGGGATACTAAAAGGGTTTGTTTCGCGCAGCAGCAACAAAGTGGATGAAAACGCTAATGCCGCTAATGAGTCTCTTCCCGCCCGACAACACCTCCTCATTCGACTCCTCCGCATCCCTCGCTCCGAGAGCCTTGTAGACACAGCAACCGAGACAAAGGTGAGCGCCGGCAGGAGAAGCGAGGACAAGGGGGCGACTGCGCGAGTTGGGGATAATAGGAGTGACGCAGTTCACTTGGTTTCAAGTTGAAAAGTCATTTTAAAAGATTAAATATATACATTTACCTATAACTTCGTTAATTCACCAAGGATGCATTACATTTATTAGAAGTTGCACTGTAAAGACACTGATAATCTTACAACATATTTCTATTTATAATAAATGATGTTCATTGGAACTTTCTTTGGTTTCCACAAAATATAAGAAGCATTATTGATAATAATCAGATAATCATCATATTAGAGTGATTTCTGAAGGATCATGTGACACTGAAGACTGGAGTAATGATGCTGAAAATTCAGCTTTTGATCACAGGAATAAATGACAGCTTACTATATATTCACATAGAAAACTATTCATTTAAATTGTAATAATATTTCACAATGTTACTGTATTTACTATGTTTTTGATCAAATTAGTGACAAAAGAAACTTCTTTTAAAAGCATTAAAAAAAATCTTACTGACCCCAAACTTTTGAATGATAGTGTGTGTGTGTTTTGGAGAAAATGCCCTCTAAAAATTCCGATATTGACACAATTATTTATTTTTATTCAATTATCACTAACAGATTATAGTTAGAAATATTGTGTATTTATAATACAGTTCAGAAATGTAATAATATATTAGCAATTTTAGCGATATATTGTAATACTCTTATAAAAAATGGTTTCCACTAACTAACTACAGACGCTGAAGCTACAGATCTTTTTGCGGTTTAAACACAGATTTGGCGATAACTTCTCAGTAAGTTGTTCTGTATCTTTCAATATACCTTCTGATGCTAATTCATGTTTTTTTCCGCATAACTAGTAGTAAAGCGGTGTGGTCACGACAAAATTTTGCAGGCAAAAAGGTCCTTTGTCTATTGTCAATAGTGTAGCGATGTAAGATTCAGGGTTTTTTTTGCTTTCAAATGGCTCAGTGCAACTTTCGACTTAAAAATGGCAGAGCAGATCAAAAATGTGGCAACTAAACAATAATAATAATATTTAACAGTAATAGATCAGGTGATTGAGCATCTGTGATGTTTAGCATGTGAATGAGGACAAACTTCATGGCAACATCATGAGCCAACTGTGTCTGTGACATATGGCGCACCCGATCTTGTAAAACAGCCTCATGTTCTTTGGTTGTTATATGATCATGTATAGAGCAATCATTGAATGAAATGACTTCCATGCGAAATTGATGGTTCAAGGGCTTTTTTCAAAGGTAAACCCATTTGATTTTGAGAGATGGAGGTGAAAGAAGATGCAACCAATTGTAAAGCTTTTCCCATCATTTTAGAGTGCTCATTACCGCAGGTTATACTCAACCAACGGCAAGGTGGCGTTTTCAATTGGTTTTCAAGATTTATTGCTTTTTTTAGACTTGTGTAAGTTTTCAAGGTACCTCTTTTTATAATGTAGTGTGCCTGTCGCTGAGCTTTGGATACCAAATATTTGGGCATCTTTGAAACGTTGATGCCTTGTTACTTTAGAAATCAGACCCACTACAAGGACAATTAAACTGACCATTTGTAGAAAAATGAACAGGAGAAATTGCAATGCTCAGTATGATTGTAGGATACAAAGTCCCGCCTCAGCTAAATGAGCCAATCAATTTGTACCATCACATGACTTCTGAGCTAGAATATGCATTCACATTAGCTGGACAAAACTGAAAAATGTTTAGCCTGATTTGTGCCAATGAAGTAATACCATTGTTGTCAAATTTTTAAAGTCAATGTGTTGTCAATAATTTTATCCCTTAAAACTAATCTTTGATCACCTAAAATTACATATTTAAAAGTTTTTTTCCTTGGAAAAAATATAGCTTGAAGGTAACTTGCCTCATTTAGTATGTGCGGTTCTATGAATATGCAAATGAGCCCCGCCTCCACTCACTCAGCTCAGAGATCCACTGGTTGACGATCACACGTTGATCTGATTGGTACAAGGTAGTTTGTGACGTCAGAAACACCAGCGATTTCAAAGTGTGTTTTTGAGACTGTCTTTGGTTCACTGCAGTTTTAAGGAGGAAATACTCAGCAATGCTGTCGACTTATGAATTTACACATGCTTTGTCTTAAAGCATATTAAAAACACCACATAGACATATAAACAACATTAAAAGCTGGATTTTCACCACAGGGGGACTTTAAGCTTTAACTTAATTCATTCTGATTGTTATCGAAACACTTAGTTTACAGTTTTAGACATTTAGTTCTTCAGGTAGATAGAAGTTGTACTTTCATCAAAAAACAAAAAAACAAACAAAAAAACATGCTATTAAGAGTAAATGCATGAATTTGTGATCCTAAAATGTAAAATCTTTTTAATAATGAATAATAATTTGATTGCTGTAACTGCTGCAGCACTAGTAATGGGCCTTATGTTATTCTGCCACGGGTTCGTTTGTGGAAAATGATGATTTACAGGACCGTGGGTCTGGGATTCTGGCGAGACTTTGCAGAGTTGACGCAGCCAGAGCAGATGCTCCTGCAGATGGAGTGTACAAACACTAGTCCATTTTGGGGTTGCTTTGTGGCTTATTATGGTCTGTATGTAGAGAATTAGACATGGTGGAGGTTGGCAGCTTATTTCAACAGAGAGGGTGAAGGTATTTGAGGTTTTTTAGGGCGTTTTCACACCTGAAAGTCCGAACCAAAGTTCATGTTTTGATACATTTCATACACTCGGTAAGTTTTGGTTTGGTTTCACATTGCAATTATGCGAGTGCACTAAAGAACTTTACATGACATACTTGCGTCCTGTCGTCATCATCTATGTGGGCTGCATCTTGACATTGATTGGTTTGTAAACGGATGTGCGTCTGACGTCAGCGTGTTGTCGATTCACCAGGTAACTTTAACAAGAATGAAAAATTTTATTTTTTTTGACAAGAATGAATGAACATGTGCATATCGTTGCCACTCTACTGTTATTATTACGGCATCACTCCCTGCAGCTCCAGCTCGAGGCTAGTTCAAATTCAACAAATGAACGTCCTCGTCGTGCGAACACTTAATCGTCGCCGGCAGGAAAGGAGGAGAAGAGCAAGCAATCCTGCGGGAACCACCGGGACTTCCTGTAAATGGTCTGAAAGTCCGAACCATACAGAAAATGCGTTCACACTAGAAACGAACCAAGATTTCGTCAGATCAAATTTGGTAATTTTGTGTAATTCTGATTCGGATCAAACTGAAAAGTCGGAAAATCCGGACCAAACAAGGTAGGTGTGAAAGGGCCCCAAGTCACACTACAAAGACGAGATCGAGACCAACTTGTGTTTTGATTCTTGCCAAGGTTCTTTCAGCTCAGATACACTGTAAAATATATATATAAATGCGCACTCACCTAAAGGATTATTAGGAACACCTGTTCAATTTCTCATTAATGCAATTATCTAATCAACCAATCACATGGCAGTTGCTTCAATGCATTTAGGGGTGTGGTCCTGGTCAAGACAATCTCCTGAACTCCAAACTGAATGTCAGAATGGGAAAGAAAGGTGATTTAAGCAATTTTGAGCGTGGCATGGTTGTTGGTGCCAGACGGGCCGGTCTGAGTATTTCACAATCTGCTCAGTTACTGGTATTTTCACACACAACCATTTCTAGGGTTTACAGAGAATGGTGTGAAAAGGGAAAAACATCCAGTATGCGGCAGTCCTGTGGGCGAAAATGCCTTGTTGATGCTAGAGGTCAGAGGAGAATGGGCCGACTGATTCAAGCTGATAGAAGAGCAACTTTGACTGAAATCACCACTCGCTACAACCAAGGTATGCAGCAAAGCATTTGTGAAGCCACAACACGCACAACCTTGAGGCGGATGGGCTACAACAGCAGAAGACCCCACCGGGTACCACTCATCTCCACTACAAATAGGAAAAAGAGGCTACAATTTGCACGAGCTCACCAAAATTGGACAGTTGAAGACTGGAAAAATGTTGCCTGGTCTGATGAGTCTCGATTTCTGTTGAGACATTCAGATGGTAGAGTCAGAATTTGGCGTAAACAGAATGAGAACATGGATCCATCATGCCTTGTTACCACTGCACTCTAAAAACTGCTGGGTTGTGTTAACCCAATTTTGGGTCAAATATGGTCTCACCCAACGTTGGGTTAAAAAATGCAATTTAAAAATGGACAAATTGCATTTTGGACAAAATCAAAAATGGACAAAAATGCAATTTAAAAATGGACAAATTGCATTGGTTACATTAAAAATGTAAACCAACGGCTGGGTTTGTCCATTTTTAAATTGAATTTTTAACCCAACGTTGGGTGAGACCATATTTGACCCAAAATAACACACACATATATATATATATATATATTTAAAAAAAATGTCTAGTCACCTTTGTATTACTGATGCACTATATATCGGCCGATACATGTTAATTTTTAATGTTATCGTTATCGGCCCGACAAGAAAATTGGGCCAATATATTAAAGCCGATAAATAATGTAATATTTCCTTCAGCTGAGACACTTCAGATGTGCACTGTTCAACATGATGCTTTTGAATGTCTTGAAATATGATTGGAATCACTAAAGTGCAACATGCACAGCACAGATCTGTCATATAAACTTCATAAAGTGATAATGAGAACATTATAATTGTGTGTTTGGGACATTTCTTTTAATGGTGAGACTTTTGTTTTTGTAATCAGGCTCTCAAATATTATATAAAAATTTGGATTCAGATTTATCGGCAAATATATCGGTTATCGGCTTTCAAATATAAAGAATTATCGGTTATCGGTATCGGCCAAAATTGTCATATCGGTGCCTCCCTACTTTGTGTGTGTGTATATATATATATATATATATATATATATATATATATATATATATATATATAGCGCTTTTCACTATACGGTTTGTTTCAAAGCAGCTTACAGTGATAAACAGGAAAATAATAATCAATGATGCAAACAGAATTCGTGTCATTATTCAGCTAAAGTCAGTTCAGTGTTGATTCAGTTGAGTTCAATAATGAAGGTCATTAATTATGAGCATAGCTAGCGAAAGCGGTCATATAGGGATTGTCAAAGGTTTTTTTTTTTTTTTTTTCGTCATCTACTGAATTTTTCGTCAACGATACCAGGGACACCGAAACACCGGGGAACATGAAATTTGGTGGTATAAGTATATTTTTTGTGGAAAGCCAGTGCAGGCCTGAGCGGCGGTCATATTTTGTAGTTATGAGGAGTTCAATCGAACTATAAAACAGCTTGTGACTATTTCAGTCTTTCTACTTCAAAATTTCATGTTTAATTACACGTTTCTTTGTAATGATTTGTGAAACTGTCTATATCAGCAGGGATCAATAGTCTTTATTCGTCATTCAAAAAGACCATTGCTTACCATTTTGAATATCAATCATGATCAGTCATCAAAAAAAGGGGTCCGACCAGTGCACCAAAACACACCAAAAACTTGCCGGCCGGCCAACCGTCGGCCTTTAAGAGTATTTGAGGTTTTTTTGTAGTTCGTAAGCTGTCCAAGACTTTATTCAAGACTTTAATAGCTTGTTCTGGGAACTTTCTAGTGATTCCTGGCAATAAAACGCCCTGTTTCTGGGGCACTCTTGCATCCACCCAACCCTAGTTTGTGTTCTCCAAGGGTTCTGACGGACTGTTTTTGGCCTTAACACGAGTTGGCTGACTTTAAGAGCCCAAAGTTCTCCAAAGAACCGGGTTTATCGCCACAGGGATCCTCCCTGCCTTCCTCACCACAGGCTGTTCACTAGCACTGGAACACTGTGTGCTGTGTGTGATTCACCACATTATTTTTCGTGGGACCCCTTGTGTCATAAAATAGGGCGTCTGACAGAAAGCGGCAACTAAGTGATGGATACGAGCTTCTCGCTGAGGCTCACTTTGGTCGCGCTCGGCTAGACATCAGCTTCAGGTTATCTCTTTAACATCGGGGAATCAGACTCCCGTACAGCCTGGATCTCTCCAGTTCCTATTTTAGGGAAATGCACTATTTTGTATTCCTGTTATGGTTTTGAAAAATGCCATTTTCAAGAACAGTTTTTATTTAATGAATTAAAAATGTCAAGTAAGAAATGTATTTAAAAAAATTATTTTCCTTACACTTTGAATACATGTGAGTGTACACAATACACATCTTAAAAAATAATTGTCAAGGTAAAAAAATATATTTTTTAAAAAAACATGAATTTATTGATTCATATATATGGGGAATCACACCACATGAAATTTCACAACCCGATTTAACCTTGCCTTGTCATAAAAAAGGGGACATTATTTGATATTTTATGCAACTTATGATACCATTTGCTGTTATATTTATTTTATGCATGGTGCTTTGACCATATGACTTTGATTTGGTGAGCAAACATTTCTAATTTTCAAAATTAAAAATGTTCAGTCAAGAAATTTTGCTAAAATTTTTACATTATTACAAAGATTTCTATTTCGAATCAGTGAAATAGATTACTTTCTATTCATCAAAGTATCACGGTTTCCACAAAAATATGAAGCAGCACAACTGTTTTCAACACTAATAATAATCATAAATGTTCCTTGAGCATCAAATCATCATATTAGAGTGATTTCTGAAGGATCATGTGACACTGAAGACTGGAGTAATGATGCTGAACATTCAGCTTTGATCACAGGAATATATTACACTTTACTATATTTTCATATAGAACAGTTATTTTCATTTTGTAATGCTATTTCACAATATTACTATTTCTACTGATCTACTTTGGATCAAGTAAATGCAGCCTTGGTGAGCAGAAGAGACTTATTATAAAAACATAAAAAAATATGTTACCAACCCCAGACTTTATGAATTGTTTATGAAATGCATTTTTAATGTATTTTGAATAAATTAATAGGCACATTTGAAATGAACCTTCTAGCCTTCCTGCCCATCCCTGCTTTTAATCTATAGCTGTGCATATGCATATTTTTGCATATATATATATAAATAAAACATTAAAAAAATGTTTGATATGCAATGACAAAAAAAAAAAAAAAAAAATAAATATATATATATATATATATATATATATATATATATTGTCATTGCATATCAAACATTTTTTTTTATGGTTTTAGTTTGTATATATTGTATAGTTTGTATACTATGATAACCCTGGTATAATATTGAATCAAAACAACAAATGTGTGATGTGAAAGAGAAAGGGTTGGAGATGTTGATCTCCTTTATCTCTCTTCCTTCTCCGTCTCCTCGCTGCTCAGCAGAAATATGATTGACAGGTGGGCGGGGCTTGTGATGTGCTGTACATGACTCCTCTGGTGTAATTAGGAGGCATGGAGTAACGGAGAGAGAGAGAGAGAGAGAGAGAGAGATAGAGCGGGCGCTGAAGGGGTTTCGACAGCTTAGTTCAGCCTAGCAGAGAGAAAGGCCTCAGGACATCATGCTATTAAACGCTGGGGACGTATTGACACTGTCTTTGACTTTTACAGGCTTTGACAAGCTTAAGACCTTACACAAACAGCCTGGAATGTCTCTTGATTGATTAAAATTCAATTTATGCTGTATTTTATGAATTATGGAAACCAGTAGCACGCTTGTTTGTTTTATTTGCCCCACTGATTACTCGCTTGTTTGTGTGTTTACATGTGATTGCCTCTGCAGATCGCACAGATTTGCAAGTGGAGGTTCTGCTTTAATCAGCACTGGGCAGGGAAAAGCTCACACTAGATGGCGCCATTGCTCTACGCCTGAACCCAGCTTTCTGTGCTTCATTATTTAACTTTTACTGCTCCACATCCTTGTGTAGATTGGTGCAACGTGCAGGTATGACCTCAGCTGTGACACGTCTGCTATTTCCGAATGTTCTCATCAATAGGATAAACATAGTACACAGTCAACACTGAACTGAACGGATGTTGTGACGTTAGCTTGTAGGCTCAAGAAAAAAGCCAGAAGAGAAGGTCAAGGTTTTTGAGCTCTGATCTTCAGTTCATAATGAAGAGTTGAATGCGATATCCTTATGGAAACTCATAGTCTTATAGAAATTTCAAGTACGTGAGCCTAATCTATAACTTATTTGAACAGCTCATGTGTATATCCATCATGAAAACAAGAAAGCTTGCAGAAAAGAGGCTTTTTGAATCTTGAAAGCCCTTGAAAGAGAATGAACATTGCTTATAACATTTCCTTTTGCGTTCACATAATGCATTTCAAACGACACGAGGGAGAGTAAATGATGGCAGAATTTTCTGTAGATTGGTATCATATCAGTTGATATTAGAGTTTTTATTTATTTTATGATATCAGGTGATATTGGATATTTAATTGTGCATGCTAACTTTTCTTTTCATTTTACGTTTTTACATTTACCTTTGCCGCCATCTAATGCTCACTTAATATCAATAACTCAATAATTGTAATTTTTCACAATATTAATGTTTTTATTGTATTTTTTTGATTAAATAAATGCAGCCTTGGTGTATCTTAGACTTCTTAAAAAAAAAAAAGTAAAAAAAAAAGTAAATAAAAAAGTAAATAAAAAATCATACCAAACTCCAAATATTATTTTTATTTATTTTTTATTTGTATTGCATTTTATTTTTAATTTATTTGGACTAAATAGTATAGAATTTTACTGTGGCCTAAAATAATATGGAAATAATATTGGTATTGGTCAGAAATGCAATACTGTTGCATTCCTTGAATGTTTTGATTCTGGGTGAATCTTTCATTTGCATGCGTTTGGAGTGCAGAAGTGGGTCTGTCGCAGAGACCTGACAAGCTGTCACTGTCTGAATCTGTCTCTCAAGTCTGTGGCACAGGAGCCTTGTGTCAGAAAACAGGGGGAAAGAAATGAAGAACAGGACCAAGAGATGAAGACAGATCAAGAGTGAGACGGAGACTCTCATTAGCGCTCCAGGAGCCGGACACGTTTATCTATTTATCCTGGACATCTGTGGGAAAAAGAGCAACTAGTGCCATTATTACTCATTTGCTAATAATCCTTAGCTATTTATCACCAATTATCATTTAAAATGTTCTATTTTATTGAGGAAAAACAAGTTCAGTTTGCACATTTTGAGCATTTTATTCAGCCTATAAATGTTTTATTAATAACCATTACTCATTTGCTAATAATCCTTAGCTATTTATCATCAATTATCATTTAAAATGTTCTATTTATTGAGGAAAAACAAGTTCAGTTTGCACATTTTGAACATTTATTCAGTCAATAAATGTTTTATTAATAACCATTACTCATTTGCTAATAATCCTTAGCTATTTATCACCAATTATCATTTAAAATGCTCTATTTATTGAGGAAAAACAAGTTAATTTTGCTCATTTTGCACATTTTATTCAGCCTATAAATGTTTTATTAATAATCATTACTCATTTGCTAATAATCCTTAGCTATTTATCACCAATTATCATTTAAAATGCTCTATTTTATTGAGGAAAAACAAGTTAATTTTGCACATTTTTAACATTTTATTCAGTCAAGTCAAGTCAAGTTTATTTATATAGCGCTTTTCACAACATAGGTTGTATCAAAGCAGCTTCACAGTATTAAATTAAAACAATACATCAATTCAGTCTATAAATGTTTTATTAATAATCATTACTCATTTGCTAATAATCCTTAGCTATTTATCACCAATTATCATTTAAAATGCTCTATTTATTGAGGAAAAACAAGTTAATTTTGCTCATTTTGAACATTTTATTCAGCCTATAAATGTTTTAATAAACTTTGTTCATTTGTTGATGATTATTGAATATTTATCACGAATTATCATTCAGAATGTTCCGTTAAAAAAAAAAAAAACAGGTTAATTTTGCACATATTATTCAGCTGATAAGTGTTTAATTAATAATCATTATTCATTTGCTAATAATCATTGAATATTTATTGCTATCAAAATGTTTGTTTTATTGAGAAAAAGACAGATTCATTTTCAACATTTTATTCAGCCAATAAATGTTTTATTAATAATCATTTATTCATTTGCTAATAACTAATTATCAATCAAAATGTTCTAAAAAAGAGGAAAAACAGGTTAATTTTGCACATTTTAACATTTTATTCAGCCAATAAATATTGTATTAATCTTAATTCATTTGTTTACAATCACTGAAAATTTATCACTAATTATCTTTGAAAATATTTAACTTCATTGTGGAAAAAACGGATTCATTTTGCACATTTTTAACATTTTATTCAGCCAATAAATATTTTATTAATCTTAATTTAATTTGTTTATAATCAATGAAGATTTATCACTAATTATCATTAAAAAAAACTTTTAAAAGTTTCTTGATCTACAGATTTTGGCATAATGATGCTTTTCATCGGTTTCTAAAATAAAAGTCCTTTCTGCATTCACGTCGATGCCTCTGGTCCCCGTCCCAAATGCCGCTCTTGATGTGTGTTTGTGGCCATGGGGTGTCCCGTTTGACATTTTAAGGTGCTCACGAAAGGCACGATGTGCCCTTTTACACTGGACGATTACCCAGCAGGCCATGCTTCAAACAAAGTGTAAACTGGGGTGCCATTTGGGACGGGGCCTATGTGTGAGCTCATGAGCCGATTAACACAACGCTGGCCTGTTTTAAATATATATATATAAATCTATATATATACGCCTTTGAGACATTAGTCACATGGCGAGCTGTCAGCTGACTCACGCTGGGTCTGTTCTCTTTCTTTATTACTTTCGTTGAGTCATTTCGTTTGAGGTCGTGTTATGGTTACTTTTAAACGACCACAGTTGTAGATGATATAGGAGAAATATAAAACATGTCGGGGCTGTTCCCGTGAAAGAAAGGATTGAAAAGTACATTGGGTTTCCTTTTGGTTAATTTGGATACAAAATGCATGACTAAAAATGTCATTTTTCAGAAGTGAATCACTATAATAGGGCTTTTCTGTTCGATTGCTAACATGTTTCGAGCGTGTTGAGTGATTGCTTGCCCACGCTAAAGTTGAGACCATTATATTCTTGTCTATTTTTTTTGCTAGGTGAAAATTGTACGTTTTGTTTGCTTGGAGAAAAGCACATTTCTCCACAACAAGCCGCAACGGTTCAAGTACGAGCAAAAGCCGTATTCCGCTCACAGTTTTGACCTTTGGGTGAAGGAGGGTGACGCTGATGTTGTGCTGTTTAACTTCACTCTTCTCTGTTTTTAGTAGCGCTCACTTTAACATTAGCGTCTACAGCATCTGCTTGTTTTTCTGTTTCTAAACCACAACATTTGAAGTGTCCACAGAAGAAGTCAGAAAGTTAAGGAGGTCTCGGATCGTGCAAAAAAGAAAAATTCGGTGGGTTTGGCCTTGTTTTATATATATATTTTTTTTAGAGTGTTGTTTTTTTCCATATGAAAATCCATTTAATTACAGGATGCCATCAGCTAGACTCTCATTATCTTGTTTTTTGTGTTGTTGTTTCAAGTGTTTTAGGGGGTTTGGGTTTGTGCATTTTACGTCGTTTTTTTATTCTCATGCAACTCATTTGTCCTTGCAGAATCTGGTTTGGCCGAGCGCTGGAATGCACGCTTGCTTTTTGAAGTATCCAGTCGTTTGTTTTGGTCCCTCTTCTTCTCACACACACATTTCCTCTCAGAGATGTGCTCGCCCCAAAGGATCAAGCATTTGATTACTTTAATTCTTTCTGTTGCCTTCCGTCCTACGGCTAGTCTTCGTATCGCAGATGTTTTCTCACGAGAGAGAGGAGCGCTTCTTATTGAATGCGTCTTACGAGACTCTCGGGCTCTTGTAATAAAACGAAGACCCTTGTTGTGCTCGTCCTTGACGTTAATAATCATGCTATCTCCCTTTTGCATTCGGGATGAAACCGAATGGCCTTTGGATTGTCAGAGGGAGTGTTCCAGGACTCTTGGCACACGAGATGGAAAGTGTTGTCCGGCTCAGCCGAGGAGTGAATGTGTCTGTGTTTGTACAGTTATCGCTATCTGTAGTCGTTGGCTGTCTTTGGCTGGAAGTTTCCAGGGTTGACGGGAATCCCAGCGCTCCATAAATGCACAAATGCACGATTATGTTGTACTTATCAACATTTTTATCATGTCTTCTTAGACCTGCACAACATGCCCTTTACGAGTGTTTCAAGACTCAATAACTTCTTTTTTACTAACATTAAAGCACGTGCTGTGCATCTTCATGCTCTTTGACACACAGACGTTGAATACGGTGCATGCATCACTTTACACTTTTGTTTGGGAGAAATCGTACAAAGTTTATTGTCAATCCACTAAGAAGTTTTTCATGCATTTGCCAGAACAGAAAAATATGCGTTTTCACACGTTTCTGAAGCACAGAACTTGAGCGGACTGATATTTAATCATTTGTGGATTTAAATAAGATTACCTTTGTTTGTCCTTATCCTAACGTAATCTTAAAATCCTTCTGAATATGAAGACATCCAAATATTAATGTGCTAAATTGTGAATATGGATTTTAAAAGAATAGTTTAAGAGGATATCGACAGAGCTTTTTTTTCAACATTTACCGTGGTCTGGCAGCCAAGCTAAAATTCACTTAATTGATTTAATTTCTGAAATTAATTTCTGACATTATTTATTCTTATATAGAATATAATGTTTTTTATTGTAATTTTGTTTCTCAGATAAAGTTGTCTTTAAGCATGCTTAAT
>NC_137129.1:3148119-3153119 GCF_949319135.1 Squalius cephalus
GCTTGACGTTGCAAGCGCTGACGCTCTACCTTTTGAGCAACAGGAAAGCTGTGATTAGTGCACTTGAATCATGACTATTCAAGGTGTAATCAAAAGTTCAGATCCGTTTCCCTTAAACTCACACAAACAAAACTTGTGTTCGCCCTCCTCGCTGAAGCGATCTCAGATTACACTCGGACTGAAAGGAGACGTAAACACAGAACTTTAACTGTTCTCCGCAGCGCTCGTGGTCGTGGTCCACGCTGTCTGTAAGTTTCCTCAGACTTCGCCAGATGTGGATCCCGATCAGAGTGTTTGTTCAGCTCCTCCTCGTGGTTTCAGGCCGGCGCTCCTCACTAAAAATATATCAGACACCTCTCAGCTGCCAGAAACCCCACCCGGCCCCGAGAGCGAAGGCACCAACAATGAGAGCATTCAGAGAGCCGGCGTTCATGTGTTCTTCAGGCTCTCCGACACAAGTGGGTGGATTAAAAATAAAAAAAAAGAAGCTAAATGCAAATGGACATTTAGTGGGGTTGAGACCACTAGTGAAATGTTTTTATTTTATATTTTGGGGTTCTGAAGGTTTCATCACAAATTAAGTCATTCACTGTCATTCATAATTCAATTCCATTTCTTATTCTTATATGTGACCTTGGACCACAAAACCAGTCACATGGGTCAATGTTTTGAAATTGAGATTCATACATGAATAAATAAGCTTTCTATTAATTTTGTATTTAGGTTTGTCAGGATATAATAATATTTGGTCGAGATACGACTATTGAAAATCTGGAATCTGAGGATGCAAAAAAATCGAAACATTGAGAAAATCTCCTTTAAAGTTGTTCATTTATGTTGGCGATTGTGCTGCACTCACAGAAATACATGTTTTATATATTTACGGTAGGAAATTTACTAAATATCTTCATGGAACATGATCTTTACTTAATATCCTCATGATTTTTGATATAAAAGAAAAATCGATAATTTTGACCCATACATTGTATTGTCGGCTATTGCCACAAATAAAGGTTTTGTGATCCAGGGTCACATATTCATTTTCATTTAT
The DNA here is from genome assembly GCF_949319135.1 of Squalius cephalus. Lineage (NCBI taxonomy): Eukaryota > Metazoa > Chordata > Actinopteri > Cypriniformes > Leuciscidae > Squalius > Squalius cephalus. The sequence goes on from NC_137129.1 coordinate 3,149,171, forward strand.
TATTATTATTAATTAATGCTGGGCATCAATCAATCACGATTAATCACATCCAAAATAAAAGTTTGTGTTTACATAATATATGTGTGTGTGTAATTATTTTGTATATATAAATACACACGTATGGATGTATATATTTAAGAAATGTTTGCATGTGTATATACTGTATATATATATGTGTGTATATATGTGTATATATATATATATATATATGTATATATATATATATATGTGTGTGTGTGTATATATATATATATATATATATATATATATATATATATATATATATATATATATATATATATATATATATATATATATATATATGTATGTATAATTTATATTATATATAAATATTTCATATATAAATAACAATTTTTTCTTAAATATATTTAATTTGAATTAGCTTTATTTAACCAGGAGAGAAGACTCACTTAAGAGATTAAAATCTCTTTTACTGTAGTGTCCTGGCCAAGATAGGCAGCCAAGTTTGCATATATATTTACATCAACTATACATCAAAGTTACAACATTAAAAAAAAAAAAAACAAAAAAAAAACATATACATGCATGTGTGCGTATTTATAAATACAAAATAACAATACAGTACACACACACACTTTTATTTTGTAAACACAAACTTTTATTTTGGATGCGATTAATCGCGATTAGTCGTTGCCTAGCACTATTATTAATATTATACAATATGAAATTGAGAAAACATGCTGAAAGAGTGTTTATTGAAAGAACCAAACATGTTAATTAGAGGCCATTAGTGAAAATGCTTCTGTTTATTAATGTTTGTCTATTTATTTAATTTCATTTCAAATGATATGTAAGGAATTCGCAGAAATAGTTTTTAGGAAATATTATGGCTGTATGTTTGATTTTATGTTAGCAATGGTTCGATGCTGAAGTAATCAAACACGTTAATTAGAGGAAGTCTTTCAAAAGTGAACCATTCGTGATAATATTTCTGTTTCGTGTCCTTTCTAAACGAACATTGATTTATTTATTTAGTTAGTTAGTGGAAATAAACAAACCTGTTAATTAGAGGGAGTGTCCACATATGATGGGATTTGTGGGAATGACAGTGAAGCGATGCTAGGTCACATGATAATGACAACATGGAGAATGTATACGTCCGGATTAAATTCATACATACATTCATGTAATATACGACATAATTTTTTGCAGTCGTGAAGTAATTACTTATTCGAAATAAGCACATACTCAAGAGAATATGACACCTGTCAGATTTACTTCAGATCCGTTCTCATTATGCTCTTCTGCGCAGGTCTGATTCTCATTTCAAGTTGTGTACACTGTTATTGCAGTGTTAGTATTGTGTATGGCGCTCAGAAGTGGAGCATAAATACATCCTCAAACCTGATATTGATTCATTCCTCATTCCTCACCTTTTCAACAGGTTCTTGAAGAAGACCAGCTCTGTGTGTCTGACAGATCTTGAGATCTCCTTGAGTTCGCTTGTGCAATTGTTAAGGATGTTTCAAGACCGTATGAAAAGACAGACAATCATCTTTCCACAATGTCTAAATGCATTTCATATCAGAACGGAATCGCTCTTTAAATCCTGTCTTTGTATAGCAGATAACGGGTAGAGCTGACTGCCAATCTTTTGGCCTTCTTCTATATTAATAAAGCTTTTTTTGACTCAAAATGTCAGGCTTCTGCCAGTGGATTAAGTCTCCTGGTAGATTAACATCTCCTGCATCTGTTCAAACTTTAAATCTTCAGTTTGACCTTTCATGCGGTTGTTAAACAAGCCTTTATTGCTGTTAGGTTTTTTTGGTCTTGCCAGAGATGTGTATTGTATCTGAAGCTTAGACAAGCACCCTGTGTTCAACACTTCAGTTCGTCTGCCGTCTTCAGAAAAGTCTTCCATGTTTCCTCTGTAGATCCTCTGAAGACGGCCCAGGGTTCGTTGTGTCTGAAAGCGTACAGGTTGACCCCCAAACTCATGGAGATCTGTAAAGAGAAGGACTTCTCAGCAGAGGGGTAAGCCTGAAGTTAATGCAGGTGGACTAATATATCAGAATAGAAATTTATTTGAGGAAAATCAACATATGTTATATTATATTATATTATATTATATTATATTATATTATATTATATTATATTATATTATATTATATTATATTATGTTATGTTATGTTATATTATGTTATATTATATCCAAAATGTTTTATATTATTATATTATATTTTTAGTTTATTATATTATATTATGTTTTATTTATTATATAATATTTTTGGTTATTTATTATTATATATTCTTCCTAAATTTATTTCTAAATGTGTTGTATAGTTTTTCTTTTGTTAAAGATACATATATATATTTATATTGTATTTATTTATTTACTGGGGTTGCCCAATTTCAAAATTGATAATTATATTATATTATATTATATTATATTATATTATATTATATTATATTATATTATATTATATTATATTATATTATGTTATATTATTATATTATATTATATTAATGTTTTATATTATTATATTATATTTTAGTTTATTATATTATATTATGTTTTATTTATTATATTATATTTTTTGTTATTTATTATCATATATTCTTCCTAAATTTATTTCTAAATTTGTTGTATAGTTTTTCTTTTGTTAAAGATACATATACATATATATATATATATATATATATATATATATATATATATATATATATATATATATATATATATTTATATTTATTTATTTACTGGGGTTGCCCAATTTCAAAATTAATTATTATATTATATTAGTTTATATTAGTTTATTTTATTTTATAATAATTAATTTTATTTTATATTCTTCCTAAATTTAATTCTAAATGTGTTATAGTTTTTCTTTTATTTGTTATAAGATGTCGTTCATATATATATATATATATATATATATATTGTATTGGGCCCTGCCTAATTTCAAAATGTATATATTATATTATGTTGTATTATATTATATATTACGTTGTATTATATTTTAATATTATCTAATCTTCATACATTAATTTATAAATATGTCAAATAGCTTTTCTTTTATTTGTTAAAGCTATTATATATTGTTGCCGACAAAACCTAGAATATTTGTTATTGGAGGATTATGGATTGGCTGAGAGTCTGGATAAAGGGTCGATTGGTCAGAAACGCCTGTCACACACACACACACACACACACACACAGACTCGCATTGCTTTGTTGACTTCATCCTCCTTTCAGAAAATGCCTTTGAAATCAGTTGACTAATCAGCCTCGAGTGCTCGTCTAATGGAGCGATTAGTGATGGAGAAGAGTTGAAATCATCCACTCATTTAATTAGAGTGATCAGTTCATTACAGGAGTCCCGACCACAAGCAGACCCTAATGAGCGACAGAAAACAAGTTGGCGATGTGAGTTTTTGTCTTTATACCCAAAGAGCAACTTTTGATTTTGATTTGATTTATTAGACTAAATAATAGTGAAAAATTAACTCATTTGTCAAGGATAACATAAAGTTTAAACTTATTTCCATTGTGGATGTAAAGCACAACTTCACACCTATAGAGACAGGTTATCTTGGCACTGCATACTGTTATACTTACAACACTACAATAAGAACACACATTTACAAAATATACATCACAATTAAATATCCACCCAAAAACATTAATACAAATGAATCACTAAAACAACTTATCTAATATGTCCTGTTGCTTCTACATGTTGTCTCTTCTTCTTGAGTCTCTCCATCATTGTCTGACTTCAGTTTGAACATAAAAGGCTAAAAGGTTTTGAAATGTTCAGTGCATGTGTGTGTGAGGTAAAAGGACACGAGCTCTTGAAGCTCCGCCCCCTGTGCCGGGAGCAGCAGCTCATTTGCATTTAAAGGGACAGACACAAAAACGGTGTGTTTTTGCTCACCCTCAAAAAGTGACAACTTTAACATGCTA
>NC_137129.1:3165619-3208119 GCF_949319135.1 Squalius cephalus
AAAAAGTGACGACTTTAACATGCTATATAAAAATATCTGTGGGGTATTTTGAGCTGAAACTTCACACACACACTCTGGGGACATCAGAGACTGATTTTACATCTTGTGAAAAGGGTATTATACCACCTCATTAATATATAGGTCAATACCAGTGGTGGACGTTAACAAGTATTTGTACATTTTTCAAGAGTGAAAAACTTTTACTTTTACTCCACTGCATTTCATATCGTTCCACATTGTTTTGAGCTGAAGAAACTCGAGTCATCGACTCACTGATTCAGATGATCCAATTCTTCAGTCAATGATTCACTGAGTCCACAAGTCTGATTCAAATGATCTGATTCTTCAGTCAATAATTCACTGAGTTCACAAGTCTGACTCGAAATGAGCCAAAACGGTCAGATATTTAATACGTTCTCATTTGCCCTCTTTTTACATTTACATTTTTGCTCTCTAAAGTTAATCGGTAACTTTAATAATAACAGTTACATGTAATCTTCAGCAAATCTCAAAATGAATATCCATTTTTTAAACTGTACATTATAACGTTGTGATGCTTAAATTCAGTTTTAGCATTTTACTTTTTTTTTTCTTGTTTTAGATTTACTTTATTTACACAAATTAGTATAGATTTTTAATGTCAGCCATTTGTTAGTTATTGGCCATAACTTGACATTTATTTTAGCTTATCATAAAGGATGTTGAAGTAGCAGCAATATGATAAAAGACACCAATGTTTGATTAATACGAGAATAAATCTCTGTTCAAAAAAGTTTGAGATCAGTAAAAAAAAAAAAAAAAAAAAAAAGATATATATATAATATACAGTGAGGAAAATAAGTATATTTATATAAATATAAATATAAACATATATATATACAGTACAGGCCAAAAGTTTGGACACATTACTATTTTTAATGTTTTTGAAAGAAGTTTCTTCTGCTCATCAAGCCTGCATTTATTTGATCAAAAATACAGAAAAAAATGTAATAATGTGATATATTATTACAATTTAAAATAATTGGTTTTCAATTTATTATACTTTAAATTATTATTTATTTCGGTGATGCAAAGCTGAATTTTCAGGATCATTACTCCAGTCTTCAGTGTCACATGTGACATCCAGTCAATCACATGATCCTTTAGAAATCATTCTAATATTCTGATTTATTATGAGTGTTGGAAACAGTTCTGCTGCCTAATATATTTGATGAATAAAAGGTTAAAAAGAACTGCATTTATTCAAAATAAATTTTTTTTTTTAATATAAATCTTCTTTATTATCACTTTTTATCAATTTAACACATCCTTGCTGAATAAAATTATTGATTTATTTTAAAAAAAATAAAGAAAAAAATGACTGACCCCAAATTACTGACCAGTAGTGTATATTGTTGTTATAAAAGATTTCTATCTTGAAAACATTTGCTTCTTTTTTTTTCTTTTCTTTTTCTTTTTTTTATTCATCAAAGTATCCTAAAAAAGTATCACAGGTTATGAAAAAATATAAAGCAGCAGAACTGTTTCCAACTTTGATAATGAATCATTATATTAGAATGATTTCTAAAGGATCATTTGATAGACTGGAGTAATGATCCTGAAAATTCAGCTTTGCATCACCGAAATAAATGATAATTTAAAGTATAATAAATTGAAAACCAATTATTTTAAATTGTAATAATATATCACAATATTACATTTTTTTCTGTATTTTTGATCAAATAAATGCAGGCTTGATGAGCAGAAGAAACTTCTTTCAAAAACATTAAAAATAGTAATGTGTCCAAACTTTTGGCCTGTACTGTATATATATATATATATTTAAGCCTCTTCTGCTCACCAAGGCTACATTTATTTGTTAAAAATACAGTAAAATTATTTGACATTATTACAATTTAAAACAATTTCTTGTGATAAAAGCTGAATTTTCAGCATCATTACTCCAGTCTTCAGTGTCACATGATCCTTCAGAAATCATTCTGATTCATGATGTTTTATGATATCTGATTTATGGCAAAATATGATGATTTGATGCCCAAGAAACATTTATGATAATTATTAATGTTGAAAACAGACATTATAAATGTCTTTACCGCCACTTTTGCAAACCAGCTAGCGAGTCCCTAAAGACTAATCTGGTTTTCTCTGGAGCCATGGAGAGATTTCTAGTGTTGTTTCACATGGACTTGCTCACATCAGTCATGTGTGTGTGTGTACATGTTCATGCATGATGAAGAGCTGCTCCTGGTTTGTCTGTACCCGCGGGATCTCACTTCCACACATCCGGAGCGTTTTTCCACAAGATTAATGGAACATGCTGGCGAGGCTAATTTGTTGTTAATTGGGTTTACCGGATCAGACATTTGTTGGTCCTATGGGCTGTCCTGCTATAAAATATGAATCTCACTCTACAGATACAGTGGCATCCGTTTTGCATATCACATGATTCATGCAAATGTTTTTTATGTATGCGGAAGTGGATGAATTATTAATGAGGAATCCATGCTATCAGCTTTTTTTTAATTCTGTGTTACTCTGTTGATGGTTAAGATGTGCTTTGATCATGTGACGCTCCCATAAATAGATTTAGATCTTTATGGTGTTGCCGAGATACTGGAAGAGTTTGACATTTCTGCTCATTTATTCGTGAATTCGAGCATATTGAGTTTTCAATAACAATGTGCCATGAGCGAATAAACAATATTAAATGAGCTTTGAATAAGCAATATTATTACCATAGAAATTCAATATAATAATTTGCTGAAATTATTCATTTTCCCAATCAGTATTTTTGTATTGTTTTCAGGTGAAATGTTATTCAAAACAAAATACATTTTTTAGCAACATTGTATAAGATCTGACTTTTATCTGTCTCATTTTTCCAAACCACATTTTGTGAGTTTTGTGCTTAAAACAAGGGGGAAAATAGAAATAAATTCATCATGTTTTAAGGATAATTAGATACAATACCTACAAAAAATATGAGGTTAGTAAGATTGGAATCACACTAATAAATGACATATGTATATTTAAAAAAAAATGAAAGGGTTTTTCTACAGGGTTCTTTATATAATATATACATATTGTATGTTTATACAGTGTATATATATATATATATATATATATATATATATATATATATATATATATATATATATATATATATATACACATATTGTATGTTTACAGTATATATATATATATTAAGAAAGTTAAGGAGAAAATTAAGAAAAGAAAATATATATTAAAATATTAAAATACAAAGTTATTAGAAGAGTTATAACAAGAGTTATTTTTGATGAAGTGTATTGTTAATAAAATAAATGCAACCGTAAAAAATTAATTCTAAAACATAAAAAATTTAAAATTATAAAAAAAACCCCATCTAATTCTAAAACAAAAAATGTCATTGAGGTTTTGATTTTTTTTTTTCCAGTTTTTTTTTGGTAAAGTTAACATGCCTTGCTAAAACAAATCAGACAATAATATAAAGGTCATTGTGTGGATGACCTGTGAATGTAAGTTTCTCCATAGCGTGTTACCCATAAAACAAATCTGTGTGTGTTCACAAAATAACATGCACTCCATTCTTCGCCTGGTTGTTCCTCTGCAGTTCTCATCTGGAGAAGAGCCTGCAGATGCTGATGGACCGCGTGGACGACATGAGTCAGGACATCATCAAGTACAACAACCACTGCAGGAGTCTGAGCAAACAGCAGCAGCAGAAACACCAGGTGACTTCCCATGATGCCTCAGATCACGCTGCTTGCTGACTGTGTGCTAGTGCTTCCAAGCGGTGTGGTTTTACGTTTTATCATGGTTTTATTCATCTTTTGAATTATCTTTTGTTTTAGTTTTACTTAATATTGCTTTTAGATTTTGGTATTTATTTCTGTTTTAGTTAGTTTTTATCTATTTCCAATTAATAATTTTAGTGATTCAACTTAAAACTTATTTCAGTTTATTGCCATGGCAACATTTCTAAGTCATCATTTACTCACCCTGGTGTTGTTCTAATGCTGTATGCTCTTCTTTCTTTTTCAGACCACAAAAGGAGAATTAAAAAAATGTCCGGTTACACTTTATTTTAAGGTGTCATTGTTACAGTGTAATTCTATATTTAAGTACTGAGTAATATTAAGCAACTACTTGTACTTACTATAGGGTTAGGGTAGGATTAGGGTTTGGTTGAGGGTTAGTTGCATGTAATTATGCATAATTGACTGTTATTACTATGGTAAGTACATGTAACATATGTAACAAGGACACTGTAAAATAAAGTGTTACCAAATGTCCTGCTTAAAGGCAGGGTAGGTAGGATTTTTCTAAAAAAAAAAACATTCCAAATTTGTTTAAACTGTCTTTATATACCAATACATAATTAAAATGTAAGTACTCTGAAAAAGAGAGTATAAAAATCGAGTGTCTGTAGACCTCTCACGACTGTTGTAAACACAGCTCATTATTTCCATTCACTCCACCCCCTCCCTTCTGAGCTCCTTCCAAAGCCACGCCCCCAAAACACATGAACGCGCGACGCCAAACGCTCAGGCTCAGCTGAAGACGCATTTATTATTTACCTGAGACGAGTGGAGAGGAAGGAGCGCAGTGCATGCAGTGACCATGTCAGAATCACATGTAATAAAATACCTAACTTTATCACTATAAATATAAACAAATAAGATTTCTTTTAGTACTCACTATCAAGCTAGCATATTGATACTGGTAAAGTTTAAAATATACTTTGTTTGATTCGGTAACGAGCTATATTTATAGGTAACGAGCTATATTTATAAGGCAAAGCTAAAAACAGGTTGCATTGATACACGTTTTTCCATTACCATCAGTTACACTGTGATGAAGGTGAATTTCGTGTAAGATTCATAACATATACGGTGTTTTGCGAGTTTCCATGATGAAAACATTGTTGACTCTAATGAGAACTACACTCAGGAGACAAGTACCGCTTCGTCGGTTCGAGGACAGGTCCGGGGTCGAGGGCGAAGCAGAGGAGGTCGTTCAAGAGTGCGGGAAACCAGGGTCCGAGGAAGTAGTTTTGCCTTGTTTGCCTTCGCTGACTGCATATGCAGGTGCTTTGAGTTTTGAAAGATCTTTCTCTGCCATAATTTTACTCTTCATAGGTTCAGTGCCTCTCTTGCACTCCTCAAATCAAACGGGTGCGCGCATATGGGCAGATCTAGCAACAGGGGTGGTAGCCATGGTTGCGAGAGTGAGTGACAGTCGCCCAAACCAATCAATTGTTTTGTCCCGAATGGAAATAATGAGCTGTGTTTATCGCAGATTAAAAGGTCTACAGTCACTCGATTTTTATACTCTCTTTTTCAGAGCATTTACATTTTAATTATGTATTGGTATATAACGACAGTTTAAACAAATTTGAAAAAAAGTTTTTTATAAAAATCCTACCTACCCTACCTTTAAAAGACACACGAGTCGTATTTTCCAAGTGTTCTGGGTGGATACGATAGGGTTTGCTGAAAAACAAACTGGAATTAAATGTATTATTTAATGAAAATCCTCACATTCATGAGACTCTTAGTGTCGCAGTTCACTCCGACTCGCCCAGAAAAACACACAAGCTGCGAGAAATCAAGATCGATAAAAACGTGACTTGAAACACAACACCTAGAACGTGTCCGTGCTCTTTCTTCACTGAGTTGAATATCTCTGGACTGGAACTCTGGTTGTCAGAATCACAGATTACTGAACTCGATAACTTCTTAATTCGACGAACACAACAGAGATATTCGCCTCAGAGAAGAAGGTTCATGGATTGTATTTTGTTTCTGGTGGAGTCGGAGTGAACTGCGACTCTAACTGAGTCTCATGAACGCGCCGTCGGGCACAGAAGACCTCGGACAAGCTCAGGATTTATGTTAAATAACTTTCTTTTTTTTTTTCTTCACCAAACCCTATCTAGACACCCAGAACACTTGAAATATGCGACTCGTGTCACATGGGATCATTCTGTAATACTTTTGCTTTTAAAAGCTTGATGTTGGTCGCTATTCACTGCCATTATATCAAAATTGTTGTAAAAATTCTCCTTTTGTGGTCTAAAAAATGGCGTACGGCATTAGAACAACACCAGGGTGAGTAAATGAGGACTTAAATAGTTTTATTTTTAATAACCAATAATATCCCTGCTTTTAAGTAATGGGATTTTCACCTGGGCGACTAAAGAAAGGGAACGGAGACATGTGACGCTGACACACACACACTTTTAAATGCTTTGATGTTCTGGTTGGATGAGAGCTATCATAAGCATGTAAACGCTAGTTACTTTAATGGTAGCCTTGCTAGCGTGACGTCTGCTGCTGGGAAAACAGGTTGTCACCACAAAGATCACAATAAGGGGCTTACGCTGAACGAGCGGCTGATGAGGCTTGATGTCTCACTCTTGATGTTAGACTCTGAAAGATATAATTATATCACAGTCGTAATTGATGAAACTGTGCAACTTGAAACCCAGGAATTATCTCTGAGGCTATAATCAAAGCTTTGTTACGAAAACACAGGGTTGCACTTTGGAGGCTCGTTTAGCAGTTTTAGCAATTAAAGATTTTACTCTTAAATCAGTGTTTATTTGTTAATGCACAGTATAGAGAATATAATGGGCGTTTCTAACTGTCAAGAAATATTTGGATCATATTTCACCCCAAAAGACAAGAATAGGAAATTATATATTTATTTATATATATATATATATATATATTGGTGTTGTTGTTTTTTTTTTTGTTTTTTTTTTGGTGATATTAAACACATTTCCCCTCCATTCATACCAATTAATGAATACAAATGAATAAATAAATACAAAATAAATTCATTTTATACAAATTTAATAAATGATTTTAATAAATCAGTTGGTGCTGCAGTAACTTTTCTTCTTAATATTATCTGTGTTGAAAACAGTTGTGCTGGCTTATATTCATGTGAAAACTGATTTTTTTTCAGTGCTCTTTGAATAGAAAGTTAAAAAAGAACAGCATTTATTTGAAATAGAAACTTTTGTAACATCATAAATGTCTTTACTGTCACTTTTGATCAATTTAATGCATCCTTGCTGAATAAAAGTAATTTATGTAAATAAAAATAAAAAATCTGTCTGACCCAAACCTGTATTTAAGTTGTAACTTTGTAAAGTACATAAATTAAGCTGATTTGAATTAACAAAATACACAATTAAATCTTTTAATGGTCCTAAAAAATAGTTTCCATATTCTCTACACAAAGTAATATGATTTCTAATATATTTAAAGTAGGGATGCACAATATATCGGTATCGGCCGATATATGTTCATTTTTTAATGTTATCGTTATCGGCCCGATGAGAAAATTTTGCCGATATATTAAAGCTGATAAATAATGGATTATTTCCTTCAGCTGAGACGCTTCAGATGCGCACTGTTCAACATGATTGAAATATGACTGGAAAAAAGGAAAATACAGTAAAGTGCAACATGCAAGTCTGTCATATAAACTACATCAAATGATAATGAGAACATTATAATTGTGTGTTTGGGACATTTAATGACGAGACTTTTGTTTTTGTAATCAGGCTCTCAAAAATTCGACAAAAATTTTGACTTAGATTTATCGGCCAATATATCGGTTATCGGCTTTCAAATATAAAGAATTATCGGTTATTGGTATCGGCCAAAATTTTAATATCGGTGCATCCCTAATTTAAATATAATCTTTAGACTTTTAGTGTGAAGTGTGAGGTTCAGAGTTTTTGTTCATTTTCCAAAACAAGGGCTGCAAATGGTCCTGTTTAAGCGAGAGTGTCTGGGTTTGAGCATCGTTAAGAAGCGGCCCGACTGACTCTATAAAGAAGAGATTTATTGAGTGGCGGTGCATCAAGGTCTGTACGGGACGAGAGAGACGAGACGGTAATGGCCTTGCTCTGATGCCCTGAACTTCATGATTGATTGAAGCACACGCGACCTCTCAAACTCCTCTGATACTGCAGTGACACAGCGATTCTCTCTTTATTTACTCATTTCTTTAATCGGATCTAATTCCCACTACTCAGCTGCTGTCATTGCCGTCTTTAAAGGGCTCATCGGATGCAAAATTCACTTTTAGATGGTGTTTGCATATAAATGTGTCTTTGCAGTGTGTGGACACAACCACCATACAATGAAAAAAATCCATTCACTCCTTTTTTTTAATCCTCAGAAAGTCTAAACACTCTCAATAATCAGGCCGTTTGGATTTTCTGAGCACTGTGATGTCATATTGCTCATGCTCCGCCCACGACCACTGACAGACTGTCCTGTATTAGCATATTCCCCGTATTAGCATATTTCCTGTATTAGCATATTCCCGCCCTCAGCCATTTGTATACTGTCTGCCAAGGCATCACTTTAGTGTCTTGTGTCGACACCCCCCATGGAAGAGATCCCTCATTATAATTTAAAGAGACATGCACCTCATTATAATTTAAAGAGACATGCACCTTATTATCATTTAAAGAGACATGCACCGAAACGGGTCGCTGTGAACAGAGCTGTTTTTGAGGAGGTAAAAAGGGTGTTGTTTTACACAACCATTGAGGAATTTTAACCAAAGTATCTTACAAACTTTACATGAAGACCCTAAAGAATCATACCAACTTGTGGAAAATGGGCATCCGATGACCCCTTTAAAGGTTCCCCCTCAGGTTAAAGTTGAGAATAACGGTTTGCTCTTCTTCATCCCTCAGTACGTTCAGAGACGCCAGCAGGAGAACACACAGAGACAGAGTCGAGGAGAACCTTCTCTTCCAGAGGAAGATCTGAGCAAGATGTTCAAGCCTCCTCAGCCTCCTCCACGCATGGACACGCTGCTCATCGCCAGTATGTGATCCTTCCTGAAACTCATATATATATATATATTTAAAAAAAAAAAATCTTATATTTGTGACCCTGGATCACAGAACCAGTCTCAAGTCGCACGTGTATATTTGTGGCAATAGCCAACAATACATTGTATGGGTCAAAATTATTGATTTTTCTTTTATGCCAAAAATCATTAGGATATTAAGTAAAGATCATGTTCCAAGAAAATATTTTGTAAATTTCCTACCGTAAATATATAAAACATTTATTTCTGTGAGTGAATGCTGCACAATCGCCAACATAAATGAACAACTTTAAAAGAGATTTTCTCAATGTTTAGTTTTTTTGCACCCTCAGATTCCAGATTTTCAATAGTTGTATATCAGCCAAATATTGTCCTATCATAACAAACCTTACATCAATGGAAAGCTTATTTATTCAGCTTTCATATCATGTATACATCTCAATTTCAAAAAATGACACATCATGGCCATATTCCAAAATGAGTGCATCTTGACCAAAAATGTATGCACCTCTTGATGGAAATAGATATTGTGATGTTATTTCAGTGTGGTACTTTTTACCGCCATTATACAAATGATGAGCTCTGATACAGTAGGCATGTTACTGGCCTCTGTTACTTCTAATCTACTTGCATCAAATGCAAAACACATTTGCATTGTAAGGTTATTTAGCGCTGTGATGAACGTCTCAATGCCGGTGTAACTGAGTTGTGTTTAGCGATTCGGATTAGAGGGAAAAACTTCAGAATAACATCAATGAGTTCATTCATAATGTTCAACACAAGAGTTCACTGAGTTCATCTGTGTACATCCGAGAACATGCGCACTTTAGACAGGGCGGTAATAATTAAGGTGATTAATCGCCTGTTTATCATGATTAAAATCGGCATACGTTTACTGCAATTAAGGCTACTACGATCATGAGTGTAGTTTGATAGAAGTATTGCGCTAACATGAGAGAGTTTAATCGCAATATTGCCAAAATCCCATTATAATCGCATTATGAGAGTGCACACTCATTGATTTACATTACAAGCACTCAGAATTTCATTTTACTTTTTTTTGGCTCTATAAATATCAGCATTTGCATTAAATTGCATATTTTTGCTCAGTTTGACTTCTGGGTAAAATAGAGGTGTTTTATTTCTCCTTGAGTTTGAGCTCCATATTCTCACTATATCATATGAGCTCTAAAAGCCTGATATATTATATTAAATATGATACTTGACAAAAAACACTTTTTGTCTAAAGGTTCAATAAACTGTACCTTTAAAAAAAAAAAATATATATATATATATATATTCCTTACTATTATTTGCTATGTCAGGCTTCACGGGGTTAAGTTGAAGGATATAATGTTCATAAAGTGGATGATTTGCCAAATTATGCGAGACGTCCCAACACAGCGTTAACTTCTCCTCCACATTTCAACTCATTTGGATCTGAAAAGATTTGGACTCGTCCCTTTTCTCTCTCCTGTGGAGTTGAGATGGAAGGGAAAGAGGTGTGATTTATGAGGAACATTACAAGGCCTTGCCAGAGATTGATTTAAAGCAATTGTTTGTAAGTTGTTATGGAGGGAGTACATTATAGATCAGAGAGTAATGTGTGTGTTGGACTTTATGTAGATGTTATGTAACTCTAGAGCTCTGCTGTTTCCCATTCTCAGTGTTCAGCCTTTGAAAAGGATTATATGGGAAGTCTTATGAGAATTTCTTTGGGATGTTTTATGCAACATGCCAATTTTGCACATGAGTTAAATACACAACTTGAGGTAACGGCACTAATCACAAATACCAGTTCAAATAAGAGCATTTTAAAAGTGATGCATGTCATTTTATTTTATTTTATTTTATTTATTATTGTCTGTATTATTATCTGTATTACAATATGTACACTAATAATATTAAATCATAATATGGATAGTATTAAATAATTAAATATTAATATTATTAAATATAATATTGTATATACAATATTGTAATACTGAATATATAATACTGAACATAATGTAATAAAGAATATTTGTTTAATTCACTGATTGTATAGTATATACAGATGTATTATCTGTGTAATAATATGTACAGTGATAATAAATATATATTTAAACTAAATATAACAATAATAATATAAAAACAAATTTATAGGTAACAAAAAAAATATACCAATACATTGATATATATGTGAAATTGAATGAATTAATACTTGAAAAACATATTTAACTTTATTATCATTGTATTATATGGGTAACACTTTACAATAAGGTTCATTAGTTAATGTATTAACTAACATGAACTAACAATGAGCAATACATTTGTTACAGTATTTATTAATATTTGTTAATGTTAGTTAATAAAAATACAGCTGTTCATTGTTTGTTCATGTTAGTTCACAGTGCATTAACTAATGTTCACAAATGCAATATTTTATTTTAATAATGTACTGTATTAGTAAACTTTAAAATACCATTAACTCAGATTAATAAATGCTGTAGAAATATTGTTCATTCTTAATTCATGTTATCTAATGAAACCTTATTGCAAAGTTTTATAATAAAAATAATAAAACTTGTAAACATTTATCATGACGATCAGAAGAGATGATGGCATGTAAGAGTATTTGTTTGTGTGAGCCGTGAATGAAATGAGGAGAGCGTCTCGTCTTTAAACTCCTCAGCCAATCACAGTCGAGTTCAGTCGCATATCATTAACAGAGTCTCTTCACAACAGCCCAGTCTGCCTTACTTTCTCTTTCTTCTTCAACTCCCTCAAGATTTATTCCTCCTCTCTTTTCTTCTCACTCAGGTCAAATCAACACGTACTGCCAGACCATTAAAGAGTTCACGTCTCAGAACCTGGGGAAGCTGTTCATGGCTGAAGCTCTTCAAGGGCCGAGCTCTTAGACTCGTCCCTTCCCTTTACAGTACTTTCCCTCATTTTAATACATTCAAGTTTTTATTTCCACATTACCAGACCAAAACCCAAGTGTAAGCTTAATAGGTCAGGTTATTTTATTTAAGCATGTACAGTGAAAGAGCATGATATGTGTATCAGCACGGACCAAACTGTGAACCGATGTATCTGTCAATAATGTGTGAAAAGAAATTTGGTAATAAATTGGATCGTGTCCAGTTTGTGTCTTGAAGTTCTCATTATGTGCCTCTCGATCTAATGTTGTATTTATCTATATTATAGAATATCTGTAAAGATATGCTTGTATAAATACTAGGGCTGTCAAACGATTAATCGCGATTAATCGCATCCAAAATAAAAGTTTGTGTTTACATAATATATGTGTGTACAATGTATAATTATTTTCTATATATAAATACACACACATGCATGTATATATTTAAGAAATATTTGCATGTATATACTGTGTATATATATTTATATTATATATAATTTATATTATATATAAATATTTTATATATAAATAACACATTTTTCTTAAATATATATGCATGTGTGTGTATTTATAAATAGAAAATAATTATACTCCATACACACACATATATTATGTAAACACAAACTTTTATTTTGGATGCGATTAATCGCGATTAATTGTTTGACAGCCCTAATAAATACTTATCTTTATTTTTTAATATTATATAAAAAGTTATAGTTAATATACACACACATCCATACATGCAATAAATATTTGTTTTCTTATTTCTTATTTTTTCTCTTTTTTAAAAATAAATCATAAACATATTTTCTGCAAGGGGTATTTAAACTGTATTTTACACTATTTCTGCTAAATTTTCAGGGCCTTTAAAAACTCTCAAATTCAGTTTTATCAAATTTAAGGCCATAAAAAGTTTACTGTAAATAAAATAAAAAAGTCGGTAACACTTTACAGTTTCATTCATGAATTAAGAATGAACAATACTTCTACAGCATTAATTCATCTTAGTTCATGTTAATTTCACATTATTAAAATCAAATATTGTATTTGTTAACATTTGTCTTCATAAGGCGATGATTCACTGACATAAATGTGAGCGATGCATGTTTCAAAGTCAACACACAACACTGTTGCTCCTTCGAAAGACTCGTTTAAAGGCTAACATGTGAGTTTTATATTTTTTTCAAACCTGTAAAGTTTAAATCATGTTTTACAGTCATTTGTGATTCAGCATGTTACCTTGCCCTTCTCATACATACGATATATATATATTTCATTTCATTTTTTTTTTTTTTTTTCATTTTCATTTATATATATGTTGTTATTTATATATGTGTTGTCTGTAACAACACATATAATGTACAAAAACAAAACAAAACAAACACCGGGGCTCATATTACATGTGTAAGGCTCGCGCTCGATCGGCCCGTGTTACTGTCCTTTTCTCGAGGCAAAGTATTTTTTGATTAAATGCAATACATTTGAATATGTATTCTCTCGTTATTTCATCTGACTCCATAAATGAAAAGGTTTTTAATGATATCTGTGCATCATTAAAGCACACTAAAGCATCATTAAAGCATCATTAAAGCACACAATTGCAACTTTATATCACACAATTCTGACTTTATAACACACAATTGTGACTTTATATCTCGCAATTCTGACTTTATAACACACAATTGCGACTTTATATCTCACAATTCTGACTTTAACACAATTGCGACTTTATATCACGCAATTCTGACTTTATAACACAATTGCGACTTTATATCTCACAATTCTGACTTTAACACAATTGCGACTTTATATCACACAATTCTGACTTTATAACACAACTGCGACTTTATATCACGCAATTCTGACTTTATAACACAATTGCGACTTTATATCTCACAATTCTGACTTTATAACACAATTACGACTTTATATCTCACAATTCTGACTTTATAACACAATTGCAACTTTATATCTCACAATTCTGACTTTAACACAATTGCGACTTTATATCACGCAATTCTGACTTTATAACACAACTGCGACTTTATATCACGCAATTCTGACTTTATAACACAATTGCGACTTTATATCTCACAATTCTGACTTTAACACAATTGCGACTTTATATCACACAATTCTGACTTTATAACACACAATTGCAACTTTATATCACGCAATTCTGACTTTAACACAATTGCGACTTGTTTGACTTGTTTAAATGTGAGCGAATGTTTGACTATTCTTTTTAACTCTTGGATGAAAAAAAGTCAGTTAGAATAATCAAATGTAACAATTTATTATGTCAGGTAAATGTATCATGCCAATTACATAACCAATTCAAAGATAATCAATACAAAACATAAAAAGGGCGGGGGGTGGGGGGTAGGAAACCATTTGTCTAGGGACCACCTTCCTTTGTGTGCCAGTTATCCCCAAACTCTCAAAAACCTTATTACCTTTTGTTTTACTTATTTGGAAATGAGACATTTGTACCAGTCGCACTGAGACATTTCAAATGATACTAAACATGTTAATCATTCACATTAAACCATATATTCTTGGGCGAGTCCTTGGTGATCCTTCGCATGGGGGGGAAGGAGGGGGGGATGAGGGAAAGAGATGTAGATTAGGATGACTCTTAGGTGAGACTTTCGTCTCAATAGTGCACGAGGAGGAGTTCAAATGTTCATTTCCAGAGAGGTCCTTTGTCCTCTCAGGGTCTGGTCGCTCTTCAACTGTCCGGCATCTCCTAATTTCTCAATTCTTACACATGAAAACTGCAATAGCACAAACCAACATGGGATAATACAGTATGTACTTTGTAAGCCAGTAAATGCTGCGATATTCATTCTATTCCTGCGTCTCAAGGTCTTAAAAGCCTTACATTTGATTTTCTAAACCCTGCAGATACTCTGACTTTATGAACAGGAACAAGTTGTCTCACCAGAGCTTGAAGTCTTATTTCCAGACGGTGACAGATGTTTCTTTTCTTTAAAATTATTCGGTCAGAAATCACACTCTAATTACGCTAAATGGGAAAGGAGCAATTTTCGGGATCAAATCAGTCAGGCTTTTTGTACGGGCCATTGTGTTCTCTTAGCCGAATATGGATGGGAACGGTTATAATTACAGTACAGTGTTGTAACCCTGTCAGTTTACACCAGGAGTCTGGATCTGGACATTAATTTCAACCCACTGTTCCCAGTTGTAGAGCGACGCTGGGGTTTGCGAGACGTTTTCCGCCCACAAGCTAAACCGCTAGTCATTAGCCTTCACAGAATGTATTTTTACATTTATTTCCACTTCACTTCAGGTGATTAAAGCAGATAAACCATGACAATAAAACTCTTGAACTCCAGCCGCTCTGATGGATGAGGTTTCAGTCGTAATTGCAGCGATGAGCTTTTGACATCGAACGACGTGCCCAGCCTTTCAAAGAGCGGTGTGTTCCAGTGTGCCATTAAATCCCAGATGCATGAAGACATCAAGCAAAACGCTAAAAAGTTGTCATTTTTCATGCCCTTTTCTAACTTCTATGTCACCGTCTGCAGAGGAATGACAGTAATCGCAGTTATAGCCCTTGTGCTCTTGTAATTAAAGACTGTATCCTGTCATGATGGAAATTAATCCATTTATGGCATCAAGAATACAGGTAAAAGTAAAAGATACAGCTAATGACAATGATCATCTTTAATTGATAAAGAAAGTCAGGGGTCTCATCATGACTGACGTCTTTTCAGGCACCTAAAGGATATTTTGTGCAATTAAAGCATCAAATATTCCATGTTTTCTACCACAAATGTTCATATCAAAATGTATTTATAAAATCGATTTTCGGTCATACTTTAGTTTAGGGTCCAATTCTCACGATTAACTAACTATTATATGACTTTTGGCTCAATAAACTCCTAATAACTGTTTATTAATAGTTAAGGTAGTTGTTAAGTTTAGGTATTGAGTGATTAAGGGATGAAGAATATGATCATGCAGAATAAGGCATTAATATGTACTAATAAACAGTTAATATGCATGCTGATTAGCAACTAGTTAATAGTGAGAATTGGACCCTAAACTGGAGTGTTACCCGATTTCTTATGTAAAAAAAGTGTGTGTATTTTCTGGAAAAAGAGCATTTTTTGAGAACAATTCCATCTTATATAAATGCTCATTTCAGAATTAATTAGAAGTTTTCTCATTATATCACGCACCAAAGTTGTCTCATCTCATGGGATTGATAACCTATGCATCAGTAGATTTCCCCGACCGTATGTTTTCTGTGCGTTTAAAGGCTCGCTGTATTTCCCTGACGGCTAATCTAGAGTTTAGCTATCGTGACTCCTCACAGGTGATGATCTGTTTGAATCTTCAGTAATGGAGGGATGAATGTCTCCCTGAAGCCTCATTGATCTGGGCGTGTGTGTGTGTGTGTGTGTGTGTTGATTCGAGAAGCACTAGTATAGCGGAGCTGCTCATTATAGTTGTCTTTGAACACTGCCATTGTGTTTGTTTTAGGCTGGTGAGCCGGAGGTCCTACAGCTTTTGTTCTATTATTGATGAAGTCCCACTGGTTTCCACACTCTTCGAGAGCGTTTGCTCCACAGGACGGCAGGAGAAGCGGTTTGATGTGTGTGTTTGATGTGTGTGTTAGTTGCACCTGCTTTTAAAGGCAATACGGTAAGAGGCTGCGCTTCACTTTAACAGTTTGTGGCCATTTCTAAATATATAGGCCTTGGCGTCTCATTACTAGTATTTTTTAAGTGTTTTGAGAACTGAGATCTATGGAAGCTTGTTTCCGCCACATAAAACATTTTTAAAGATAATTGCGACTTTTTATTTCACAATTCTGACTTTATTTCTCGCAATTGCAACTTTATATCACGCAATTCTGACTTTATAACACACAATTGCGACTTTATACCTCACAATTCTGACTATAACACAATTGCGACTTTATATCACGCAATTCTGACTTTATAACACAATTCTGACTTTTATATAACGCAATTCTGACTTTATAACACACAATTGTGACTTTATATCTCACAATTCTGACTATAACACAATTGCGACTTTATATCACGCAATTCTGACTTTATAACACACAATTGCGACTTTATATCTCACAATTCTGACTTTATAACACACAATTACAACTTTATATCACAATTCTGACTTTATATCACAATTGCGACTTTATATCACGCAATTCTGACTTTATATCACAATTGCGACTTTATAACACACAATTGCGACTTTATATCTCACAATTCTGACTTTATAACACACAATTACAACTTTATATCACAATTCTGACTTTATATCACAATTGCGACTTTATATCACGCAATTCTGACTTTATATCACAATTCTGACTTTATAACACACAATTGCGACTTTATATCTCACAATTCTGACTTTATAACACACAATTCTGACTATAACACAATTGCGACTTTATATCACGCAATTCTGACTTTATAACACAATTCTGACTTTATAACACACAATTGCGACTTTATATCTCACAATTCTGACTTTATAACACACAATTACAACTTTATATCACAATTCTGACTTTATATCACAATTGCGACTTTATATCACGCAATTCTGACTTTATATCACAATTGCGACTTTATACCTCACAATTCTGACTTTATAACACAATTGCGACTTTATATCACGCAATTCTGACTTTATAACACAATTGCGACTTTATACCTCACAATTCTGACTTTATAACACAATTGCAACTTTATATCACGCAATTCTGACTTTATAACACAATTGCGACTTTATACCTCACAATTCTGACTTTATAACACAATTGCGACTTTATATCTCACAATTCTGACTTTATAACACACAATTGCGACTTTATATCTCACAATTCTGACTTTATAACACACAATTACAACTTTATATCACAATTCTGACTTTATATCACACAATTCTGACTTTATAACACAATTCTGACTTTATATCTCACAATTCTGACTTTATAACACACAATTGCGACTTTATATCTCACAATTCTGACTTTATAACACACAATTACAACTTTATATCACAATTCTGACTTTATATCACGCAATTCTGACTTTATAACACAATTCTGACTTTATAACACAATTGCGACTTTATATCTCACAATTCTGACTTTATAACACAATTGCGACTTTATATCTCACAATTCTGACTTTATAACACACAATTGCGACTTTATATCTCACAATTCTGACTTTATAACACACAATTACAACTTTATATTACAATTCTGACTTTATATCACGCAATTCTGACTTTATAACACAATTCTGACTTTATAACACACAATTGCGACTTTATATCTCACAATTCTGACTTTATAACACACAATTACAACTTTATATCACAATTCTGACTTTATATCACGCAATTCTGACTTTATAACACAATTCTGACTTTATAACACAATTGCGACTTTATACCTCACAATTCTGACTTTATAACACAATTGCGACTTTATATCTCACAATTCTGACTTTATAACACACAATTGCGACTTTATATCTCACAATTCTGACTTTATAACACACAATTACAACTTTATATCACAATTCTGACTTTATATCACGCAATTCTGACTTTATAACACAATTCTGACTTTATAACACACAATTGCGACTTTATATCTCACAATTCTGACTTTATAACACACAATTACAACTTTATATCACAATTCTGACTTTATATCACAATTGCGACTTTATATCACGCAATTCTGACTTTATATCACAATTGCGACTTTATAACACACAATTGCGACTTTATATCTCACAATTCTGACTTTATAACACACAATTACAACTTTATATCACAATTCTGACTTTATATCACAATTGCGACTTTATATCACGCAATTCTGACTTTATATCACAATTCTGACTTTATAACACACAATTGCGACTTTATATCTCACAATTCTGACTTTATACCTCACAATTCTGACTATAACACAATTGCGACTTTATATCACGCAATTCTGACTTTATAACACAATTCTGACTTTATAACACACAATTGCGACTTTATATCTCACAATTCTGACTTTATAACACACAATTACAACTTTATATCACAATTCTGACTTTATATCACAATTGCGACTTTATATCACGCAATTCTGACTTTATATCACAATTGCGACTTTATACCTCACAATTCTGACTTTATAACACAATTGCGACTTTATATCACGCAATTCTGACTTTATAACACAATTGCGACTTTATACCTCACAATTCTGACTTTATAACACAATTGCAACTTTATATCACGCAATTCTGACTTTATAACACAATTGCGACTTTATACCTCACAATTCTGACTTTATAACACAATTGCAACTTTATATCACGCAATTCTGACTTTATAACACAATTGCGACTTTATACCTCACAATTGCGACTTTATATCTCACAATTCTGACTTTATAACACACAATTGCGACTTTATATCTCACAATTCTGACTTTATAACACACAATTACAACTTTATATCACAATTCTGACTTTATATCACACAATTGCGACTATACCTCACAATTCTGACTATATAACACAATTGCGACTTTATATCACGCAATTCTGACTTTATAACACAATTGCGACTTTATATCACGCAATTCTGACTTTATAACACAATTGCGACTTTATACCTCACAATTCTGACTTTATAACACACAATTGCGACTTTATATCTCACAATTCTGACTTTATAACACACAATTACAACTTTATATCACAATTCTGACTTTATATCACAATTGCGACTTTATATCACGCAATTCTGACTTTATATCACAATTGAGACTTTATACCTCACAATTCTGACTTTATAACACAATTGCGACTTTATATCACGCAATTCTGACTTTATAACACAATTGCGACTTTATACCTCACAATTCTGACTTTATAACACAATTGCAACTTTATATCACGCAATTCTGACTTTATAACACAATTGCGACTTTATACCTCACAATTCTGACTTTATAACACAATTGCGACTTTATATCTCACAATTCTGACTTTATAACACACAATTGCGACTTTATATCTCACAATTCTGACTTTATAACACACAATTACAACTTTATATCACAATTCTGACTTTATATCACACAATTGCGACTATACCTCACAATTCTGACTATATAACACAATTGCAACTTTATATCTCACAATTATGACTTTTTTAACACAATTGCAGCTTTATATCTCACAATTATGACTTTATATCTCACAACTGTGACTTTATATCTCACAATTCTGACTTTAACACAATTGCGACTATATCTCACAATTCTGACTTTATATCACACAATTGTGACTTTATATCACTCAGTTCTGACTTTATTTCTCGCAATTGTGACTTTATATATAAAAACTCCAAAAGTACAAAGCAAGACCTTCCCCAACTCCCTCTATGAAAGCTTGTAGACTGATTTTAATGTGAAGGACCCGGGTCGCTATTCTGGACTGAAATGTCAATGTGTCATGCAAAGAAAAGGGATTAATTCAAACTATAGTCTCACATAGCCAGATCTATATATCAATATCATTATCAGTCTCAAATATACTTTCTAATCAAACTATCAGAACAGTGTCATTTTAATGAGCTCATCTGTCGACATAATGTCAGTAAATTGCTGATTTAAACACATCCACATCAGATGCTTTCTGAACTGCTGTTCTCACCGCTGTCATTTGTGTTGTGTTTATTTTATAACACCCCTAGCAACCACTCTTAGCAACGTAAACATATTTACATATATTGCTTACATATAACCCCTTTAGCACAAGTAGTAAATATATGTATGTGTGTGTGTGTGTATATATATATATATATATATACATATGTTTACTACTTGTGCTAAAGGGATTAAGTATATATGTATATATATATATATATATATATATATATATATATATATATATATATATATATATATATATATATATGTTAATAAGAGCTCATATTATGTATTATTTATTAGAATAGTAGTACACATTTTCTGAAGGCTAAGCACTTCCTTTCACTGATTGTTACAAAAACAGAAAAAAGTTCCTGATCCTATTTTGGAAAATGCCTCTTAGTAAAGAATAAAATTGTCAATAGTTTTCATCCATTTTTCAGCTTTTATCCTGTTAATACTCGGTCCTTGATTCCGAGAAGACTCAGATAATGGTGCGTTTTAGACAGGAGGTCATCAAAAATATATCTTTTTTTTTTTTTTTTTTTTTGGAGGAAGCAATGTTAAGATGTTCTTTGAAACCACAATGGTCACTCGGCTTCCTCTTGACGAAACATAGAGCCACACAAAACCCACATAAATGCAGGGCTGGCTGTGCTCGAACTGGAAGCTCAGACGAAACTGAGCTCTTGAAAAGTTTGGAGAGTAGCTATCCGGTTCCTCCAGTACAATGCTTGCCACAGTTTTCTTTAAACAGGAAATTCCTACTTTTCCACTCTAATATAGGTTCTGTAATGAGTACCTGTCTATAGTATACTTACTCACCCGGTCTTGATAACTCACACTTTTCCATGATTTTCCCTCCAGCACTTTTTTTTTTGTCAGAAGTTTCCCTGTGTTTAGTTTGGCGAGATGTATTGAACACTTCAACCGTGTTTCTGGTCCTCCAGACGCTGAAAAACATCTGTGATCAGATCAGTTTTAAACACACAGTAAAAAACATTGGGTTATTTGTTTAACCCAACCGTTGGGTTACACATGTTGGGTCAATATGTTGGGTTATTTTCCAAAAATATTGGGTCATTTTTTAAATCGTTGGGTAATTTCTAGAAATAAAAATAAATATTTAACTCAACTGTTGGGTTGTTTCAGTGGTTCTCAATTCCAGTCTTAGGACCCGCTGCTCTGCACATTTTGTATGTCTCCCTTATTTAACACACCTGAACCAGATCATCAGCTCATTAGGAGAGACTCCATGAACTGGACTGAGTGTGTCAGATAAGAGAGACATACAAAATGTGCAGAGCAAGGGGTCCCGAGGACTGGAGTTGAGAACCACTGGGTTATTTCAACCCAACTAAAGTTTAACCCAATGCACTGGGTTAAAATAACCCACAGTTGGGAAGGTTCTATACCAAGCCATAGTTGGGTTATTTTTAACCCAACATTTTTCAGTGAGCATCAGCACCTGACCCTCTGATCTCCTGATGAAGCCAGATGTGATACAAAGTAGGAAAAATATGTATTTATTACAGATATTACTGGTAGCAGCAAAGAAAACTATTTCAATAAAATGGCTTAAAAATGAGTCGTCAAACCAAGCTGAATGCTAACAATTTTAAGAAATATTTACACTATGGAGAAAATTACATATACGTTGAGATTACAGAGGGAACTTTTAATTGAAAGATGGGCACCATTAATGACAGTGATGAACTTGTATACAAACCCATGTTTTATATTATGTTGATGTTTGTTCTGTTCACATTGTTTATTTTAAATGTTGTTAATTATTTTGTATTTCTTCTCTTCCTTGTACTTCTGGACATATTCTCCTGTGGACTTGACCACATGCGTAAGAGCGTGTGAATGCTATGAACCCTTGTACAGGATATTGTTTCTGACTGGAAGTAATTGCTATATAAGGAGATTTGAAGAATATTCAAAATAAAAAATAAGTAAAAAAAAAAAAAAAATTCTGAACTCTGAAACCAGAAGAGAGTTCATGCTAATCGCTTAAAACAACCGGCTTCTGGACAACTGAACAAAATCAACATATTTTTGAATGTTTATGAATTATTTATATATATATATATATATATATATATATATATATATATATATATATATATATATATATATATATATATATATATATATATAATTCCAAGAAATAAACTAATTTGATTCTGATGTCAGTGCTGCATTTTGTTTGGAGAATGTTCTTTTTGTCAGGTGTTTCTCATTAAGCTAATTTTAAACCTGTTATGTGAATTTAACAAATTACGTGTGCTCGTAAATGTCATTTTCTATTAATTGAGTGCTTGTTATCTGTGAACACCTGTACTTAATAACCTGTTATTAAAATAACTTATTATTGAGGGGGAAAAAAAAGCTTTCAATAGCTTTGAAAAAGCAGCCGACTGAATACAGACGAAATGATGGCGTATGGTAAATAACTGCAAATGCTATTAACCTGAAACACATTTAAACTCTTACTAATATTGCAGAGCTAATGTTCTTTCTCAGTATTTTTGTCCTGTTTTCCAGTACAAATATATAAACATTCTTAAATCAAGATACATTTACTGGAGAAGCAAAATTATTGTTTTCTCAAAGAATGATCAAAATGTCTAGCAATGGGGTCAGAAAAATCATTTTAAGTCTATAAGGGAAAACTAGATTATTTTTCGGACTCTACTGGCTGATATTTTTCTTGTTTTAAGTTCAAAATCTCTCACTTTTTTTTTTCCAGAAAATAAAATATGCTTTTTTTTTTAAGTATCTGGATTTAAGAATGTTTAGATATTTGTACTGGAAAACAAGTCAACTCGTTTGTGCAGTGTTTGCCTTAGTTATCTCTGTAAATAATTTTCTTTAGTAACACAGATTTATATGTAACTATTTCTAGAACTCGTAAAGAATGTCAAAAACCATATTTAGGTCAATTAAAATTAAAAGAAAATCCATAGTTTGCCCACACTATATCAGATAAATGTACAAATTACAGTGCTATGCATAAGTTTAGACACCCATGCTAAAGTTGACTAAAAAGAGGAATAAAAAATCATCTTTTGGAAATTGACCTTAATGCCTTAATTTAAAAAATGAGGAAAAATCCAACCTTTAAGGACACCAATTTTCTTTGTGAATGAATAATGTATCGTAAATAAATAAATGTTCTTCCTTAAAATACAGGGTGCATAAGTCTGGACACCCCTATGTTAAATTCCCATAGAGGCAGGCAGATTTTTATTTTTAAAGGCCAGTTACTTCATGGATCCAGGATACTATGCATCCTGATAAAGTTCCCTTGGCCTCTGGAATTAAAATAGCCGCACATCATCACATAGCCTTCACCATACCTAGAGATTGGCATGGTTTTATTTCAGTTAGCCTAATAGCTGGTTTGATTTGCATTGAGAGATGATCTTATGGAAAGTACTCCATGCCAATCTCTAGGTATGGTGAAGGCTATGTGATGATGTGGGGCTATTTTAATTCCAAAGGCCAAGGGAACTTTATCAGGATGCATAGTATCCTGGATCCATGAAGTAACTGGCCTTTAAAAATAAAAATCTGCCTGCCTCTATGGGAATTTAACATAGGGGTGTCCAAACTTATGCACCCTGTATTTTAAGGAAGAACATTTATTTATTTACGATACATTATTCATTCACAAAGAAAATTGGTGTCCTTAAAGGTTGGATTTTTCCTCATTTTTTTAATTAAGGCATTAAGTTCAATTTCCAAAAGATGATTTTTTATTCCTCTTTTTAGTCAACTTTAGCATGGGTGTCTAAACTTATGCATAGCACTGTAATTCCTATGGTATGTTTATCATCTCTTGGTCATTTACAGTAATGGTAGTCATTTGTTCAATTTAGTATTTAAGAAAAGTATTTCTGTCCAAAAAAACAAAACAAGGAAAATCTCGGGGTAACATCTACATGAATAAAACATTGCATGAAATTAAGTTATGTAAATTGAAGTCATAAAGACCCATAATGATTTTTTTATTTATTTTATTTTTTCATTTCTCAAGCATATTTAGCCATATTTGAAGTATTACTCTAAACGTTATAAACACGAGTAGTGGTTTTGGCGAATCCTGTGTTTCTGGTTGGGTTCAGGGTAACAAGAACTGAAATGTTTGCTGGTAAAGCCACACGGTTATGAGCTCATATAGTTCTAATTCAAACATTACAGCGGAAAAACACACATCTGGTGTTCTCCGTGATGGAAATGTGCATTTAAGTGCATTATACACGCTGACTAGATTGACAAAACATTGCTGGTTCATCCATTGGCATTTGCTTGACTTTCTTGTCTGGAAGTTGAAATCATGTGTGATGCTTTAGTTAGATTAATATGCATATAATGTGTTATAGGTGAAAGATTTCAGGCTGTATGAATAATTTTAGTCGACCTTTGAAGGCCAAGATAAAACTTAATGATTCAAAGTTAAAACATGAATATTTTCAGGGTGTATGAGTATAGCGTCCAGATGCTCCAGTGTCGGTAGACATCTATTACAGCTCTCATTTTCTTGTACTGTAACTGGTTTTGCAAATTGTATCCCAGGGAGCAAAATTATAAAAATATCTGTATTGAGCATAAAATCCAAACATAAAGCCAAGGCTCTGCATTAACAGTTCAGTTCATGATGAGAATCTGAATGTATTTGCAGGAACTGTTACTGTTCCTGCTTTCAGACTCAACAACAGATTCTCACTATTAACTAGTTGCTTATTAGCATGCATATTACTGGGATATTGGCTGTTTTAATGCACATATTAATGCCTTATTCTGCATGAGCATATTCTACATCCCATAATCATCCAGTACCTAAACTACCTTAACTATTAATACGCAGATATTAGGAGTTTATTGATGCAAAGTTTAGTTATTAGTGAGAATTGGACCCTAAACTAAAGTGTGACCAAATACATACAATTAATTTATCTTAAGAATAAAATCTTAATATTCAATGCCAATGAATGAGAGAAGCACATTTAAAGACTGAAAACATTTTTGCCACAATCTCACGACATCAACTAATAATTTATACATCAAAACCCAGTAAAATATATTG
This sequence comes from Squalius cephalus, assembly GCF_949319135.1. NCBI lineage: Eukaryota > Metazoa > Chordata > Actinopteri > Cypriniformes > Leuciscidae > Squalius > Squalius cephalus. Next base: position 3,191,228 of record NC_137129.1, read on the forward strand.
TTTAAAACATATTTTTCTCTCTAATGCTCACCAAGGATACATTTATTTGATCAAAAAGGCAGTAAAAACAGTAATATTGTGAAATATTATTACCATTTAAATAACTATTTTATATTTGAATGCATGTAATTTTCAGCATCATTACTCCAGTCTTCAGTGTCACATGATCCTTCAGAAATCACTCTAATATGATGATTTGATGCTCAAGAAACATTTATGATTATTATCAATTTATTCATAATTTTAAATAAGAATTCTTTGATGTATAGAAAGTTCATTGTTTTGTAACACTGTAAAAGACTTCACTGTCACTTTTGATTAATTTAATGCATCCTTGTGGAGTAAAAGTATAATTTTCATCACAAAAAATACTTTGGTAACACTTTACAATAATGTCTCATTTGTTAACAGGTAACACTTTATAATAACGTTCAGTTTTAAGTAATTTATAAGTGGTTAGTTAATGATGAACTAATAATTTACAGAACATTCATAAATGATTAGCAAGTGATATACTAACATTTTATGTATGTTTTGTAAATTCCGTTACAAGTAATTTACAAGTGATTAATAAATGATTAAGTAATCATTTACGAAACATGACTATGCATTCATAAATGATTAATAAGTGATATGTTCATTATTTTATGTATGTTTTGTAGATTCAGTTATAAGTCATGTACATTTGATTAGTTAATGATTAACTAATCATTTACAAAACATGAAATGTTTGACGTTTCATAAATGTTTCATAAAACATGACGTTTCATAAAACATGACGTTTCATAAATGTTTAATCCTTTTTTAATTTTTTTGTATGTTTTGCTCACATCAGGTGCAGTGGTTAAAGACTCCATGTGTTTCACAGAAGACAGCTGTCTATACCCTCACCAGTCAGCACTTACACTGCAGTGCACACTACACACTACACTACACATTACAGTGTTCAACACCTGTTATAGATGTATAAACGCATGAATAAATCATTTACAACACTTTCTGCATCCCCTAATCTAAAGTGTAAACTATTCATCACTTGTAAATGTGTTACACATCATTTGTAGATACAATTCGTTGATCTTATGCCTTATTGATTCTTGAAGTGGTAATCTACGAATGATGTGTAACATATTTACAAGTGATGAATAGTTTACACTTTAGATTAGGGGATGCAGAAAGTGTTTAACAATTTATTAAACATTTATGAACTGCATATTCATGTTTTGTAAATGATTAGTATATCACTTGCTAATCATTTATGAATGTTTTGTAAATGATTAGTTCATCATTAACTAACCACTTATAAATGACTTACAACTGAACGTTATTATAAAGTGTTACCCTGGTGCTACTGCTTTTTAATATGATCTTTCTTGATATCTTTGATAACCGAAACGACAGCAGCGTCAGCTAAACGTCCCGTGCTTTTGAAGAAAGACGCCTCTCTTTTGGATCCGGAGCCTCCATGAGGAAAAGCAGGATTCTGTGTTGTGAACGGCATTGGGCTTGTCCAGTGTTAATGCCGGCTGACAGACCCGAGATTAAAGCTGGGCAGAAGGTGTCCGAGCTGGGCCTGTCTATCGATGACGGCTCGAGAGGTAATGACATAGGCTTTAGTGCAGGTCAGAAGGATCAGCTAATGAAGACTTATGTGTGGAGGAGAGGAAAGCATTACTTCAAATCAATGCCGGCTAAGACCGAGCGCCTGATAACCTTGGTTCAGAATTAGCCGGCGGACCGTAAATCGTGAGCGGAAACGCCTCATGCAAAACACGCCGCTTACACAGACTCACACACTCTCTCTAAGTCCTCTGCTGGACAAGTGCTGTCGATATTGAAATAAGCCCGAGCAATTTGTTTTAAGAGGATGATACAGGGGAGGATGGCATTAACGAGGAAAGTCTCCAGTGTGTACGTGAATGTGCTTCTTCATCAATGCATGCGGGCGGTGGACACGAGATCTCGAGCAGAGTCAGCAATCTCCTGCGGTGTGACATGCTGGAGTTCATTTAATACTACTTTTTAATACTTCCTCTTCTATATGAAAGTCAGTAATTCTCACACTGCAGTATCAAGGGAAGTGCAAAAAGCGATAAAAAACATGGTCTTCTATGATAGATGCTTTCCTTTAGACTCTACACTCCGTGGTCTCAAAAACTAGGCCTATTTAGATACTTAAATGTATTTATTTCATTGTAAAACAACAAAAATGACTGATGCTTTCAATGAATGTGATTTTAGTGGATGTATTAAGAGTAACACTCTATTTTAAGGTGACGTACTTACATTAAATGCACTTACTGTAAATTATGCACAATTACAAGTAACTAACCTTAAACCAAACCCTAACCGTAACTCTTTAATGTAGTTAAAGGGATATTTCACCGCTGGAAAGATGAATGTGTATTTAAATTGGGTCATTTATGTAGTAGAAATGTGAAATTATCTTAGAAGCTGGTGTCTTCTAGACTGAGAAAAGCCAGAAAATGTATTTTTGGCTCATGTGGATGAAAGACTACAACTCCCAGAATGCACTTGCTTCGCTGCCCTACGAGGCCACTCCCAAGCCACGCCTACCGGTTACAGAGGGCAGTATCGGGAGAAATGATACAACTAGGCTACTAGTCGACTCGAAACTGAAAAGAGGCGTTGTATCGTGAGATCCCCCTATGGGCGGGTTGAAGACATGCGGAACAGCTCCTCCTACTGGCTGGAGTCTCTCGCCTCTGGACAGAAAAGCCTCAGATGAGCTAAATGACGAGTTTTGCGTCATCAGAGGTTTTTCATCGGAGGCTCACTATTGGCCGACGTTGGTCATGTGTGTGATGCTGGCCAATAGTGAGCCTCCGTTCTGACGTATACAACCCAGAAGCGCTGCGCTGTTACACTACATGAACTCACTCAGAAAAACACAGAATAAAATCAATAGTTGAATAAAGTAGTTATTTTTGCGCACAAAAAGTATTCTTGTCACTTGATAAACTTAAGGTTGAGCCACTGTAGTCACTTGGACAATTTTAAACATTGTCTTTACTAACTTTCTGGGCCGGCAAGTTTCAATTACATAGAAGCCTATGAAGGAGTGATCCAGCTCTCAGATTTAATCAAAAATATCTTAATTTGTGTGCCGAAGCTGAACGAAAGTCTTACGGGGTTGAACAACATGAGGAAGAGTAATTACTGACAGAATTTTCATTTTTGGGTGAACTAACCCTTTAAATAAATCCACTTGGTTTGGATATTTGACCTAATGCAGTGACATTCAGTCACACACTCTCCGCGTTCCCAGTCCAGCAGACATTATTCATTCACACAGACACTCTGAAGACTCTCTGAAGACCTCAGGTCGTCTGTAGTCCATCAGTCTGCCACAGGTTTGATGGAAGAGAGCAGCGTTTCATCGATAGTGAGGAGAGGTGAATGATCCGGGCCTCACCTTGCCTCTCTCTTTGCATGTGGAGATTTCTGGCTTTCTTCTATTTCTGCTGCTTTCTCTCACATGTATGTGCATATATAGAATATCTCTCTTCCTTCCATTACCATCTACTTTCTTTTTTCAATCACACGCACATTACCATGGAAACTGCAAAACTCTAAGCTCAGAGGGTCTGGAGGTTGTTGAGTGTGAGTGATGTGAAGCCAGCCCCCTCACATCTGAATATCCCAAAACCTGCAAACTATTGATTGCTAGGCGAGAGAGCGGCCCTGTGATCTAATGGGCAAAGGAAACCATGGTTACGCATGTTTAAACGAAATCTTTGTACTCAAGGTTACAGATACGGCCACAGGGGAGAGATACCGACTGAATATCTACACAATATGAGAGTTTTTCTCAGGTCAGGACATCACAGCAGAGGAAATCTTTGTATTATATATTCAGTTAGAGAGTTGGGAGTGTAATTTGCGGCTCTAGCCCATGCAGTATGAATCAATTTAGGACCATGAACGACCTCTTTTAGATACACATGTATTAGAGTTGCACTAAAGTGACTTGCATGTTAATATGCTCTTTTAAAGCCCCACTGAAGTGCCTTGGAACGCGCAGCTTTGTTTGATGCGTTGACGTAATTTCCACTGAAACGGGACATTTTGAAAGGCCACTCCCCCTTTTCAAACAGCCAATAGATGTGTGAATAAATTATTGCCATTTCATTCTTAACCAACATTGGAAAACAGGATAAAATTTGAGCGTTTGAGCAAGCGAACACAAGTCTCCAAACCATATTGCTCTGTGACGTGTCAACACTCGCTTCGGCCAGGTGCTGTTTATAGCAAAGGGGGCGGAGCTTTAGATTCTAGAGAGCATTTGATTGGACAGAAGTAGTGATGAGAAGCGGTGACGTCATAAAAATCCGTGATCCATTTTAGCGGAAGTGAGAGACTAAGTTTTGAATGCTTATATCTCCTAAATGCAAATTTTGTAATTGTTTTGGAATACACCAGCTTATTCATAACCTTAAGGCTAACATATTCATACTAAAAGCTAAAAAAACGTCAATTTTGATTTCAGGGGGCCTTTAAATTTCACATTTTATAGCAACTTTTTTAAAGGCCTAACAAAAAAGGCCTTCTGTTTTGCATCCTTGATAGATTTAAAGAGGACCTATTATGCTTTTTCAAGCTCAAACAGCAACATTACACAAAAAAATAGCCTTTTTCATAAACATATTATATCATCAGCATAACAATTAAAACTTCAATCTCTGACTTCAAATAAAGTAAAAATAAAATAAGGTTTTCGACTTTGCGAATAAAACGTCATGTGAAACCTCAAAGACAACATAAGATGTATATACCTGTGATTGACAGTGATTGACAGGTCAAGGCCAGCATCAGCCTGGGTTACGGCCTTGAAGAACGGCTTTCAGACGAGTTTTCTCCTATAGATTTAAGTTTAAGGCTTTAAGGACACGTTTGAGTCACCAGCCACCAACACGTGCAACACTTTTCATTATCCGTTTTCCTCTGTTGCTCGCCCTCCCCCTCCTCGGCTTTGAAGACTTCTTGTTGCAAGGCTTGACAGTGCTTCCTCATGAATCTGGACTAATTGGATCCCACCTCCATGAAAGGCTGGTTGAGGAGATGTGATGGAGAAGGTGGGAGGAACAGTCGGATGACAGAGTGGGCGACCGGAGCAGGAGGCAGTGGGCGTTCGGCATTACGCTACTCCTCTCAAAGTCACTGAACGCAGACATTAACTGTTCGCAGAACTTTCTTTGATGCTTGTGTCTGCCTTGTGTCCGGTTTTAATGCTAAACACTGTGGTAATGATGATAAACTTCAAAATCAAGGTTTTAATACCTCAAAGTGTTTTTGAGAAAAGTGTTTACGTAATTTCTTTTTGATAAAATTTTTTTGTTTCCCAGAACATTAGTATTAGGTTCCAAGAATGTGTTTTTTTTTAGTTCCCAGAATGTTCCCAAAATGTTAGTTTTGATTGTCAGAATGTTCCCAAAATGTTAGTTTTGATTGTCAGAATGTTCCCAAAATGTTAGTTTTGATTGTCAGAATGTTCCCAGAACGTAGTATTTGGTTCCCATATAGTTTTTGATTCCCAGAACGTTAGTTTTTGGTTCCCAAAATGTTAGTTTTTGTTCCCAGAACGTTAGTTTTAGGTTCCCATAATGTTCCCCAAAACATTCGCAAAATGTTCGTTTTTGTTCCCAGAACGTTAGTATTTGGTTCCCATAATGTTCTCCAAAATGTTCCCAGAACATTAGTTTTTGGTTCCCATAATGTTCTCCAAAATGTTCCCTGAACGTTAGTTTTTGGTTCCCAGAACTTTAGTTTTAGGTTCCCATAATGTTCCCCAAAACATTCCCAAAATGTTAGTTTTTGTTCCCAGAATGTTAGTATTTGGTTCCCATAATGTTCTCCAAAATGTTCCCAGAACGTTAGTTTTTGGTTCCCATAATGTTCTCCAAAATGTTCCCAGAACATTAGTTTTTGGTCCCAAGAAAGTTCCCAGAATGTTCTTTTTTAAGGTTAGTTTTTTGGTTAGCCAGGAAAGTTTTCTTAAGGAAATAGAACATTCGTTTTGGTTAACTTTATATTAACGTTTCCTTAACGTTATTCTAACATTCCCAGTAATTATCAGCACTCCTGTGGCCCAGTATAAGCGGTATGGAAGATTGATGTATGGACGCCTATAAATATTATACAAACTTGTTTGTTTTATTGTTTAATTAATAGAAATAATCCAAGCACATCAACCAAGATTAAATAAGATTACATTTGTCCATTAATATGTAAGATTTACTAGATCTCATGGGGTACCCAGATTTGACATTTCTACAGCACCAAAAAACAATGACAATGGTTTTTAAAATATGAATATTCAGACATTAGAAATCGAGTAAACAATTATTTAGTAGATTGAGGTTTAGAAGTAAAGTTGTATCCATCTTTTTTATTTTTACTTCATCTGTCTCCCAATGTCATTCGTTATTCAGTTATTCAGTTATTCGTTATCAGTTATTCGTTCCAGTTCCAGTTTTATCAGTAAATGGGTGTAGGGGTGCTGGGGTTTCTTTGGGATCAGAGAAGCACCGCTGCTCCTGAAACACCCGAACCGATGGAGTGTTTCTGGAATCCGTCAACGTTATTCCCACTTTCTGTTTTCCATGATGCCAGCAGAGCTTGTGTACAACAGGCCCCATAGAGGACTGTAAAACGTGTGTCATTTCGTGGCTGTAACTTGTGAAGAAAACGCCGCTGGAATGATGAGGTGTCACGTAGCATGAGGTCCCATAAAGTAAACGATTACAATTACTCCTTCATATTTGATGTTGACATGCTGAAAATGATTTTCAAGTACTAAATCTGGAAATGTCCTTGAAAAAATATTTCGGCTGGTTTTAATGGATTTGGGCTGTTTTAATGCATTACAGAAGTCACTGAATCTGTGGTCTTGTCAATGTACAATTGTGGCTTGTTCATAAATAAATGCATGTTTGTAATATGCTTTAAAGCATAAATTTGCAGCATATATCTGGCTATACTTTTATGTAATTTTCTTTTTTTTTGTGTCAAAATGTGTTTAAGTCTATTTTGCTCTTTATTTTGTCAGTTTAAAATGTCTGTCACACAACCAAACGTTATTTCCGTGTTTAAATGTTTTTTATTTGGTATTTCAGCAGAAGATCATTTGTTAACTACACTTTCTTTTGCAAACAAATAAAACTGACAACCTAACAAAAATGCATGAAAAAAACAAAACACACACCTCCAAACCCACCCAAACGTTATTTCCTCACATTATTTAGTATGTAGTTCTCTCAAGCACAAACCGGTTCAGAAATACGCGACTTGTCTTGTAGAGTGGAGGTTAACTATTTGGACAGCAGAAACAAGCCAGAAATCGCAAAGGCAGTTTATGGAGAGACTTGCGTCGTCTTATTGGTCCTTGGCCAGGAATGAACAAAGTTATTTTAACTTCTCATTATGATGCGATAATTAGACACCAATTCGGGAGCGAGAGATGGAAAACTGTTCCCAGCCCTCCTCCCCCTCCTCCTCCTCCTCCTCCTACGCAGGGCAGTATATATATATTTTTTCAAAATAGACTTTTTCCTCTGTGCATGTTTACTTTATGCATGCATGAATGGAAGTCTTTAATATCATTGTTTATAATCATGCCTGCAGAAAGTCCACTTAACTGAGGCTTTGAATGATTTGTGTCTGAATGGCGAACCCGAAATGTGGGACGGCCCGTGATGATTGGTCCTCTGTTCTGGCATCTGCTCTCTACGGTCTTATCTGATGTGGATTTCTATGGAGCCTTTCATAATTTACTCTGCTGATTTCCTCAAAGATGACTACTGGCATATGAAGCGTGTTTTTAAGTATAGAACGGTTTAGTGTGCTATGTTTATACTGCTTTGTTCCAACCTTGAGAGAGAAATCAATAAAATGTGGACTGTGGAATGGCACAAATATGTATAAGGGAAAGCATTAAAGATAGACTGGAAATGAAAAGACCCTGTATTGGGTTTGTCACATTATTACCGAAACAATGGTTTGATGTATATTTGACTGATTTGTGGATTATTTTGTGTTTCAATTTAGCCGGAAAGCCAATAGGTTGTGAAATGGCAGGTTCCAATTTTGTGACAATGTATTCCACTATTGGGGCATGTTGTCACACACCCCAATGGTGGAAATGTTCAAAAGCTTAAAGTCCCCCTGTGGTGAAAATTAAGCTTTTAATTTTGTTTATATGTCTATGTGGTGTTCTTAATGTGCTTTTAGACAAACCATGTGTAAATTCATAAGTCGACACCATTGCTGAGTATTTCCTCCTTAAAACTGCAGTGAACCAAAGACAGTCTCAAAAACACGCTTTGAAATCGCTGGTGTTTCTGACGTCACAAACTACCTTGTAACCAATCAGATCAACGTGTGATCGTCAACCAGTGGATCTCTGAGCTGAGTGAGTGAGTGGAGGCGGGGCTCATTTGCATATTCATAGAACCGCGTATACTAAATGAGGCAAGGGTGTCGAGTTACATTCAAGATATTTTAAGGCATGAAGGAAAAAACATTTAAATATGTAATTCTGGTGATCAAAGTAAGAGTTTTAAGGGTTAAAATGATTGACAGGGGGACTTTAAAGCAGGACTTTGAGGTGGCTATATAGAAATTGATGTTACAAAATAAACCAACCCTAAGTAAAAAAGTGTGACAATTATTCTGGTCTCCTCTGTATTTATTTAAATGTCTATATCTAAAGAGCGATTAAAATCCATTTATGAGAAAATCTGTTTATTGCGGTTAACAGGAGTGAGTTTAGGTGTTGGCCATCAGACTGTTGTGATCTTCAGCCCAGAGACTGCTAATGTCAGCTCTTTTCTCAGCTTTATTCATAGAAAACTGCCCTCTTTCTCTCACTCTCTTATTCTGCCTGTCCTTGTGTTGGTGGATAATTTATCGGCTTCTCAACCAGAAAACCTGTAAACAAACTCGACTTCACAGCCCAAAAACTCTACATTTACTTCATGAGGGCAATCACCAGAAGCATAATAAGAGATCTTTATTGTTATAAGGATTCTGGCAATGTAATGTTTTTAAATATGACCTCCCCCAGAGGGTTTAGCATGAGGGCATTAAAGTGTGTGTTAGAGGAAATTTAGTTTATTTGAGTTTAGTCTGATCTCTTTGTTTATCAAAAGGGAATAAAATCCCATTTTCTACTGCATAAGCACTACTATATTTTTCAGTGCACATGGACAAGTTTGGATTTACCTGAATATCTTGTCTTAGAATAGAGATAAACACAAGTTCGCTTAGACAAATGACACACAAACAAGTCTGTCTTTATTGAACACACGCTAAATCCATGCATGTTTTTGCAACCCAGGCTCATGAAAAATACAACACAACAAGATATTCACAAGATATTCACTGCGTTTAAATATGATGTTCTAATGATGTTGTTTATATTTGATAAAAAAAAAAAAAAGATTTCCAGGAACTCATTATACTTGCCAAACAAGGACACACGACTTTAATCTTTACATTTGACTCCTCTCTTTCCCTTTTCCTCTCTTTTTCAGCTCTCACCATCTATGGCCTTGTGAACAGGGTGATTATCACCTTGACCCTGCGGTCAGAAGCTTTTGAGCGGGTTCCCTCTCCTACCTGAGTGCAGAATGAATAAAAGATTGTACAAGGTCACCCTATAGAATACAGATGAATCTGCTTCACACGCTTCCTCATCAATTTACCAACCTGCACTATTGGATAAAATGAAGGAATGCTGGCCAGAGCCATTTGCTAATCACAGGTTTATTTTGCACTGATGAAACCAATGTGACTTGTGTTGATGAAAGTGAATTCAATCTTTTCCAGCGCCTTACAACATGAGTGTAGTTGATTGCGCCGATAACGTTTGTAAAACCCGAGCTCCCTGCAAATTGCTTTTCTGGATTGTGACTGTTGCATTCAGTGACATCTTTTAGTTCATTTAACTGGCTCGCTAAACTTCACTGTCAAAAGATTGGTTGTCCAAATCAGGGTACTGTAGGTTTTTATAAATCCTGATGCATGTTCTGGAAACGGTGCACGCATGTTTAAAAGCCCTTTTTGTGCTTTTATGTTCACGGCAGCGTCAGATTTTCTAAGATAGCTGACAATATGAAGCATGCACAGCCACACAGGAGCTCGTGAAAGTACATGAGGTGAAGAAAAACAAGTCCACTACAGCTCTGGCCATTAGCCTAGTCATAAAATCTAGCACGATACCGCGATATAATGAGACGACGACATCAGTAGTCCAGTCTGCATCCTACAGATCTCAACATTTTTAGTTTTGCATGGATTAACGCCAAGGTAGCACTGAAACAAAAGAGGTGTTTGCCACAGGTAATTTCCTTGCAGTTTCTTTCAGGCGCTTCACAACTGCAAACCCTCAGGCTTTGGCACTGCAAAGCCAAGGAACATGTTTCTCATTATCAACAAAAACAAAACCGAGAAACCATATGTCAAAACAAGCAGGCTTTTTGTTCGTCTAAACAGCTCTGACAGAGCAACCACGACAAATGGAGGAGAAAAGAGGAGGGAACTGTTAATCGAGATAAATGCACTGCATAGAGCTAAAGAGGTCCAGCATTGCTTTTTAAGAGAATTGAATTACTCTGCACTGAGATGTATGGCTTTTATAGCAGATCCGAAATGGATCTTTTTTTATGGAAAAATGGAAAGTTTTATTTTTATACAAGTTGTTTTTTATTTGATTGCTGAAATGTGTTTTAGATGAGTCTTAAATATTAAATGAATATTATGCAATACTTCCAAAAATATTTATGGTTATATATACAGTGCATTTTATATTCTGTAATACTGATGATTCCTAAAATTGTTTACAATATATTTAAACCAAATAAGTAGCCTATGTATGCCACACACAAACCTGAAATCAATGAAATAACTGTCTAAGATTGCCCCTTGAGACAGACCTATTATGATCTGTAAACGGTAAAATAAAAAAGCGTCAGATTCACGAATCAACAGGTTTCTGAAAACGCTTTCCACCTGTCAATCATTTTACGCGTTCGCAACCCATATATGGGAAGCCGGAAACTGAGAGCGCGCGATACATGAATGTTTTGAAAGAGTTTTTAGAGGGAACGAAATGTTCACTTCACATCCTAAAAGGATTAGGAGGAGCAAAAAGCGACGGACACTAGAAAAGAGGGACATTGGTAAAGCTTTTCAGCGCTGGAAGAAGAACTGAGAGCTGTGAAACGCTTGAAAAAAAGAAGCCGAAATGCTTAACAGGTAAATAAACTGTTGTAGAAAAAGAGGGCGTGTTTAACGGCTAGCGGAAGTTCTCGAACGTAACATCGCTTTCAGTACATGCCAATCCTTTGAATCAAAACAGCACTTACAGTACTTACCTGAGTCCAGAGAGCTTTCCTAGACCACCAGGCCCGAGACACTAAGCTTTTATAGACCGTTATAGTCTATACTTTTAGTCCTTCCTTCTATCTGCCCACACACTTTAACCATGAACCACTGGGACAAGAGTTGAGCTTTCAATTCCAGCCTTTCTGTCAGTTTTAAATAACAAGCTGGCCTCAACAAATGGAAACCCCTCAACTTGCATTTCTCTTGCCTTTGCACTGTCCTTTCACAAAATCCCATTTTCAGAAAAAAGGGAAAAAAGTTGCATTGGAAAACAATTGACTGCTTCTTGCAAATAAACGGGTGAACAAGGTTGCAAAGCCCATAAAATACATTGACGAGGGTAAATAGCGTGTTACTTCTCTGTTGCCCAGGTCCTTGTGATGAAGTATACAGATTTGCAATTTCCACAGGCAAAGACAAGCCCAATAAACCTCATAATAACATGCAGGGTTAACAGAGCTGTTGTTTTCACCTAGCCAGCCATGTCTATAAATATGTGTTTAAACTAGCTGAAGATGGTTACGCGTGTGGTTTATTTATGGGCCTTTGTTTTCACTTTATGGCTGTCTGTTAAGTTTATATTTTCCTAAGCTCTATGCCAAATCAATAGTCACATATTGAAAGCATAGATCTTTGGAATAACTCGCTGAATCTCTTCTGAAATGTGAATGTGTGACAAATTTCATTACCAGTTTCAATAATGAAAACACCAGGGTTGTTGATTCAGGGATGCGAGTCGTTCATCAGGATACGTTTATGAGAGACAAACAAGACTTAAATGGTTATTCACCCAAAAATTTTAATTATCCCATAATTTACTCACCCTCAAGCCATCCTAGGTGTATATGACTTTCTTCTTTCAGCCAAACGCAATCGGAGTTATATTAAAAAATATCCTGGCTCTTCCCATCTTTATAATGGGAGCGAATGGTACCTGAGATTGTGAAGCCCAAAGAAGCGCATCCATCCATCATAACAGTAATCCATATGACTCCAGGTGTTAATAAAGGCCTTCTGAAGCGAGAATATCCATATTTATAACTTTATAAACTATAATCACTGGCTTCCAGTAACGGTAACGCCATACACCTCTGTGACCTCTGACCTGACACATGATGTAGGATAGGGCTGAACGATATTCTGTTTTAACATCGACATCGCGATGTGCGCATGAGCGATAGTCACATCGCTGGAACATGCGATGTGAAGGGTAGTAGCACTCATGGTGTATTAAAAGAACGGTAGCACACTGCAAACACGAGTTTGTTGTATGGCTTGTTGCTGCGGTGACATTTGCACGGTCCGCGTGCCTGCACAGTGATTGGTTCACTGTGCTGCTGCTCACCGCTCACAGCCAACATTCACTGGCAATCCTATAGCTAAAAATGGGCGACGAAGAGGATCCGCCGCAAAAAAAAACAAAAAATCAGCTATTTGGAACTATTTCGGCTCCAAAAAGGAGGATGTTGACCAAAAAGAGGTAGGCTACTTTGCCTGGAGTGTTACAAAGTCATGGATGGTTGTCTTTTTTAAAAAGTCTTTTGTCTTTTATTTTTCGTGTTCGCATTTATGAGGAAAAAACAATGTTACGTGACAGTTCTCCATTACGGACGCGACCGTTATGATGCGGCACTAAAAGACTGCTTTAAAACTTTCACAGAGACCTCAAACAGAAAGCACAAAGCCTTTCTTTAAAGCGAATTTCGTTTTGTATTAATTGTATCTTAATTTTAATCTGTTTCATTATCCAATTTCCTGGATTTAATAAATAAAAAGTTAATATAGCAGACAATAAATAATCACGACACGGAGGCGCCAGCGACTGAACAGCTTAAGCTATCATCCATGAACCGAAACCGGTAGCTTATCTATCTAAATATATCTATTATCTACAGAAATCTCTACTTTTAAAAATAACCATTCAAAACAAAATAAAACTGTATGAAATGTGCATTTCTCTCCGGCGTGTTCACTACTGTGAAGATCGCGAGTCAGTAGCCCCGTTTACATGTAGCATTGTATTCCGATTATAACCAGGTGCAAGTCCAATCAGAATGAAAATGCTCCATGTCAACACCTCAATCGGAATAAAAATGCTCAAACCGATTGAAATTTCAGTCGGATTGAAGGGGGTGGAATAAACCTTTTCATGAACCGATCAAACGAAAGATTACACCATGTAAACGAGCTGTTCCGATTACTTTGAGCGTACGTCTTTCTGCGCATGCCTGGTTTTGCGCCAGATAATTCTGTCAGCTAACATAATGCCTTCTGTTTGTGATCTGATGTGGATTCTGATCACCGTATAAGGTAGGAATATTTATACCCGATGCAAAAAAACTATGCACGCTAAACATTACCATAGTAAACATGGAAAATATGTACGCTTGAAGAAATCAGACAAATCATAATCCTGTTTTTATTTTATCTTTCAGTAGCCTATGTCTCGGACTATCCTCTTTTTCTCTGACTGAAAATATAACTGTATCCTTCTGGGAGAGAGTGCTAAAGCTCCTCAGGTCATATTTTTGGTGGCATATTTGTAGAAATGAACATTCTTTCTAAATGTGATGTAAATACGTCCTGTTACTAGGCTACCAAATAAACAGAAACAGACGCGAATAAGTTTTGTGTCCTCTTTCTTTTGTAAACGTTCACAAACGTCATAAACGGTAAACCACTTTATTTCTGTGACTAGTGTGCAATTTTGACACAAATTAATTCATTATGATAAATGTATCGATTTTTATTGTAAACCTGTGGTAAAACATCTATTCTTGGGTTTTAAAATTCAATTAAACAACAAAAATGCCAGCAAACAGTCGCTTTTGTTTTGCGATCGATCAGGCTGTTTCCAGTGATTTCTTTCCGATCAGTTTTCTGATAAAACTTCCTTTTTTTTCTTCTTTTTTTTTTTACAATAATGATGGCCTATATTTAATTATATGCTATCATGAGTGTGATATGAGTATGAGAATGAAAAACTGATGCAAATAGGCTACAAAACAAGACAATAATTAACAAAGAACAATAGCCTACACAATACAATAAAATGCCACGTTTATGGCTCGCACTGGCCCGACAGTGGAAACGCATCTGATGCCTACAACTAAACGCGACAATTAAGTGATGCACCATCTTGACAGGATTGAAAACGTGGAAATAATGAGCTTCCAGATCCGTCAGACAAGCTGTGTGCGCATGTCAGAAAATGACTTCGATTGAAAGCGTCAGCACATGTAAACACCAGATCGGTTTAGATAACATCCCATGTAAACAGTCAACCGGAATCCGTCAATCAGAACGATCTCAATCAGAATAGCAAAAAAGTGTGCATGTAAACGGGGCTACTATCATCAGTATCGAGAGAGAATAAGATTTTTTTTACTTATTCTGAGGAATTAGGCTATAGCCTAATGAACAAACAAACATCTGTTAAGAGCGCCGCCACGTTGGATTGCGTAGAACGTTCACCGAATTCTTACAGAAATATGTTCTAATTTTGGAATAAAATATTAAGTGACCTTTTTGTCACTTGTAATGAAGCTTGTTTATTAGTGAAATTATTAATATCATGGAATGGTAATTATTGACTTTAGCCTGGATTGATGGCTCGCAATATCGCAATATATATCGTTGGGAAAAAAATATCGCAATGTGGGTTTTTTTCCAATATTGTGCAGCCCTAATGTAGGATGTAGGAGTAGCATAAGCTCAGGTAAGAGTAGAAACTCAAACTCAAGTTCCTCCCACATTTCTCTTTAAAAATGGTCGTTTTAGACTTCTAATTCATGACCGGTGTTTTTGCTCTATCCTCTGCACTTCCGTGTTCGCCAATACGTCATGTGTCGGGTCAGAGGTCATGCGTCGGGTCAGAGGTCACTCTTCCACCAGATCTCGACTCGCATACAGCCGTTATTATAGTTTATAAAGTTATAAATATGGAAATTAACACCTGGAGTCGTATGGATTACTGTTATGATGGGTGGATGCACTTCTTTGGGCTTCAAAATCTCAGGTACAATTCACTCCCATTATAAAGCTGGGAAAAGCCAGGATATTTTTTAATATAACTCAGATTGTGTACATTATGGGATACTTTTCATTTTTGGGTGAATAACCTTTAAGCTTAACTCTTTTTACAGTGATCCTGACGTGAACCAGGACGTCCCTGATCCGCTGATAATAAACAATGGTGAGAATGAGTGTGTATTTAGAAAGGCAGCAACAGTGTGATGGCTCTGGGCTTGGAGACGTGTTTATTTACTCAAGCGACGTGTGTATATTTGGCTCGGTCGGATTGTTCTCTCTGAGGTAGCGTCTCTGTGTGAGAGGGTTTGCCTGCTTCTGCTTCAGGACCCTGCTGATAATACAGGGCTGCCCTGACACTGCCCGATGAAAAGCGACCCGAGAAACACTGCTAACACCATGCTGTGACCAATTTAAAACACAGAGGCAGTCTCTAAAAACACAAGACACACACAAAGTGATAGTGTTTCTAGGATTGTAGTAGGCCATCTGTCTTCTGTCTTTTTCTTGGAGGAAACCTAAATATTGCATTTTTTTTTTTTTTTTTTTTTTACAGCATATGCATGTACCCTTAAAAGAAGGTACTGGTCTCACATGATAATACTACAGGTATGGCACTTATGACACTAAAATTCATATACGTGATATTCCAAGAATACTGTGGTATGTTATTGTAATACAATAATCCATTGTATGGCCCAAAAATTTTGTACACTTAAAAAACGTATTATATACATATTATTTGTTTTAAAGAAATATAGTAGAAGCACGCCTTTTGAGAAAAACACTTTATTAGTATTTATAATCAATAAAAAAAGAATATATATATAATACATACACTACTGTTCAATTTTTTTTTGAAAGAAGTCTCTTGTACTCACCAAGACTGCAATTATTTGACCAAAAATACAGTTAAGGAAGTGAAATATTATTAAAATTTAAAACAATAGTTTTTAATTTGAATATATTGTAAAATGTAATTTATTCCAGTGATCAAAGCTGAATTTTCAGCATCATTACTCCAGTCTTCAGTGTCACATGATCCATCAGAAATCATTCTAATATGATGATTTGATGCTCAAGAATTTATTATTATCAGTGTTGAACAGCATTAATTTCAAAATAGATTTTTTTGCAACATTATGAATGTCTTTATTGTCGCTTTCGATCAATTTAATGCATCTTTGTTGAATAAAAGTATTAATTTCTTAAAAAGAAAAAATCCTCCTGACCCCAAACCTTTGAACGGGAGTGTTATGTTTTTCAAAAGTAAGACAGAATCTGTTAAGACATGTTTTGGTTTTTAAATGTCAGTGTAGTTAATGAGAGAAACTGTACACCTGTAGTAAGTCTGCTTGGACACCTGTGAGAATTTGATGAAATCAAGTCCAAGAAGATCAAGTTCAAGAAAAAAAAAAAAGTCATTTTTTTTGGAGGAAACTTTATATTGCATTATA
>NC_137129.1:3213119-3248119 GCF_949319135.1 Squalius cephalus
GGGGGTGCTATAAATACTCGAGTGTTTTTGACAGGCTCTCTAGTGTGAGAGACACAGTCAGATGGACAGCAGCAGATCTGGGGTCAGTCTAACTGAACAGATGGGTCATGCCTTACTGACTCTTGAGCTGGTAATCTGAGCGGACAGACGCACAGCAGGCCCAGACCAACTACTAGACTATTTGTTCAACTGTACAGAATTTGGAAGTGTTGCTAACCCTGCTGGAGGATATTTGATGTGGAGACAAAATGATTATTGGCTGGTTAGGTATTGTTTCTTTTGGCTGTGGGCTGTTCTTATAATATTTGGTTAACGTTGAATTGGTCTAAACTTAATGTTAACTGTCTACCGAAGGCCACATACAGTGGATTAAAAATGCCTTTTAATCGAAAACCCTGCCTCTAAGGAGTGTGTAATTCGCTGGAATATAGAATTAATCAGATTTCGTGGCAAATTAAACTAAATGAGCCAATGGCATTGTCGTTTCCTGGACAGATCGGACCACCGCTCCTCTGGGATTTATTGCACACTGAATCTCACTGTCTGTGTTTTTTGTGTGTTTTTTTTCGCAAGCTCCCCTTTTTTTTTTTTTGGAAGAACCAAAATAGAATTTTCCTTCAGTTCTTCAACCCAAGTTTCCTGAGGCAAACTCTCGCTTTCTCTCTAGATGTCAGGCAGAGAGATTTATACGCACGTTTTTCTCTGTTCACGTAAGATGTGTCACTAAATAACTTACCATGTCAACGATACAGACAAGACTATTTCATTCAGAGCTTTACTTGCCTTGTGTGTGTGTGTGTGTGTGTGTGTGCACATGAGAAATGGCATCAGCGTAGAAAATACTTTTCAATCTCCGGATTTATCCACACAAAGCTTTTTGAAAGTCTGCAATGTTCAGGGCTTTTACTGTACGCCAGTGACACATCGAGATGAAGAGATTACACCCAACATCCACATGAGAGAGGGAAGCCCTGAGGGAATTTTCCCATCTTCCCTGTCATGTGGGATCAGCTTTTACAGTGGCTCGGATCATAACAACCCTCATGCATTTTGATATAAGAGATCTGGCCCATTAAAAGGAAGTGCTGGTCATTTGCACAATACAATGATGTCATTGCTTTACCGCATATACTGTTGGATCGCAAGCCAAAAGTGGATCCCATGTCTGTTTTGATGGGTTGTGGACGGCAGGGAAAAACAATCCCAAATGCATTTTTCCAATATCTGTTGTTGACGTCAATTTTTTTTTTATTTTTTTTATTTACTTAATTTTATGAAAATTGACACCTTTATTCAAATATTATTTCATAAAAGATTTCATAAGCATATTTTTGTAGTTGTGCCTAAAGTCAATAGTTTTATTTGTGATAATAACGCAAATGCCAAATTGTGCCATAACTTTCCTTCAGGCTGACATACAAATAAATTATGAACTCATGCAACAACAAGAGAGAATCAATGAAATATTAATAACAGTGAGCTTATTGTTTTTATATGCATTTTTTATTTATTTTTTTCATAGTAAAATGAAACCTGTAGCTGTAGTTTGCCTTTTTTGCCACATAATTTTATCAGATAAACACCTTAACCAAGTTTAGTGTTTTATTCTTCCCTTCGAAAAAATATAAAAAAAATTTTTTATTTACTTTATTTTATTATTTTATTATTATTGAATGATCTTATCTTATTATCTTTTTTAGTATTTTTTTATTTTATTTTTTGTATAAATCTGACTTAAAGTTGTTTGGCTCCGTAACTAAACTAGTGGCCAACGGATGAAAATCGACACCTTTTATTCAAATATTATTTCATAAAAGATTTCATAAGCATATTTTTGTAGTTGTGCCTAAAGTCAATAGTTTTATTTGTGATAATAACGCAAATGTACCATAACATAATTTTTCGTCCAGGCTGACATACACATAAATTATGAACTCATGCAAAAACAAGAGAGAACCAATGAAATATTAATAACAGTGAGCTTATTATTATTTTTTGCATAGTAAAATGAAATCTGTAGCTTTAGTTTGCCTTTTTTTTGCCACATAATTTTATCAGCACCTTAACCAAGTTTAGTGTTTTATTCTTCCCTTCGAAAAAATATAAAATATGGTTTTAATCAAACTTGTAGAGTCATTAAAACAGCACTTTTGGCCACTACTGCATCTTTAGCTCTTCTTAATATATCTTTATCAAATCATTTTGTCCTGGTGTAATTGAGCCGTGTTTGCAGAGAAGATGCACATATCGTGAGCATATCTGCAAACAAACATAATTGCTTCATCGTTCGCCATGTGGGCTCGCCTTTTTTGGTCTTCCTGTGCTTATTATTTATTGTTTGAAATAATCAAATTGAAGAAACATGTGTGGAGTTGAGTGGATCGCTTGGAAAAAAATGAAATTATGGAGTAATGTGCTTGCAAAATTGAATCATGCTGTCATAGAAACAAGGATTTAGGATGTTTAGAAAGGCACAATTATTGTTTGCTTGGACGGATTCATGAAAATTGTAGACTGCAGTTTTAGACAAAGCAAAAGTTTGAAGTATTTTACCTCACATGAATGTTTCATCACAGCATGAACAACAAATAAAGCTTCAGAGACCAGGTTTGTGTAAAACTATTACAGTCAGCTATTAAAAATAGTTGATTATTGCAATGCAATGTACAGTATAGTGTAAAAAAATTATTCATATTTTGCTGTTTTTAATTCAAAAAGTTGAGTAACACATGCTTAACTATAATGCCTAAGCTTTACAATCTGAAGAAAAAGGCTTTTCTTCCCAAACAATATTTCATACGCACAAATCTCTCCTGTTATAATGAAGTAGCACATTGTTGAAATGTTAACGTCTCAGATGAATGTCTACCTGTACATGCATCACATTAGCGTCCTTGACTTTCTTTCATGGGAGAAAAGCATTTGTTCTGCCTGAGCTGACGGTCCTTGAGGGACTATTTCCCGAACGCCTTTTCATTTTATCACTATTAGCTCTTGGAGGGCATTCGGTTGCTGGAAGCAGTTTTGAGTGTTGCCCATGGGCTCTGTGATGCACGGCCAGTCTTTTGGAAGTGTTTTTGTAAGGCTTAAGCGTTAGGAAAAGCGCACTCGCCTGCATCAGTCCTCATGGGTGCGGATAGGGATGCAGGGAGGACGAAGCGAACGACAACACAAGTTACTGTGTTTGTTAGCACTGATGTGTCATGAGTTCGAAAAGGCAAGTGGTCATTACATCATGAATGACGCGATCTTGTTGTGTTTGTGCCAATATACAGTATTAGGAGTTCAGACAATATGAAAGGTTATATAGCCTATATCATAATTGCGACAGTTGATATGGATATTATGTATTTGTTGTGCTTGTATTGATTTCTCATTTTAAACTCTTTTTTTTATTTATTTCCTTTCCCCCCTATTTTTTATATACTCTGGGATGGAAACAGGTTTAATACTGTTATTGCATTAGATAAAAATATTTGCAAATTCCAAATACCACTTATTTTCGAGAAATATGCAATATTCAAAAGTTTTTAAATTTTAAAAATGTTTTTGAAAGAGTGTCTTATGTTCAACAAGACTGTATTTATTTGATCAAAGACACATTAATATTGTTAAATATTACAATAATTTAAAATAAATGCTTTATTATATACTCTGGGATGGAAACAGGTTTCATACTGTCATTGCATTAGATAAAAATATTGGCAAATTCCAAATACCACTTATTTTCGAGAAATATGCAATATTCAAAAGTTTTTAAATTTTAAAAATGTTTTTGAAAGAGTGTCTTATGTTCAACAAGACTGTATTTATTTGATCAAAGACACATTAATATGGTTAAATATGACTATAATTTAAAATAAATGCTTTCTTTATATCTCCAGTCTTCAGTGGCACATCATTTATCAGATTTTAATATTCTGATTTGCTGCTCAAGAAACATTTCTTATTGTTTATGTTGGAAACCTTGAGTAAAAAGTCTTTACACACTTTTCAAGCTAAATATTACACATAATGTTTGAAATGATAAAGCAATAGATATGCTATTCAAAATGAAAACAAAAATGTTTTGGGGACATTTTGATTTTCAACTTAGATTGTTTATATTAATGTGATGAACTTGATGCAATGAATGATATTCATACATTTTACATTAAGGTGAGACACTACAAAACACTGTTTTCATGCATCTGTCAATTTTGAGATTTTGGGCTTTTTGGCTTTTCATAATTACTATACATTTTTTTTTCAGACTATTGGAATAAAAAAACATCCAAATGACACTTTTAAGTGTATCTTTTGTAGCACTTTATCTATTTGCGTCTGTAGATTTAAAAAAAAAAAATGTTGTTTCAACTTAAAAAAAGATAGTGTTTGTGTTGCCCTAAAATTTTAAGTTTAGTCAACTTGAAATGTGAAGTTGTACTAAGTGACAACTTGGAAATTTGAGTTGATTTAACTTAAAATTTGAAGGAAATTCGAGCACGAACACTTACTTTTTAACTACTTTTCTTTTCTTTTTTACACTATACATAAAGGCTGTTTCCTCCAAATGAGATTTTCTCAGAAAGCTCAACTTCAGCAGCACTTACATACACACAACTTTACAGTTTTATTCAACTTTATCTATATTCTGAAGGATGTATGGATCTATATTCTATCTATATATTGTATTTTTACAAAAGGATTTGTTCATATATATAATTTGCCTGATTTTATACATACTTTGACTCGAATTTTTGACGGAATTTTGAACCTGGCTTTATCCAATGTTCAGATTTTTGTTCTAGAAATGTATGCAAATTAGTGCACATTTAATTAGACAATGCCTCATTTGCATATTTAAACATAATATTTCAGAAAACTTGTAATAAATGTTTTTTTTTACATGCAATTCCTAATGTAATCAATCAACTGGGTAAGTATTATGACATCTATTAGTTAGTGTTTTTACACTATTCACCTGGGGTGTCTTGCCTTAAGTGTCCAAATATATTTTGAGACCACCGTATATCCAGTCAGGTGTCTCTATGTGTCACATAACACTGACATTGAGATCTCTCAAGCTCCCTGACTTTGTCTTTTCTGGCAGACAGTTCCCAGTGGTTTGTCTATCTCTGTCTGAGATGTTATAAGTACGTGTGTGTGACTGTGTGTGTGTGTGAGTTTATGGTGCAAGTAACTGTGGCTGTTGAAAACTACAGGCTGTCTGTGGTAAAGTCAGCTGGGGTGAGCGAGATGAAAGCTGTGTAGCCCTGGCGTTTTCAGCCCTCGTTTGAGTAAAATCTACACGTAAACAAATTAGGGTCTGAGCGACGGCTTTCCACTCGTCTGATTCCTCTGATGCCTGTGGGTTCGGCCCTGTTGGCCCGGGTTAAAAGGCAGCCTGAAGTATAGCGGCGTGCGATTTTTGGCCGTCTGCTGCTCCAAAATGAGAATGAAGAAAGAGATGAATTTAACATTCTGGGTACAGCTTATACTTTCCCTTCCGTTTCTTTTGCTCTCCTTCTTGCAACCTGACAGACAGTAGACAGTAGGTGAGTTGACAAACTCAATACATTCTGCTTAGAAAGTTTTGTCCTACTTTGAGCGACGACGCAGCCGTGTCACGATCACATGTGCCATCAAAGTAGGTTTTCCTGCTTGAATGTTGATTATTTTCCTCATATTCTCCATTGTTGCGGCTCCTCTCTTCCCAGTCTGTCAGTAACGCTCTGTTTACTTCCTGTCTCTATGAAGCCCCTCCTTCTGAAAAGCACACTGTGCTCTGATTGGTCGGATGGAGTAGTGTGTTGTGATTGGTCGAGCGCTTCGAGTGTGTTTGGGAAATGTCCCGCCTCTTACCATAACCGCCAGTTTAACACACTACTAACTAACTCAACCAGGCCCCGCCCCTTTATTCTGCGCATGAATTATTATAATGAGGAATATTGTGACGTGTTCGTTCCCGGAAGAACACTTAAAGGGATAGTTCACCCAAAAATGAAAATTATAAAATTATAATTTAAATAATTACTATAATAAATTTAAAATTTTTTCATTTTTGGGTGAACTATCCCTTTAAGGCTACAATGGAGGCGTTTCAGGGAGTTCAGAAACACTGACACTGATATAGAGAAGAACTAAGAGCTTACGAACAGCAACATTAAAGAAAGATGAACATGTAAAAAAGCAGAATAAGAGTCCTTTAAAGAGTGAAGCTGGTTGGAATGCGCGTGAGAAAGAGGGTGTTAGGGTGACGGAAGAGAAAAGGGTTGCGTCTCCATCGGGCGCAGTCTTGGCAGACGATCTCGGCGTGACTGATGAGACACATGCCATCACTGGCACTGGGAGGAGGAGACGTTTATGGGAAAGATCATCCAGTTGTGATGTGCTGGTGCCAGACGCAGGGTAAATCTCTCCCGGTCGTGCCCACGCTCTCACCGGCTGTGACGTCACGCATTCTTCATCCTCTCGTGCTCATGCCGACTCCTAATTTGGGCACAGAATCCTCATCTGATGAGACACTCTTATGATTTAAACCATCTTCTGTTACCATTCACATTGGCTGTGTCCGTTCTCTCTCTCTCTCTCTCTCTCTCTCTCTCTCTCTCTCTCTCTCTCTCTCTCTCTCTCTCTTCTCTAACTCTCTCTCTCCTCTCTCTCTCTCTCTCTCTCTCTCTCTCTCTCTAACTCTCTCTCTCTCTCTCTCTCTCTCTCTCTCTCTCTCTCTCTCTCTCTCTCTCTCTAACTCTCTCTCTAACTCTCTCTCTCCTCTCTCTCTCTCTCTCTCTCTCTCTCTCTCTCTCTCTCTCTCTCTCTAACAATTTCAATTTTTTCAATTTTCAATTTCAATTTCATGTTGCTTTATTGGCATGACAAAAAAAATGCATCTGTGTTGCCAAAGCATAAGAACAAATATAAACAACAACAAGGAGTTAATACATCTGATATAGTAATACAAGTAAACAGGATAACTCTAACTCTCTCTCTCCTCTTGAGACTCAAATTGAGCAATTACATGAAACTTTTATTTGTTATATTTAAGATATATATATATATTTGCTTAAGTTATATATATATTACATTAATAAATGGATAAATATTTATTGTGTATTTGTACACACACACACACACACACACACACACACACACACACACACACACACACACACACACACACACACACACACACACACACACAACTGTTCAAGAGTTTGGGGTCTGTAAGTTTTTTTATGTTTTTGAAATAAGTCTATGCTCACCACAGCTTCATTTATTGGATCAAAAATACAGTTAGAACGGTAATCCTGTGAAATATTATTACAATTTTAAATAGCTGTTTTCTATGTGAATATATAGTAAAGTGTAATTTATTCCTGTGATCAAAGCTGAATTTTCAGCATCATTACTCCAGTCTTCAGTGTCACATGATCCTTCAGAAATCACTCTAATATGATGATTTGATGCTCAAGAAACATTTCTGGTTATTATCAATGTTAAAGTTGAAATTAATTAAAATTATGTTTAAATATCTAGGCCTAGTTATCACTATTACTGAGTATTTACTGCCCGTTTCCAACCGTTACAAACAAGTAACCAATAAATAAAATTACAAAAAACCTATAAACAGCACCTGGCCGAAGCGAGTGTTGACACGTCACAGAGTAATATGGTTTGGAGACTTGTGTTCGCTTGCTCAAACGCTCGAGTTTTATCCTGTTTTCCGTTGGTTAAGAATGAACTGGCAATAATTTATTCACACATCTACTATTGAATCCAGCGTATCATCAGCTCTCGGATTCGCTTCCATGGTGCCGTCAGTCTGTGAGGTAAACTAAACGCTATTGGCTGTTTGAAAAGGGGGAGGAGCCATTCAATATGTCCCGCCTTAGCTTCCCGTTTCAGAGGAAATTGCAAGGCACTTCAGTGGGGCTTTAAGGGATACAATTATTGACTTTAATATTTTTGTGGAAAGTATATTTTTTATGTTAAAAGTTTTTCAAATGCCATGTTACATGTCAACTATCCAAATACACGACTGAATAACCAGTGTACACGACTCCATATTTCTCTAGTAAGTATATACTTTTTGATACAGAAGGACAGTGTTTTTGTAATTAAGTCGTTTTTTTTTGTAAATAAATATAGCGGATAAGATATAACACTCCTCGTTCTTGCTCTTGGTTTGTATATTCATTCAGTTAATGTTACACATGTCAGCTATATTATCCTCATTCTGTTTATTCTTTGTGATTAATGTAGTTGAACACTGACATTAATCTTGTTTTTTTTTACTCCTATTTTTTCCCCTATAAAGCCAGCGAACAAGAAAACCGTCCATTTGCTGGTGCTTTAATGAACACAGAGTCCAATATGACAATCTGAGGAACGTTTTTAGCCTCCAAAGAAGCTCATGGCAAAACTCAAGAAGCTTTATTTTCAAGAGTGAAGGTTAGGTTTAGATTTATAGTTAGCCATAAAAATAAATTAAACTCTCATTGCACAATCTAACAATTTTACCTGTACGCTGATCCAAAAAAACAGTATGAACTGGGTAAAATAAAGGGCTGCTTATATGCATTCCCTCTCTGTGTTTTTTAAATTGATTTTTTCTTTTTTCTTCTCAGTTCAGAGGTTTTGATTTTCTCCAGACAAACCCTTGTTTTGAATGTCAGTGCATTTCTTGCATGGAAAGACGTGTTATTTAGTGTCAGTGCTGTTTGAACTTCGAGAGAATGTAAATGCACTGAGATCTTGGCTTATCGTTGGATGTCAACCTTAACTAGTGGCTTAATCTGACTCTCCACAGCTTTCAAGCAGCCAGGCGTAAAAGGAAAGGCAGCTGAGAATGGTTTCCAGATTTAAAAAAAAAAAGTCCCATGGAAGAGAGAATCCTCCAAATGCGGGACCAGATGGCTCCTCTGTTCATGTTCTTGTACATATTTAGTCATTGCGTTTCAAGTGGTGGAGATTTGCATGTTGGTTTTGTGATACTAATGAATATGTTTTTGATTTGCATTGAAGAAAAAAAATGAAGAGGAAAAAAAATCTGTCCTGTAGTGACTCTTTCTCTCTCTATCTTAATGACTTCCAGGAGAAAAGATCCTCCTTTAACCTTAAATCATTTTACTCAGCTTGTCTTTCATGGGAAGTGCCTGATCTTAGATGGTGATTTGTTATAGGTTAAAAGCCGCTCCCTGTTGTCCTCTTGAAAGCCATCGTTTGTTTTGTGGCTAACAAGTGATTAACAATTAAAAAATGAGTTCAGCTACTCTCCTCAGGTCAGGCTTATGTAAAAATTCAGTGCATGCATCTATAGTTTAAATCAACGTTCAGTGTATAAAGAGAAATTAGTAGTAATTCCTTGCCTGCCACATTATTCTTATACTTATTCATTAATGTAATTGCACTAGATGACTCAAGTCTGTTTCATTAGTTGTCTTGTGTACTGCTATATTTACACTCATGTTGATTTGAACAGAAAGGTTTATATTTAAACATGACATTATTGTTATATTAAAAGGAATATGAGACAGAACGGATTATGCTTTAATTTGATATTATCATTATTATTATATATTACATTATTATTATTATTATTATAGAAGTTACACAATATATTGGAATCACTATATGTTTCTTTACTTGTGCCATTGTCTAGCACTAAGATTACAGATTTAAAAACCCAGAACACTATTCATTAAAGGAAGCTTTCTAGTAATAGAGATTACACTTATATTATAATAATAATAAATAATAGTTGTCTGTATTTCACATTGTGTATTATATATAAATTCATATATGCATCCTTGGTAATGTATATGTTATGTTATTCTGTTACATTTTTATTCAAAAAAAAAAAAAAGTAAAAAATGTACAGTGTAACAATGTAAAAAAATGTTTTTTTTACATTGGCCATGTATCAGTAATGTATAGCTACAACATGAAAATAATTTTCAGATGATTGGTATTAGTATGCATCTACAGATGACAAGCACAGTTTCAGTGGGTTCTATATAGAACTATAGTGTTCAATTTTAAAGAACTCTTTATATGTTCAAGGGGAGAAATGTCTTAAATGATTGCATAATATTTTAATGTTTAACAGGTTATTATTTTTTTCTAGTGATGAAATGTGTTAGCAGACTGTTTAATTCATAAAATTAAATGATTAATTAAAACTAAATCCATAAAATAATCCCATGCTGGGAGCCCCAAAGTGCCTGAACATGATATTCCTGGATGTAGAACAACATCCTTTTTGATTCTGGAGGAACTTTGCAATCAACCAATCAGATTTGAGGGATAGATTTACAGTTTGATGCCAAGTTTAGGCTTCTACATTCACATATCGTTTCCCTCTAATTTTAGGTATATCTTATGGGTTAGTGATAGGGTTAGGATATGTGGCTACACTTTATTTTAAGGTGTCATTGTTACAGTGTAATTATATATTTAATAATATTAATAGTAATATTAAGCAACTACATGTACTTACTATAGGGTTAGGGTAGGATTAGGATTTAGTTGAGGGTTAGTTGCATGTAATTATGCATTATTTACGTTTGGTAAGTACATGTAACATGTAACAAGGACACTATAAAATAAAGTGTTACTTACCGCCTATGTTTTTGGACAGGAATGTTGTTCCAAGATCAACTAAAGATGTGCATGTCTTACTTAGGAAAAATTCCAGTGACCAAAAGCACATGATAAGAACCTTTTAAGGTTCTATATCGAACCTTTTTGTCGTATATTTAAATACTTTTTTAACTACACAAATGTTGTTAGTGGTCTGAACCTACAGTTAAACCTGAAGATTGAGGGGAAAGTGGATCTAGGCTCATAGGGAGCTCAGACGCAGCTATTTAAAAAGTAAAGCAATTATTGAGCTTCTTTTTGAGTGCAGTTTTGGAGCGCCTCTCTGTCAGTCTCTGTTGGCCAGTGGTTTGATTGGTCCTGCTCGGGAATAATTGCCTGTTAAAGTGTTTGGGAGGCAGGTGTGTTATAGTCTGAACTCAGCTCTGAATCAACTCTGTGTTCTTACACAGTAGGCTCCTGTAAAAAACAGCCATCTGCACAAATATGCAGAGTTTTTATTAGTGTACACTGAGAATTAGCCTCAGGAAGGACAGACTCAACGCTGGACAGGTTAGTGACGCAAGGGTCACGCCGTCATTCATTCCAGCTTCAAATGAATCGACACGTGCACAGCAGTTTTAGATTATCTTTCTAGTTTGAATTCAACATGCTTGTTGTCAAATCCAACTTATTTATGTAGACCAGTAAAGATTACATTTAAGCATTGGGGAGAAACTAACTGAGAGTATAAATGCTCATATGTTGCTTTGAAAAATCTGATTCGTTCATGTGAATGAACTGATTAGTCACGATTTAGCTTTTAGATCTTTTTATTGTGGAAAACTCCAAGATGAGCATAAATGTGCATAAAAATATGTTTGAGGTGTATAATTTTTTTTTATCTGATAAAAAGACATGCAAATAGACTATGATGGAAACACATTTACCAAATAAATCCCTCGATGCGCAACAAAAACCTCATGTGACTTTGCCTCAATGGCTGTGATTGGATAACCGGACTAACCAGCGGACCAATGGTATCGCAGCGTCTCAAATGTTGGTTTGGTGGCTCTGAAACGTCAAAGTCTGTCATCAGAATGATTTGGTTTAAAGGGGTGGTATAATGCCCTTTTCACAAGATGTAAAATAAGTCTCTGATGTCCCCAGTGTGTGTATGTGAAGTTTTAGCTCAAAATACCCCACAGATATTTTTATACAGCATTTTTGAGGGTGAGCAAAAACGCACCGTTTTTGTGTCTGTTGCTTTAAATGCAAATGAGCTGCTGCTCCCGGCACAGGGGGCGGAGCTTCAAGAGCTTGAGTCATTTTACCTCACACAGACATGCACTGAAAATTTCAAAAACTTTTAGCCTTTTATGTTCAAACCGGAGTCAGACAATGATGGAGAGACTCTAGAAGAAGAGACAACATGTAGACAACATTTCTGAATGGTTAGTTGATGAATTTATGTAGCTTATGTGAGCTTATTTGTAGTTATCTTTTAGTCACTGATTAGCATATTCTGTCATGATAATCTATAAATCGTGTTCAGGGGGCGGGGTTTATGTAAATTTTAGGGTTAGTGATGTCACTAACCCGGGAGGAAGCTCGTGTAGTCTCTACCAGCCGTTTGTTGTAGTCCTTAAAAAGCGATTTCTTTAAAAGCAAATATCTCCCTTTGCTTTGAACTTTGAGAGTCGTAACTTTGCAGATGTTGTTTATGCTCAAACAGCAACACTACACACTAACTAAAGTTAGAAAAGTCAAATCACATTCAACCACCCCTTTAATTCTCTCAGAAGCGTCTCACACGATTGCGTTCACAAACACCAGCATCCGAACGCCAGAGGACATGACAGTGTTTATTGTGTTTCGTCTGAAACAAACTCAGGGAAAAACAGCCCGATTGCATCAACTTCCATTTTTATTACAGACATTTTTCTCCAATTTCCCATGAAGCGATGATTTTGTTCTCTTGAACACGTGGGATGGAAACGCTGCTTTATTCGCAAATGTTTTATGCGACTTTGGCAAATTTGAATGCATGGCTTTTGATGGACAGTCAAGAACCCAATTTCTTTTAATTATTGCTTTCATTGTATAGAGGTCTCTGGTTGCTGACCAGCCTATGATTATGTGATCACATATCATATGCAGAAATAAAACTGCTTGTATGATGTTTGTTTCTCCTGTTGTTTTTTTGACAGGCTGAAACACAAACCGAACTGAAGACAAGAATCCCGAGGTCACTAATGATTTTCTAGTGCACTTACAGAAAAGCACATTAGGGTAGTTGAGGAAGTGTCTCCGTTTTCTATAATGAAACCACAAATTGAAGTCACAATTTGAGCATACTTTCCTCGTGGTCCAGACACGGTTTTCTAACCCTCTACAGTATCAGAATAATCAGACCCATATGATCGCAAGAACCTGCCATGCCGATATGATGTTTGATGCTTTTTTAATATTATTATTTTTAGTCTTACAAACTAGATTCCTCAAAACGTCAAAGATCTTCTGAACTCGAAATCAAACATATTTACATCATTGTTATATTTTGTGTGCCGTATGAAAGATCAGAGCAATATGTTTGCAGTTAACGTCTGACTTTTGAATGTTATTGCCGTGTTTAGTAAATGCAGGCTCAAACATGCGGTAAATTTAGCTTTGTTTAATGTTCAGTGGCTTTGATGTGTTTCACGCAGAGTTGCATTGCCTCCAAACATGAACTAAATGGCGTGAGGATCCTGACTGATCTCCATTGTTTTGCATTATTAATTGCCGTTTTGTTGCAGTGTTGTTCTGGAGCTGTAGTTTTAATTATCTGCTTTACATATAAATGACCTTGCAATAAAGTGACTAATTGAGTTTTTGTGACATTTGAGTAACCATATGTCTTTTCATGTGGCTTTGGGAGCTTCAGAAACATGCTGGAAAATGACAAGGCTTTGCGATACTATAAACCAACCACTTGAAGAGAAGTTTCTAATGTGAGGAATGTAAACTATTTTAACAATGTTTATAAATGCATAATGGATGTCATTGGGTTTGTGTGAGATTTGCCGTTACTGGGATGGTCTTGGGGGGGAGATATCGGTTTAAAAGTGCAGTCGATCACCATCAGGCTTGTGATGAGAGACTTTAGATTACAGACAATAAGGCATTTTTAACAGTAATTGTGTCAGAGTTACCGTGGCCTCACTTAAAGGGACAGATCACCTAGAAATTACCATTCTGTCGTCAGTTCGTCACAAACAAATATGGTTTCATTTCATATGTGCAATATAAAAGGAGACATTTTGAAGCATTTTAATCTTCATAAAGCACCATAAAAGTATTTCACACAACGTCCGATGCAATACAATAGAACTTTAGAGCAAAATAAAGTAGTTTTTCATTGATAATCTGTCATTTTATGTCACATTGCACTAAAAAAAAACCATTGTAGCATTGGGAATTCAAACAGTTTATCAGAATGAAATGATTCAAATAATAATTCACAGGTTCATTTGATTCGTCCCTTCTTCATTTTTGGTAGCAAAATTTGCAGCAACGTGTCTATTTCATTGATATAGTTGTTCTGACACTTTCTTCAGTGTACATAAAAAAATACACATTCTGGATGGCTATACTAGATCCAATCTGCGGACGAGCTGGGAAGCCTCCTGAGATACACTGAAGGAATATACAGTAGCCATGCCAGCCTTTCAGATGAGAAGCACATTTAATATTTACAGGTGCCTCGCCACACACTGCAGTCTCAAAACCCCCATATCATGTCACACACTTCCCTCTGCACTACTTTCTGCCTTATGTTCGCAGAGGGTGAAACACAACTTCACACACACGCAGCCTGGCGCCTGGGGACCGAATTATCTCAACACATGCCATCTAAAACCACCTCTGCTGCATCTTACTCGCTTTTGGGGAATATAGACTGTCTTTTTATTTATTATTATTATTATTATTATTTGTGTTATTTATTCATGCCTCAGTTTATTTATTTATAAATGGCAGGCTGAGTGTACACTAGACTGTTTTCTGTTTTACTCGCGTCCCAAAAGCCGAGTTAATGCCATGCTGGCTGAGGATCTGTATTTCACATTAATAATACCAGCACTCTGTGCTTTATGGGACTTGTGTGGAACATCGCCAGTACCAGTGCAGTCCTGTATATGTACAGTCGTAGAAATCTCTGAACATCAGTGGCCAGTGTTGGGGAACTATGGTGATGCCTATGAGAAAAAATTATATTATGAGAAATATTATAGTTTTTTTTTTTTTTTTTTTACCTGGGATGCATGTTATTGTAGGAGGCAAAATTAGGAACCTTTAAAATAGAATAATACGGCAGTGTTGCCAAGTCTGTGGTTTTGCTGCAGGATTAAGTCTGCTTTTACACTGTTGCCTCAGCTTGGTTTATTTGTATTTTATTTGATATCAATGCAAGTTGGGTGTGTGTGTGTGTGTATGTGTATTTGTATAATGTACTTGTTTCTGTTGCCAAACTGTTATTTTTTACAGTTTTTAAAATTATGACGTTTCTTATTTTATTAGTTGTATTTGGTGGATAACAGTGTTATTTTATTTTATTGTAACATTTTGAATAAGCTTTTCTTTTTATATTTTTAGTTTTCATGTTAATTTTAGTTTATTATTATAGTTAACTTGTAATATTTTTTTGTCTGCTTTTGTAATTTTATTATTATGTTTAAAAATGTATTAGGCCTATTATTTATTTATTTTTAGTTAATTTTAGTTTTTATTTATTTCAAGTTAGTAATTTTATTAACTTAAACTTATTTCAGATTATTGCTGAGGCAACATTCAGTTTAAGTTCTTCAACTAATCATATTTTTTTCAGCTTTTTTTCCATTAACAGTAAAGTTTTTAGTTTAAGTTAACGATAATAACTTAGATAGTTTAATGCTGTCACAATTTAGATCCTCATTTTTGGCAGATAAATATTGTAATTGCATAAATTAATTATGTAATTTTATGTTTTTATATTTTCTAAACTACTTTTCTAAAGTTTGGTTCTTTTGATGAATAGAAACTTCAAAAGAACAGCATTTATTTTACATGATTATTAATGTTGTTACTGTCACCTTTGATCAATTTAATGCATCCTCGCATCTTACTGACCACAAACGTTTGAACGGTTCATATCCGCCCTTAAATAGCATCATAAACTACCGACTTCTTTCAAAAGAGTAGCTTGACTTTTGTTGAATTACGAGTAGCTTGTCTCTTGGCACGGTATAATTTCAAAGTAGCTTTCCAAACACTGCCAAAGGCCTTTTGTTGGTCCCTGCGTAGACCTGTCTTTACTGTCTGAAATGGACAAAAGGGATAGAAAAAGGAGAAAATGTTATGTCCCTGCCTTCATTTGTCCAAACATCTCAACATGGTGTCCTCTTTTCAGCTCACTGGAGCCTCGTGATGTGAATTTCATTTATCATACGAGTAAATGTGTCTGCTTCCATCTGCCTCACGCTCTGGAAAAAAGGAGCCAAACATGAAGAAAGAACAACAGAGCAAAATTAAAGACCTCTTCTACCAGAATCCTCATTTGTGCCGGCTCATCTGCATCAGCTTTGGCTTCTCGCAAGCTACTTGTGCGAGGCGTTTAATAGACAGCGCTGTTCAGATCAGATCCATCAGAGGTGAATAGAAGAGAACAGCATGCTGGGTAATGTGTCTCAAAGCTGTTTTTACAGGGACTTTCTCTTTCTCCTCAAGAGCATCTGGCGTTTGCATGTGCAAGAGCATCGGCCCATGACCTGACCCGCTCTGAGCAATAATGAAGCACATCGTTGAGTTGCATTATCATCAAAGAGCGCCTTGTGTTGATTGCGATTAGGATGACATTGAGCGTCATCTGTATTGCCATGCTCAGTAATAACTCTCAGCGGTCGGCTCAGCTCTCTGCTATGATGTGCCCTCTAATGAGTTCATCTTAACACCCACAGACATGGCTAATTATTAATGCTGAGAGCGAAGATTAACATTATCTTGGATCAATATAAAATAATTGATCTGTTTCCAAATTAAGGTTGAGCTGAGAACAATTTTTCATTAAAGGTTAGTCTACTAACACCTGTAGACTGTCTCTACTACGAATGACACAAAGACTGTCTCTATGGGTGAGTCATTGAATCATTCAGTCAAATGATTTGTTCACAACACTAATTCATTCAGGAATGAAACGAGCGACTGTCTTTGTAAATTAGTTTTTAGTCATTCGCACAGTAATTGTCTTTTTGAGCAAGTCATTCAGTCATTGAATCATTCAGTCAAATGATTTGTTTAAAACACTGATTCATTCAGGAATTAATCAATTAAGTGACTGTCTTTCTAAACGAGTTTTTGAATCATTCACTCAAACGATTCAGTCAGGAACTAATGTAGTTGTCTCTATGAGAGAATCATTGAATCATTCAGTCAAATGATTTGTTCACAACACTAATTCATTCAGGAATGAAACGAGCGACTGTCTTTGTTAATTAGTTTTTAATCATTCGCACAGTAATTGTCTTTTTGAGCAAGTCATTGAATCATTCAGTCAAATTATTTGTTTAAAACACTGATTCATTCAGGAATGAAAAAAGTGAGCATCTTTGTAAGTGAGCATTTTGAAGCATTTACTCAAACAATTCATTAAAAACATTAATTTATTCAGGGACTAACACTAATTCAATCAGGAATAAAACAAGTGACTGTCTTTGTGAATATGTTTTTGAATCGTCCGCTTAAATTATTAATTAGAAAACTGGATTACTAAGACATAGATCAAGTAATTGTCTTTATGAACAAGTCTATTTAAATCATTCACTCAAAACACTGATTCATTCAGGAACAGAACGAGTCATTGTCTTTGTGTCGTTCAGACAGCTCGTATGAATATATCACACTTTTGTTCGTGTGATATTGTATTTCAAAATGTTCACCACAATCAAGCATTTTTTAAATATATTTTCAAATCCTTTTATATTTAAATCAAAAGATGTACAGTAATAGCCTATGGGGATTCATCTCAGAGTTGAATGGTTTGCTTCAAAGCTTAAAGCTCCTTAATGAGTTTCAGTACCAGTTTATTTCCATAGTTCATTTTTGATCTAGTTCTACAAACTTTAAGTAACTTTGGAATTACATGTCAACTTATAACCCGAACCAAAGAGTCTACTACTCTAATGAGAGTTAGTTGACATTTAAAGGGATAGTTCACTTTGAAATTAAATTTTGCTATGTTTTAGCTTACCTCAAGGGCATCCAAGATGTAGGTGTCTTTTTTTCCGCAGTAGTTTCAATTTTGATATTTTTAGGTCAAACCGTTCTTGTCTGTCAGTCATATAATGCAGGTCTGTGGTCACTGTCACAAAGAGCATGCACAGAGTCCAAATTAAACAATTCCCCATCGTCCAAATTAAACAATTCCCCATCGTAAGTACACATTGATGGCCTAAGACACGAAACGAGTGGTTTATGTGAGAAAACGAACAGTATTTATATCGTTTTTAGCTCTTATAACACAACCACGTCCAAGTGATCTGAGGGCGCGAGCGCATTCTGGTGTGTGTCGTGTAGATATATATACACTAGATGTCGCCTTGTCTACGGCAGTTCATTGGATTTAATGCGAAATCTAGTGTATATATATCTATGCACCAGTCTGCGCACACGACACACACCAGGATGCGCGCGCGCCCTCAGATCACTTGGACGTGGTTGTGTTATAAGAGCTAAAAACGATATAAATACTGTTCGTTTTCTCACATAAACCACTCGTTTCGTGTCTTAGGCCATCAATGTGTACTTACGATGGGGAATTGTTTAATTTGGACGATGGGGAATTGTTTTCATTTGGACTCTGTGCATGCTCTTTGTGACAGTGACCACAGACCTGCATTATAGGACTGACAGACAAGAACGGTTTGACCTAAAAATATCAAAATTGAAACTACTGCGGAAAAAAAGACACCTACATCTTGGATGCCCTTCAGGTAAGCTAAAACATAGCAAAATTTTATTTCAAAGTGAACTATCCCTTTAAGCCTATTCGGACGGGACTAGTTTAACATGGAGAGCTGGGTAAAGTAATTATTACCAGAGCTTCTCTGTGATTTTAGTCCCGTCTGAAAGTGCATCTCAGTGATCATCACGGACAATGTCAGTAAAGATTACGGCGACGTTTACCTTCAGTAAAAAGGTCCGGAAAAATTACCTCAGGTGATGCTAATCCCGTGCGAATAGACCAGCTGTAAATATGTACCTAAATATTTCCTGTTTAAAAGTAGTTTTTCAAGTATGAAGACGCTTGAAAAAGCATCAGTTGCGTTCTAGTCGCTGGGACGAGTCTGTGGCAAAACTCAAGTGTTTCACACACACCATTCAGATCAGAGAGAAGATCGACAGCACTTGTTAGAGGCACGAAACATCTTTTAGCATTAGTTAAGTGCCTATTACCAACACAATCCAATCTGAAGTTAATGAATGCATCGTTCGACCGGACATGTTTTATATATATATAAATATAGGCTATATGTGTTTGCGGACATGATATCAGGAAGCAGCGTAATACACACATGACGATAGGAGTGACGGCGGTGTGTAAATCGAGTTACTCTCCCACTTTTGCTAGTTTTACTCCTGTGCGAATTAGCCAGGATTAGTTCACCTCAAAATTAAAATTTCCTGATAATTTACTCACCCCAATTCCATCCAAGTTGTCCATGTCTTTCTTTCTTCAGTGGAAAAGAAATGAAGTTTTTTGAGGAAAACATTTCAGGATTTTTCTACACACAATGGACTTCAATGGCAACCAGAATGTTGACGTTCAAATCAATGCAGTTTCAAAGAAGAAAATAATAATAATAAATTAAAACAAAGATGTCGGACGATTTTGAAGTTGGTAGAGAAAATGAGATGGAATTTTTCGCCCTTCCCTACCTTTCTGAACCAGAGCAGACGGACAAATAACTTGTCTGAAGATGACGTGACTCGTGACCTTTCCAACGTGATGACGCAATGCGTGGCGCGTCGCAGACCAGCACAAGACGAACAATTGTGGATAAAAAGTATATACATTATGTTATTTTTTAAAAAAAATGACCAATCATTTCGCTAGATAAGACCCCATTCCTCAGCTGGGATCGTGCAGAGCCCTTCGAAACTGCATTGATTTGAACTTCAACATTCTGGTTGCCATTGAAGTCCATTGTGTGTAGAAAAATCCTGAAATGTTTTCCTCAAAAAAACTTAATTTCTTTTCCACTGAAGAAAGAAAGACATGGACATCTTGGATTGGGAAGAGTAAATTTCATTTTGAGGTGAACTAATCCTTTAATATTACTGACATTCTGTGGTAAAATTACATTACTCCACCTACCCTTGTAAAGTTAATCCCGTCCGAATAGGGCTTTAGTTGCAAATTAAAGAGAGTTAGTTTACATTAAGTTGCAAATATAGTTAGTGGAACTATTGAAGTAAAGTGTAAGCTACTTCAATAATAAATATTCAGATTGGAAGCTAGCTTGCTGTGAGCAAAGGTTTTGCTTTATGTTCTGAAAAAGTTTCACGAACCCCCCCTCCGGCAATTGAGAGGTCCACCGTTTGAGAAACGCTGTGTTAGGAAATCAGTGCAAAACTTTCCATAAACTTAATGCAATGCTCTCAGCTGCTTTCGTTACTTTGGTGGGTACTTGGAAATCATGCATAGATATCACACTGTCCAAACCAGACATAACCGTGACAAATGGCCTCCTAAACCAGTTCTGACGCAGTCGAGAAAGTCCCGAACCGTCTGTGCCGTACAGGCTGAAGTGAGAGCCAGCTTATTGTATTAGTATGATGTTTTTTCCTCTGAATTCCATTATGGGTGTGTGTTTTTTCCCCCCCTGCCCACACCATGTAATGTTTTTGTGAAAAGTGTTTCATAAATGATTTGCCCAGACTTCATGTGTCATTTGAGATGCTCTGACAAAAACTTTGAGTGCAAGAAGGAAAAAAAAAAAAACCCTGTTATCTTCAAACGGCAAACTCTCTTCCTCAGGGATTCGCAGACTTCATCAGTGGCGCCTTATTGTTCGGTTTCCATTCTCTTGGTTTTGAAGCTACAATAAAGGCCTATGTCTGATACTGTGTGATGTGGTTTCGTCCGAGAGAAAAACAATCCTTTATTTTTTAAAGAAAATCCCATATTCCCAAATGAATTGATAATTACAAACAGGATGGTTGAGATCTCTGGCTAATGCGGGGACTG
Source organism: Squalius cephalus (assembly GCF_949319135.1). Lineage (NCBI taxonomy): Eukaryota > Metazoa > Chordata > Actinopteri > Cypriniformes > Leuciscidae > Squalius > Squalius cephalus. The sequence continues at coordinate 3,233,944 of NC_137129.1, forward strand.
AAAAATATGGTCTCTCTGTTGGACGACATGTTTTATGAGGTTGGAGAGTGAAAATAATTAGAAATTCTTATGATGGTTCTGAAAAGACAGGGTGATAAAAGACATACGACCCACAGCTTGCGAGCTGACAGTCGGGCATGTCTTCTGGCTCTGCGTTGGTTTTGCTTTGAGGCGCGAGTGTCAGAGCGAAGAGCAGAACTAGCGTGCGAGGGTCAGGGTTTATGAGGAAACACATTCACTAATAGGGATTACGCTGTCAGTGGAGCTGCCGGTGATTCAGTGTGTGCAAATATAGGTCAGGAAGGTTTAACAACCACCTTTAAATATGCCTCTTATTTGTATGTGTGTGCGTTTGTGTCACGTATTGTGTGGTATGATGAAGACGAAGGAGATGACAATAACAGTGTTTATTAAACTTTACAAACACTAGAATAAACTCAAGAGGAACGATATTGACTCGACATTAATGAGTAACAGAAACACAGGGATTAAAACACTGAGCAAAAAAAAGGGAATTCAGTTCAATTGACGTTTATTTGTATAGCGCTTTTGACAATACACATCGATTCAAAGCAGCTTTACAGAAAATGCATGAGTCCACATTACAATTTAGAGTGATTTGATATCAGAGGAAACTGTCTAAGTTATGTATTTCAGAAATGTACATATACAAAATCACAGTTATTAATTGAAATAGGGCGGCTGCACAATTAATTGAATTTGTAATCGCGATTACAATTACGGATGCCACGATTATGTAATCGTTTAAAGGCGCAATTACAAAAAAAAAGTTCACTTACATTATTCTGTGTGTTTAAGATTTGTTGTTTTTCTTTCTACAGCTTATCTTAAGATTTTTTTCCTCCCCATTTTTTTTATTTAAATTTTTATATAACATTATTATACCATGCATATATTTACTTTGGTTTGGTTTCTTGAAATATATATATATATATATATATATATATATATTAGGGCTGTCAAACGATTAATCGCGATTAATCGCATCCAAAATAAAAGTTTGTGTTTACATAATATATGTGTGTGTATGGAGTATAATTATTTTCTATATATAAATACACACACATGCATATATATTTAAGAAAAATGTGTTATTTATATATAAAATATTTATATATAATATAAATATATATACACAGTATATACATGCAAATATTTCTTAAATATATACATGCATGTGTGTGTATTTATATATAGAAAATAATTATACACCGTACACACACATATATTATGTAAAAACAAACTTTTATTTTGGATGCGATTAATCGCGATTAATCGTTTGACAGCCCTAATATATATATATATATATATATATATATATATATATATATATATATATATATATATATATAGTTTTCAGCTTATTTTGATATAACAATATGGCATGCAGTGGCTTCAAACAGTGGCATAAAACTATTAAAAACATCATTCAATGTAAATTGTGATAATCGTAATTTATAATCGCAATTACAATTTCAAGGGAATAATCGACAATTAAGATTTTTGTCATAATTGTGCAGCCCTAAATTGAAACAATGTAATAATTTAAGGCAGAAACAATGAGCTCATTGAAGTAATGAATACTTGTTTGTTAATAAATGATTATGACATTTTTAAAAATAGTTGCAGAAAATTAGCAGTGAAACTAATCTGTAATATGGAAACAATATTCAGTGACCAAAGAGTCAGAGAGGGAACACAGGATCAACTAAATTTCTTAATTTCATGAGTAATGACAGCTGACACTTTAAATTTAACATCTCTAAGTACAGAGACTGAAATAGTATTTTCTTGTAAAACGTACTCCAATAATATTTGAAAAAACATTTTTTATAGTGTAGTGAGAGAGAGAAGTTTTTATAATATATGTATATATTTTTTGGGGGGAATAACACTGCCTACTCATCTGTCTTTCACAAGTCTAATATCATTGTTAGATTTTGCATCCTAAATAAACAAAATTGAATAATAATTTCACACTTTTTGAATAATTTGACAATGATTGATTGAAGTGACGCTGTAAAATATTCTGTGATATTTATCATGGTTTTGTTTTTCCTCACACGTCATGCCTCATATTTCATCTCTTCGCTGACGCTGGTGGTGATTTCAATTTTCAATGTATTGTAAATAATGATACAGTTGACAGTCATAATTTGTGTAATCAAAATAGCCAAATTATGGTCAAGCAATTTAAGTATTTATTGAATTCTTTTAGATTTTCATAGGTTTAAAAAATGTAATTTATATTTTTATGAAAAAATATTTTACTTTCTCAGATACAATAAAAAATATTTTTCTAATTTTAAATGGTCTTTTTACAACAAGAAAAATGTTTTACAGTACATTTTAATTAAAATCCACTTCTGGTGAGAGCGAGCAATTGTGTGTGTGTGTGTGTGTGTGTGTGTGTGTGTGAGAGAGAGTTAGTGAGTGTGTGTGTGTGAGTGAGTGAGTGTGTGTGAGAGTGTGTGTGTATGTGTCTGTATCTGTGTGTCTACGTTTGTGAGTGAGTGAGTGTGTGAGAGAGCGAGCTTGTGTGTGTGTGTCTGTGTCTGTGTCTGTGTCTGTGTCTGTGTGTGTGTGTGTGTGTGTGTGTGTGTGAGTGAGTGAGTGAGTGACTGAGTGTGTGTAAGAGTATGTGTGTCTGTGTCTGTGTGTCTACGTTTGTGAGTGAGTGAGTGAGTGTGTGTGTGTGTGTGTCTGTGTGTCTACGTGTTTCTGTGTGTGTGTGTGTGTGTGTGTGTGTGTGTGTGTGTGAGAGAGAGAGAGTGTGAGTGTGAGTGTGAGTGAGTGAGTGTGTGTGTGTGTGTGTGTGTGTGTGTGTGTGTGATTGAGTGTGGGTGAGTGTGTGTGTGTGAGTGTATGTGAATGAGTGAGTGAGTGAGTGAGAGTGTATGTGTGTGTGTGTGTCTGTCTGTCTGTTTGTTTGTTTGTTTGTTTGTGTGTGTGTGTGTGTGTGTGTGAGTGAGTGAGTGTGGGTGTGCGATTTAGTGAGTGTGTGTGAGTGTATGTGTGTGTGAGTGAGTGAGTGAGAGAGAGTGTGTGTGTGTGTGTGTGTGTGTGTGTGTGTGTGTGTGTGTGTGTGTGTGTGTGTGTGTGTGTGTGAGTGAGTGAGTGGGTGTGCGAGTTAGTGAGTGTGTGTGAGTGTATGTGTGAGTGAGTGAGAGTGTGTGTGTGTCTGTGTGTGTGTGTGTGTGTCTGTTTGTTTGTTTGTTTGTTTGTGTGTGTGTGTGTGTGTTTGTTTGTTTGTTTGTTTGTTTGTTTGTGTGTGTGTGAGTTAGTGAGAGTGTGGGTATGTGTATGTGTGTCTGTTTGTGTGTGTGTTTGTGTGTGGGTGTGTGTGAGATAATATGAAATGGCATCCTCAGAGAAGCACGTTCTCAGTGAGCGTAATGCACGTCCTGTGTGTCGATACTCTATGGTCTGACCATCTCTGTAGTGAAGTCAGTTACTGTTTAATCATGTCATACTGTCATCATCAATGAATCCGGTTCACATGAGGTCTATGAAAACAATGCTTTTTCAAAACGTCAATAGACCAGGACTAATGCAATTTTAATGAGACTTCTAAAATGATATTTTAGCTATGCGGCATACAGTAGTTTCTGCCAGAGCAGCAATACACAAGGAATGTCTTTTCCTCTGGGGATACAGTAGATTCACAGTATAAGGAACCAGATATTGCCAAGAAATGCTTGGTTAGGGACCATTTGAAAAAGTATAAAAACTGAAAGTAGACTTTTTAAAACCCTTAAACAGATAATCGCTCACTGAGAGATAAAAACCTCCATCCAGAACCTTTCCACCATTCGTGATCTGATCAGATTAATCATTCATGCACTTTTTCATGCATTTTAATGCTTTTAAAAAAAATAATCATCCACAAGAAAGTCACAATAATCTGAAATGCAATTCAATCATATGTGTATATGTTGGAACATAAATTGCCAGATTTTTAATTAGATGCCATTTTTTACCAAACAGTGGTGCTATTGTGTAGGAGGAAAACATTTTTTTTGTGTGTTCACACTTTTTGTGTCCAGACCAAAAGCTTTTTGGCATAAAGTCATGAATCATGTCCTCTACACTGAACCTTGTGTATGAGCGACTGTGGTTTATTGCTTGTTCAACATGCTGGATGTTTTGGGAACGCTTTACAATAAGGTTCATTATTTAACATTAGTTATCTTAGTTATCATGAACTAAGAATTAACAATACTTCTTCAGCATTTATTAATTTCAACATTTAATACTTTATTAAAATCAAAGGTTGTATTTATTAACATTGGTTAATGCACTGTGAACTAACATGAACAAACAATGAACAGCTGGATTTGTATTAACTAACATTAACAAAGATTAATAAATACTGTAACAAATGTATTTACCAATATTTTCCTGAATTCATATTATTTATGGTCTGAGGTCAAAAAGTGTGTTTAAAAGCATGACAGACACGCGCGTCTCCTTAGAGCTGTGAAACTGTGATGCTCATTGACACGGGTTTGAGCACGAGCGCTTCTCAACGCTTGGACCTCACACATTCACCGCTGACATTTAAAGGACAACGCAAAGCTGCGAACAGAGCATCCGTGTGTGTGTGTGTGACACATTTCCCAAATGACATCTCAAGACTTTTCACAGAGAGCGTTTACATGTGTGTATGGAGGCTCACCCTTCATCACAGCGAGTGTATTGGAGTGTAAAGGCTCATGTCATCTCGAGTGTGAAACAGAGGTTTGTCAGATGTCAGAGGAGGGAATCTTGGGAAGACAATAAGACTCCATGTGCTTTACTAACGCCGTACCGTGTGACCCGACACACACAGGGTTGAGCTGCAGCGTGACACTATTACTTTAACCATTTCTCAGTACAGATGTGGTATTTTAGATATGGTTTGTGGATTGTGTAGCACACTCACTGTAGTTACATTCGGAGGACAATATTTCAGCAATCAAGTCTGTTCCGCTGTGCATTGATTTTTCTTTTAATTTCCAATTTGCTCACACGGTTTGGCGAAATTGTTTTAACTCTGTGCATATTTTGAATCAAATGCAAAGTCAAAGTCTCTTCATCAAGGCTGCATGTATTTGATAAATTATACAGTAATATTGTAAACAATATTATTTTTGTTTAATACAATATAATTGCAGTACAATATTGTAAACAATATTATTACAATTTAAAATAACTGAAAATCACTCCATTCACAGGATTCTTTGATGAATAGAAAGTTCAAATGAACAACATTTATTTGTATTTGAAGTATTTGTAACATTACAAATGTCTTTTACTGTCACTTTTGATCAATTGAAAGTATTAATTCCTTTTTTTCCTTTTTTATCTTACTGACTCAAAAATGTTTAGTGTGAGAGAAGTTGGTAATATTTTTCTGTTTTATTTCTTTTGGAGATGCTTCTAATAAACATGTATTGGAATCAAATTACAGCTGACTCTATATATATATATTTTTAATATTTGTTCTTTATAAAATGAAGTAGAAATAATAGAAATCGTGTAAGTGATTATTTAATTGAATATATTTGATTGAATTTAAATAGATTGTTTTAATTATTAAATATATATATATATATATATTTCATTACATTTGCCAAGCCACAGTAACTGGTTGATTTAGTAAAGACCGTACTAAATGTTTATAAAATGAAGATTCTTTGATAGAAATCGTGTAAGTGATTATTTAATTTAATATATTTGATTGAATTTTTGAATTATTAAATATTATATAACACTCATTATATTTGCCAAGCCACAGTAACTGGTTGATTTAGTACAGACCCTTAGTTTAGAGTTTGCTTTATTTAAATAAACGTGAACTGAAATAAAATAAAACTCTAATTTTCATTTAGTTTAACTTGATTTACTAAAATAAAGTATAGACATTTAAAAAAAACTAAAACTTATAAATGACAAAAACACAATAAAAAGACTGAATGATACGGCACTACAGGTTATAGTCTCCGTCAACAGTCACAGACTGACGTAAAATTAGGAGTTCATATCTAGTTGCACTAGAAATAATCATCAAATGTTCTGTAAATGAGGAATATACTCCTGTATAATAAGTTAATATCTTGATTCACAGTTTGCATTGTTTGTTTTTTAAAGCAGATCTCTGTTTCTGAGTTGTGGCGTTCGCAGCGAGGCCTAATGTGCCGTCGCGTGTTCACACACCTGTGAGGCGGACATGTGATGAATGCTGCGACCCGTCTCAGGTGACAGGACTAACCGGCTCCGAGCTGACAAGAGTCCCTGGAGAGTTCATCCAGACCCCCACACACACACACTCTCTGTCTAAAGTGGTAGGGGCCCGTGTCGTAATATATATATGTCAGTGGCTAAGTGACGGCACCATGGACTCATGGACTCCAGCGATGGTGGACATCGAGGACATGATGGGTCCATTTGTCATCTTTCTGTCAGGGTTCCTGGGGTGTTACGGGGGCGCTGATGGATTGGGCCGAGGGAGACGGTGGGTGGGTATTGATTTCAACCTCTAACTTTGCCAGAGAACCACAGGGAGCCGTAGTTACTGTATACCTGTTGTTGTCAACACTTGTTTGACGACTTTGTGCAACTTTGCAGTGAAACATTTGCTCATGAAAATACCAAGTTTATCACTGTGTTCACGCCACGGTGTTCTGTTTTTGTCAATGATAACAAAGCTGAGACCGTTTTAGTTAAAACATGCGGTAGACGAAAATATGGTGAGAAAATATTATGCATTGTTTTCCGTAACAACGCAGAACATCAACAATGAATAACTATGACATAAAGATTTCACAAAATTGTATATATATATATATATATATATATATATATATATATATATATATATACACACTCACCTAAAGGATTATTAGGAACACCTGTTCAATTTCTCATTAATGCAATTATCTAATCAACCAATCACATGGCAGTTGCTTCAATGCATTTAGGGGTGTGGTCCTGGTCAAGACAATCTCCTGAACTCCAAACTGAATGTCAGAATGGGAAAGAAAGGTGATTTAAGCAATTTTGAGCGTGGCATGGTTGTTGGTGCCAGACGGGCCGGTCTGAGTATTTCACAATCTGCTCAGTTACTGGGATTTTCACGCACAACCATTTCTAGGGTTTACAAAGAATGGTGTGAAAAGGGAAAAACATCCAGTATGCGGCAGTCCTGTGGGCGAAAATGCCTTGTTGATGCTAGAGGTCAGAGGAGAATGGGCCGACTGATTCAAGCTGATAGAAGAGCAACTTTGACTGAAATAACCACTCGTTACAACCGAGGTATGCAGCAAAGCATTTGTGAAGCCACAACACGCACAACCTTGAGGCGGATGGGCTACAACAGCAGAAGACCCCACCGGGTACCACTCATCTCCACTACAAATAGGAAAAAGAGGCTACAATTTGCACGAGCTCACCAAAATTGGACAGTTGAAGACTGGAAAAATGTTGCCTGGTCTGATGAGTCTCGATTTCTGTTGAGACATTCAGATGGTCAGAGTCAGAATTTGGTCCCTTAGGCCCCTTAGTGCCAATTGGGCATCGTTTAAATGCCACGGCCTACCTGAGCATTGTTTCTGACCATGTCCATCCCTTTATGACCACCATGTACCCATCCTCTGATGGCTACTTCCAGCAGGATAATGCACCATGTCACAAAGCTCGAATCATTTCAAATTGGTTTCTTGAACATGACAATGAGTTCACTGTAATAAAATGGCCCCCACAGTCACCAGATCTCAACCCAATAGAGCATCTTTGGGATGTGGTGGAACGGGAGCTTCGTGCCCTGGATGTGCATCCCACAAATCTCCATCAACTGCAAGATGCTATCCTATCAATATGGGCCAACATTTCTAAAGAATGCTTTCAGCACCTTGTTGAATCAATGCCACGTAGAATTAAGGCAGTTCTGAAGGCGAAAGGGGGTCAAACACAGTATTAGTATGGTGTTCCTAATAATCCTTTAGGTGAGTGTATATATATATATATATATATATATATATATATATATATATATATATATATAATATAGAATATGTGTGTGTGCATATCAGGAGATCAGGTTTTCACAACATGGACAAGTTTTTGCATATTGTTTTTGTGAATTATTATTATTAAAAACTCAGTACTGACATATTAATTTAATTAACTACAGGTTTCCAGAGGTTTCAAGAACTGCATGTTCTTCAATAAAATTTGACTTTTGAAAGTAATGCATTACAATATTGCGGTTCTCATAGTAACTAAATCGAGAATCAACCAACGGTAACAAAATGGCCATGAGTAACACACTTATCCCAGCAAAACCTGACAAAGCGTCTGTCGCTGTTGTTAATAGGCCTTTGCGGTTTTTAAAATTACATCAAACATCTGTAACATTTTATTTCAATGCTCCACTTTAGACATTCTACTAACTATAAGTAACTCTGCAACTACATGTAACTCTCATAAGAGACTGTCTGCATAATATCTGCTAACACTTTATTTAGATAATCGCCACAGACAATCTACTGACTATAAGTATTTTGCATGTACTTATTCTACTAACATGAGTCTACTAATACTCTAATGAGAGTTAGTTGACATGTAGTTGCAAAGTTACTTAGTAGAATGTCTAAAGTGGACCATCGAAATAAAGTATAACCAAACATCTGCTTACACTTTCCTCATTAGTTCATCTCATATAAAATGCCAGAGATGACAAAATAGCATCTGAATTTGATGTAAGAATAGCTTGTTTCATGTTAAATCAGTGTAATCAGATCATCACCTATGCGTGACGGACTGACAGCCCAATATAACACAAAATGATGAATCACTTTTTTCCCTCTGCTCTTGTCTCTGTGGTATTTACTGATCCGTGCGCCGACAGAAGCGAAGCAGAATCAGATCGAAATCCTCGGCCCACACATGCTGTGCATGCTGGGAAGGGGTGATAAAAACTTAATTGCCGAGTGCTGCTTTACTGTCGTGTTTCTGCGGTGAGGCCGTGAATAAATTCCCCATGACAATGTCTGTGTTCTGTGAGTAAACATAACACTGGCAGGTCCTTGTTTGCATATTGTTAATTTGTCCACGTCGCAGGTGCTCTGGAAACCGATGTCAGCCGTCACGCTAACCTTCCACCCGCCGCCCACTGACATGTTAGCATTTGTCTGAGAAATGCCAGGCCACGGATGCGACATGGTGTGGTTTGGACCCGGGTGATGGACCTGCATGGGGTCCAAACACAGTTTTAAACACGAAACAAACCCCCTGTTTGGGTCTGATGAGGCCTGACTTAAAGATGTGCTGCACTCCATTTGCTGAAGTTGTTTCTGACGACAGTCAACATGAGGCGAGCTGTCAGTCAGATCACAGGGGTCTTTTGCTCACAGAATATGTTCCAGTCGTGCTAACTGCTGTTGTAAAAGAGTAAGCCGTCTGTAAAAAGTTTAGTGGCTATAGGAAAATACATGGATTGATGCAAAACGGGAAACTGGGGAGGGTTGCAACATTGTAACATCATCAGTTTAACCAATTATGAATGAGTTGACTGTTATATGTATTGATCTGTTATATATATATATATATAGTGCTGGGCAACGATTAATCGCGATGTGTGTGTGTACTGTGTATAATTATTTTGTATATATAAATACACACATATGCATGTATATATTTAAGAAAAATGTGTCATTTATATATAATATATAAATATATAACTTAACTTAAATATAATGTATAAATATATATACAGTATATACAATATTCAAATATTTACTAAATATATACATACATATGTGTGTATTTATAAATACAAAATTATTATACACAATACACACACATAATACATATTATGTAAACACAAACTTTTATTTTGGATGCGATTAATCATTGCCCAGCACTAATATATATATATATATATATGAAGTGATGGTACAGTAGAAGTTGTTCAGTAAGTATCTGTGCAAAATTATTTAAATGACTCTAAAAAATGTTGGGTGTAACATTTCATATTTATCTTGATTTGTGATCATGTTTTCTGTTCTATTAGTGTTACAACTTGATTCAATTAATTGATTAATTTGCTAATTTTAGACATACACTATCTTTCAAAAATGTGTGTTTTGTAAAAAAATAAAAAAATAAAAATAAAATAATTTTATTCAGCAAATGATGTATTAAATTGGTTTAAAAGTGACAGCAAATATGTTTATAATGTTACAAAAGATTCTATTATATTCTGTTCTTTTGAGCTTTCTATTTATCATATAATCCTGAAACAAATGTATCACGGTTTCCACAAAAATATGAAGCAGCACGACTGTAACATTTGATAATAATCATAAATGTTTCTTGAGCATCAAATCATCATATTAGAGTGATTTCTGAAGGATCATGTGACACTGAAGACTGGAGTAATGATGCTGAACATTCAGCTTTATACACAGGAATAAATTACATTTTACAATATAATCACATAGAAAACTTTGTTTTCTGTTTTTACTGTAGTTTTGATGATAAATGCAGCCTTGCTGAGCATAAGAGACTTTTACATTTTACACACAGTATTTTGAAACTGTATAGTGTTTCAAAATTATTTTTATTTGTAGTAGACATATATAAATATAATATATATGAAGTGCCATCTGAAATTTTCTTCTAAAATGAGCATTTTTTTCAAGCTCGTATATTTAAGTTCAGTAATTTCACTTTAATGACAATTAATAGGTCATTTTCATTGCCATTAAAGTGAAATAGTCTTCATATATGTTTTATATCAAATGTGTTACAACACTTTCCATAGCACCCTATTATATTAATTAGAGCAGATATGTTTATTGCACAAAAAAAAAACAACCTTTTTTTTTACTTGTTTTGTAACTTTTCACCATCCTCATGTTTAAGGATACGTATTTTGCAGCCCCAGTTTCTCCCTCAAGGCTTCTGTGATTCACTCTAGTAGTTTGTGTTTGTTCTGTTGATTGTTTTTTTGGCCAGTGTGAATGTGCTGACTAACTCCTGTCATGCTTGTGCTCATATCCCCAACATTACAACCACAAATCCAAACCGAGAGACTCTTATTGATCTGTCAAAAAGGTGAAAAGCTACAATCACTAACACACCGCAGTACGATAAAACCTGGAGAAAGTCATTTGCTCGTACAGCTTACGAAGAACTTTTTTGATATGTGGGTGCCAGTTCGGTTTCATAGATTTAAAAGCAGGTTTTTGGGAATGACAAGTATTTGTTTCGGCGAACAGAGGAAAAAACAATCACATGTTGCCTATTTTCAGCTATTACTGGCGTAAATCACGAAGGCGGCCGCGCTGGAGTCAGAGTTAAAGGTTTAACCGGAGACAGAGTGGATGATGGGATTGCAAGGTACACTCTCAGAAAAAAAGGTACAAAAGCTGTCACTGGGGGACCGTACCCTTCAAAAGGGTTCTAATATGCACCATTTAGGTACTAATATGTACTCTTTTGGAACTAATATGTACACTTTTGGTACCAATATGTACCTTTGAGGGACTAATATGCACTCTTTAGGTACAAAGGTGTACCTTTTGAAAAGGTACTGCCACAGTGACAGCTTTTGTACCTTTTTTTCTGAGAGTGTACGTATATATGGACTGAAGAATTTGAAGGGTGTAAAACACATTCAATCTTGATGTGTGTGTGGGTCAGGTTTTGCCTGCATGACTCAAAAAATATAAAAACCTAAAATCAAAGGGAACATTAGCTTAATAAACATTTAAATTATGGTTTTTTGCACACAAAGTTGCCTAAAATAATGTATTGACTGCGCTCTGGTTCAGCTCATAAATTTGCTAATTTTATTATTCATAACAGATCAGTCCCTCTCAGCGATGATGTCTCTTGGCCGGGTTTGTTGTTTTGTCTCTGAATTAGCAGTCTCAAATGTACGACGCAGATGCATTTTCCAGAAGACTATTTATAATAGTCCTGAAGTGTATCTCCAGAAAAAAAGAAAAAAAAAGCAGAATTATGGGAAACGGTCGTCTGTCCCGGCCATTCCACACTATATTGTTGTCCATGATTTATCCGCCGTCTGTAGACGTGATGAATTTTCCAACATTCCCAATATCATTTAGCCAAAATGTGTAACTGGAGTCTCTCTTCATCAGTGCGATGTTGCTAAACCATTTCTTTTAGAATATAAAATGCATTCTGTCAGTATGTGAATGCTAATTAAACTAACCATTAGAAAAAAGTGCATCACGTCTTTAAAAAGCACTAATTTGTGGAGTCGTTCTATTGCAGCGGCGCCTATAGCTCTATAGGTTTCCTTTTGTGTTAACACCATTTTTCTTCTGCTGTCCCAAAACGACTTGTTCTGATTAATTAGCGTCTGAAGATTATCGAATGCAGGCACATTTGCTCGGCTCGCAGGAGTGTGTGAAGAGTGTAAGTGCATCCAGATATCTGTTAATTGGCTCTCTGGATATTCTAGATGTGCTTTTTGTCTCTTGTTTTCCCTCATATCTCTAAGATGCCAACAATTACTCCAAGAGCCCGATAAGAGATATGATCACCGTCACGTGCAGCGCTCTGCAAACACAGCGTGACGCTGATGGCTGGATGAGTGTTTTGCACTTTCTGGTTGGTCGGCTGCTCGTGGATTAATTATCCATTTACGGTAGTTTTGTACCTCAAACTCACATTAGCTTAATTGAATCTTGCAAATATCACACACACACAATTGGGATATCTTCTGCACAAACAGCTAGTTTTCCCTCATAATAGAGCATCTCCAAATGGCATCATTTATATCTTGTCGGTTAATTAGGCAGCGGATTGGACTCAAGCGCAGGGTCATTGTTTATTTAAAGATTTTTCTTCTGCTTTACTCGCTCTGCAAATATAGAGAAAAGATGCGCTGTGAAATATTTATCAATTCATTGAGTATTTTTTTTTAATGTTCTTTATAGTAAAAAAATCCCTGCCTTTACAAGCATATGTTTTAGTGAATATGAGTGTGAAATGGATCATTAATATTTGCATGTGAAACACTAAACTTGTTTAAGGTGTTTCTCTGACTAAATTATTTGGCAAAAAAAAAGACAACTTACAGATACAGGTTTTATTTTACTATGCAAAAACAAAATGCATAGAAAAACAAAAAGCTGTATTTATTGATAACATAATATTTTGTTGGTTCTTCTTTGTTTTTGCGTGTTAATCATTTCTTTGTATGATAACTATGGTCAAAAATATGTATGCACAGTCTGACATGTTTCATTGCGTTATTATCACAAATAAAACAATTGACTCCAAGCACAACTATGCAACATGCTTAAAAAATCTTTTAATAATATTTGAATAAAGGGTGAAGATGTACATTTTCCTCGTCCGGACGTCACTTTTGGCCAGTACTGTATTGCAGAAGTTATTTTGAACAAAGTAAAAACACAGTACTTTGCCAAAACTCTTTCTAGCACAATACGGCAAGCAAAAACATTTGCAATTTATTTGCAAAAACGTTTTTTTTTGGTTCTCATATGCTGGTGCAGAATTATGCCATGACATTATGTTTTTATTGTCCTTTTCTAAAATGGATATTAAGTAAAAAGTACACCAAAACATGAAATTCCAGATGTACATATATTTTTAAATATGTACTGTACATATCCAAAATCATTCAAATACAATGTGTATTTTTATCAAAATGATCAACTTTCTCAACATGTCCCACTTTCATCATGCATTGAGAGAAATATGAACATAAAGCTTTCTCTAGTATGTCACCAGTGATTAATTTCACTTTATAATCTATTAAAACTTAATTTATTATTTGTGTTGTATACTAACACTATACCTTTTCTATACTTTTCTATACTTTCTAAACTTTTTTTTTAATTTCTGTGTGAAATATCTCTTTAAGGATGATAGCCTTTGCAATAAAAATGTTTCCTGTTATATTTCAATATAATTTATCATCACTTTGCATCCACAGATCCTCTTTAAAATCTGAAATCTTGCCTGCTTGAATATTTCATCTATAAATATGTCACTCTCCTCTGTTTGAATAAACAGCTGTCCAAACCTGTGAAGCAAAACAAGAAACACTTTTAAACGATTTTGTTTTCGTTGCTTTCTCGTTCACCTTAAGTAAGGTCATTTGAACAGATTT
>NC_137129.1:3253119-3285619 GCF_949319135.1 Squalius cephalus
TATATGTATAATGAATAATATAGAATATAAATTATATATATATATATATATATATATATATATATATATATATATATATATATATAAATATATATATAATTTATTTATTTATTTATTTATTTGTATTATTATTTATTTATTATTTATTTGATACTTTTATTCAGCATTAAATTGATCAAAAGTGAAATTTGTATTTCAAATAAACAGCTGTTCTTTTGAACTTTCTATTCATCAAAGAATCTTGATTTTTATTTTTATTTTTTTATCCCAGTTTCCTCAAAAATATGAAGTAGCACCACTGTTTTCAACATTGACAATCAATCATCATATTATACTGATTTCTGAAGGATCATGTGACACTGAAGACTGGAGTAATGATGCTGAAAATTCAGCTTTGATCACAGGAACAAATTACACTTCACTATATATTCACATTAAAAATGGTAAAAAATAAAAAATATTAATTAAAAAAATTCTAATTCACAGTATTGTTGTTCTTACTGTATTTTTGATCAAATAAATTCAGCCTTGGCGAGCAGAAGACACCTCTTTCTAAAACTTATTTTCAAAATGTAAAAACTCCTCCTAGTTTGATCATGGCTTGATTTGCTCCCCCTATAGGACATATATTACAATATTTTAGGGTCTGTGAGGTTTAAAGGTTTCGGGTGTGTCTTCTGTCTGTTTGCAAACTACAACAACAGCTGAGGCCTGCGTTACAGCATGCAGATATTTCAGAACAGGAGATTCCTGAGAAATATTAGGAGGAATATAACCACACAGCTTCTGTTTGCACTAATTACAATTATTCATTGGACACACACACACACACACACACACACACACACACACACACACACACACACACACACACACACACACACACACACACACACACACACACACACACACACACACACACACACACACACTCTTGTACATCTATCTTTATGAGGACATTCATTGACACATTGCAATCTCTAGCCGCTTACCCTAACCTTACCCATCACAACTAAGTGCCTAACCTGAACCCCTGACCCTAAACCGACCCTTAACCTCATTATAACCTTATCCCTAAAACCCAGTCTTGACCCTCAAACAGGCCTTTAAAGGCTCTCAGAAAGTGAGGACTGGCCAACATGTCCTCACTTTACTCTCTTTGTCCTCACTCCAGTGGTCTAAAACTGAAACTGGTCCTCACAAAGATAGTTGTACAAGTACACACACACACACACACACACACACACACACACACACACACACACACACACACACACACACACACACACACACACACACACACACACACACACACGCACACACACACACAAATGAAAGCTGGTTGATCATAAACACACACTAAATGTGTATATTATGTGAACAATAAATTGCATATAAATGCACATCCACAGATAAATCTTCTTCGTGTGAAATCGACGTCAGAGTTTGACAGGGTCCGTCTGTACCTGCTCATTTCTTTTTCCAGGGCTCGGGTATGCTGAACTAAAATAAGGCCGCCACAAGAATTCGCTGTGATGTTCCTAAAACCACTTTTCTGCAGATGTCATTTTAATTATGTAATGTCAAATCCGCACTACTTTTCTCTTTAACTCGTTTAGAGAAATGCTTCTTGTTTACGGGGGGAAAAGAAAGATGTATTCTCGTTGCACAACGCTATGAAGGAATGTTTAAACAGGATGCAGGTTTTTATAAGACTGGCATCAACGCTCGTCTGCCATGAATCATTCCCAAAATGATTCGAAATGCACAACAGGTTTATTAGTTTGGTGACGCATTAAGTCAAAGGAAACATTAATGCTGCTGCTGTTTGCATGTTCCCTGGAGGATAATGGCACAAAGTGACAGCGGCAATAAGCGAAAATAATCACTAGTGACACTTAACTGGACTCTTGGCACGAGCCACGACTATTCACCAGTCATGCCCGATGTTTCATCACGGCGACTTCTGACCACAGAGAGATGGGAACATTTCTCGACCCATGATGGCAGAGGCACAAAGCCTTGATTGTGCGGGTCATTAAGTTAACTAGTCTATTTTGCCTCAAATGGTCTCCGCTGTGAGTTAAGGTGAGGTAATGTTTATATAGCATTATACCGCACCACTTTCTGAAAATGAAAAGCTCACAATAGCCATATTCACACGCCGTTTTTCAGTGGAGATGGAGGGAAAGAAGGAATAAATTCTATATTCCTCCACTCTAATAGGTGTAATTACATTGGTGATATGGTAATGTAGAGTCTGTGCGAGGGGAACAAAGAGCCGCTTGTACGGCGCTGGCGAAAATCAGATGTTAATGATATTTCAGGACCTTGTTGAGTCTGGACAGCAGGGCTGGAGCACCTCGAGGGGAAATGACTTCCATGCCGAACCTATTTCAGCCCGTCTGACTGATACTGGGGGGGGGGGGGGGGGGACGCGTTGGCAGACGATTTATCCATTTTACAATCTGGCCAAAGTGTGAAGTTAGGCTTTCAAGATGGCTATTTTTCCAGACGTGGCAAAATTCGTCACATTCAGGTTTACTGATTAGAGTTTTTTCCTTTATGCATGTCATTCCACATATACTAATGTTCAGAAAGTGAGATCAAGTCTTTCCCCGCCAGCGTTTTCTTGAAAATAAAAAAGTTGCCTGCATTTTTCCACAAAAGTTTAATGGCCCCCAGAATATTTGGTTGTATAATATCTGAATATGCAATATATTAAAAGAAAGAAAAGACTCTCTCCTTTAAAAAAAAATAAAAAGTTTTATTCTAGCTTCATGCATTCCTTTGAATGTGGCCAAGTTTCATTAAAAAGCAACATTTTGAGCAAAACGCTGAGAAAATTGCGTTTTTGTCAAAGACTAGATCCAGATCCGATTCAGAACGATGATGAAAACACAAAATTAAAAGTCCTGTTCTCGGTCGACGTTTCATTCAGTAACAGACAGTTTTGATTTATATGCTGTTTAATGTTTGATGATCGCTTTATTTTACATATGCTATCGCTTGTTTCTGCTTCATCTTCACATGTCTTTTGATCCGGAGAGTCTGTACTCTTCAAGAAGATGCGTCACAGCGCCCCCTACAGTATAACAGAGAAAACACGGAAAGCCAGAAAAATTCAGTCAATGGCGAGGAAAGAGTTAATAGTCTTAATCAGCAGTTAAATTCATCAAAAGTCACAGTCAAGACATCTATAAAAAGATTCCCATTTCAAATAAATGCTATTCTTTTGAACTTTCTATTCATCAAAGAATCAAATGATAATAATCAGAAATGTTTCTTGATCATCAAATCATCATATGAGAATGATTTCTGAAGGATCATGTGACACCAGTAATAAAAATGGAGCTTTGATCACAGGAAAAATGACATTTTACAATATAAAGTTATAATAATATAATAATATAATATGAATGCTCAGCAGCCTCGATAAGCACGAGAGACCCAAAAACATTAAAAAAATCTTAGCGACCCCAAACTTTTGGTAATAAGGAGAGCGGGAAAGGGCCCTCAGCGCGCACATAACCCAAGTCAAACAGTTTGCACTGAGCCCTTTTTTCTAAAGATAATTTGCACTTGGCTCGCTGTCGTTATGAGCACAGAAAATGCCAGATGGATTTTCCACAGCGCTCCCCTTGATGGGGCGTGTGCTGGACAAGTCTTGCCAGACAAATCCAGTATGAGTTTCTGTACCACAAAGGGCACTACTGTTTCATAAAGGAGTGGGCGAATGCCCAACAAACAGGGCCGGGGAGACTCGCGAGCGTTTTAAGTTCACCGTGGGCTTTTACACAAATCTACCGTGACAAATACTCCGCCGTTAGGGGTCTGGAGATAAAATGAGTCGAAGGCAAATCACCAGTGCGAGTCTACTCTCAGAAAACAGCTGAGGTTTGAATCTCACTCCAAACTGCACTATTTTTCCCCAAATTTCTTACATGTGTAAAATAATTTAAGATAATCCACTGGAATGAAAAACAAACATCCCACAGTAAACACAGAAATGAGAAAAGTTCTTGAAGTTCTTTAACGTTAGTCGACGTGGGAGGGATGGGATTCGGGATCAGATGCAGTTTGTTAGACGTCAGGATGTTAATTGTGTCTTTTGCCACATTGCGATTCAGAAGCTTATTACCTGTGCGACTGCAGTTTCCCAGGATTCACAACTCATTAGAAGATGTGTCCCTCGAGCTCCTATTACGGATATAGAAATCTCGGAAAGTCATAGTTAGCTTATCATTAATGACAAGACATTAAGTTGATATACAGTTCACACGCTAATTATAAAATAAAGCTGTTTTTACAGCAAGACAGCGAAACATGTTGTTTGTTTATTAGACAGAGAGGAGGAAAAGTATCACCTTGCTGTCAGAGCTGAGATCACTTTTATTTGATTATTAAACTTTTATTTATAGAGGAGCGTTGCATGTGATTTAGTGCATATGTATCATTTATTTCAGTTTTATTTGTTTTCTTTCACCTTAAAATGCAATTATTGTTTCAAACTTATTGCAGGACTGTAAATTAAATATGGCATTTAGTCTTAATAGTGAATCACTGATGGTTGTTTTGGGTTGTGATTTGAGAGAGTATTGAGAGACGGGGCTAGTTGTCAGACTTTTTTTTTTTTTTTACTCCAGTGACCATTTTTTAGGTTTGTTGAAAAATTGTGAAAGACAAATAATTTTATAGACCACATACTTTAAAGTCTTGTATGAAATGAAACACAAATAAAACAAACAAGTGAACATTTCCACTGTTATTTCTCAGGGGAAAATAAATAAATAAATAAATAAATAAATAAATAAATAAATACGCTTTTTCTTTTTTGTATTTTAGAATTTTAGAAAAAACACACACACACACACACACATACACATAAAAAAAAAATCAGAAATGTTTCTTGAGCATCAAATCATCATATTCGAGTGATTTCTGAAGGATCATGTGACACTGAAGACTGGAGTAATAAAAATGGAGCTTTGATCACAGGAAAAATGACATTTTACAATATATAGTTATAATAATATAATAATATAATATGAATGCTCAGCAGCCTCGATAAGCACGAGAGACCCAAAAACATTAAAAAAATCTTAGCGACCCCAAACTTTTGGTAATAAGGACTTTAAAGTCTTGTATGAAATGAAACACAAATAAAACAAACAAGTGAACATTTCCACTGTTATTTCTCAGGGGAAAAAAAACAAACAATTTTTTGAAGTTAAAGTTTTGTATTTTAGAATTTTAGCAAACACACACACACGCGTACAGAACATAAAAAAAAATATATTAATAAAAAATATTTTCAGCGTAACGCATGGTATTTCAGCCCTTGTAAACATTGTGATAGTACAGTATTGCACATGTACCGCACAAGAGTCATGCACGTTCACAGCTCGCGTGAAGCTGTAAATCTGTCCGTCGTTCTGTAATCGGTGTTGTATGAGTGCGGTGACATGTTTTCTGCGACAGGTTCCACATGTTTCTCAAGCGTTGTCATTCTGTAGCCACGCAAACAATTCCAAATCTGAATCTCAATACTCCTAATGTAAACACGGCCGTCTAATCTGTCTCTCTGAGTTTAGCAATCGTGCCCGGTCTTAATCTACGTGCCGGCTCGGCTCCTTTCCCTCTGCTTTTAGTTTGGACGCGGAGCTTTTATGTGGCATATTGTCTGACGCTCTTTGGAAACTGAAATGCATTACACCATATGCTGCGCTGCAACTCATTACGAGCAGTGTCTGCTTCAAAGGCCTGCGACAGATTGATCCTCTGTACTAAACCCACACTCAAATGCATTGGAGGCTGGGCTTTAAAAGGAATAAATCAGGTTTGAAATTGTTAACTCTATGTGATAATTCCTTGCTGGTACTGCTTAGAAAGCAGAGCTGCCTTTAGTTCCTGTAAAAGAGTTTTTTTTCCCGTTTCTATATTGTTTTTAATTAACACAACCGATCTCTCTGTCACTTGCTCTGAATGGTGACAGCAGTTTTTATTGCGTATGAAAATCTAGTATGAAGCTTATTGCCGGTGAAATTCCCCGAGCTTTTTGAACAAGGGGCAGGGGGCAACTGTGAATAATTTATGTCCATCTAAGCGTAACAGTCTGTGGGAGATTTCACGCATCAGTGTACATTTTTAGCCCGAGTTTGAGATATTTAGCGGAGAGGAAAGGAAAATCATAATATTACATCAACCCCTCCCCAGCATGACAGCGACAGAACACAGCTCCCTTTATAGATGGCTATTTTAGTGTGAGTACATGCGTATAAATGGATCTGATACACCTGCAGGCTGACATATACATACAGATATCTCATGTGAATATATACATTTTGTCATATGACTGCGCAGCAGGTACAGGAGGGTCTCGTCCGGAACATCTGGCGTTCAGTAACGTCTTTGCGGTTGATAGGCTTGTAAAAGCAGAGACAGAAAGCACCATGTGACTCAACCGTAAAAGTGTCACAGTCCATTGCACTAGAAAAAGAATAATCAGTCATCAACTTCTTCAAATATTGGAAAACACTTCACTAAGCTGCCATCTGTTTTCGATGTAATCTGAATAAAAACAGTGTGATGTCTCAATTCTTTAATTGTAACTGTTTTAATATCTATTGCTTTGGTCCTAATGGTTTTACATTTAACCCTCTGGTGCTCCACAAGTGGCTGTCAAAAATATATATATTTTCTTTTATTTCAATGAAATTAATGTGCTGTATTTTAGTTTGATTATGGGGATTCAATGGTGCTACATTATATTTATGGCATATATATATCTGTCTATATATATATGCCATAGACAGATTGACAGATTTTAACTTGACAGATTTTTGACAGATTTTGACAGATTTTTGCGCAAGTGAAAAAGTAAAAAAAAGAAGTGAACCTAAAAAAGTTATAGAAGTTTAAGTTTATTGTTATGAAAAATGCACAAAAATACTATAACATTTTTTATATTGGACTATAAAATATATATTTTCCAGTACATGTTTTACTCTAAAACTGCAAGAGAATCAAAGTCTTAAATCTGAACAAGTCATGTTCCAAATTTGAGGTTTATATCTCAAATAATGAGCTTTCAGTGAGATTTTGTTTGTGCGCTTACAAACGCTTAGCAGATGAAATCAGTTTCCCATTCATTCCCATCCGTGGTTCATTTTTGACCATGAGTGGGACCATTTTTTTCAGGACCATTTAACCTTTTTGAATCATGTCCATGAAGTTTTTTTAACAAGTGGCAAAACCTTTTTGTACCATCCCAATAAAGTAAAAACAAAAAAACAACAACATTTTTCAGTCAAAAATGAACAAAGAGCAGGGAAGGATATGAAGACGTTAAAAATGATTTAAATTGAATTAAAATGAATAAAACAATTAATAAATAAAATATATTAAACTAAACATAGATAAAAATAAAAATAAATAAAATAAAATAAAAATTAAGGAAAAAATGCTTTAAAAAAAACAAGTGTATGTTTACCTCATGCAATGTTTCGCAAACATGCATGCACCATCTTTAATTCTGTAACAAAATAAAAAATAAAACCTGAAAGTATTTTTGTGTTAATTTACATTTTATTAATTTCAAATGTTCCCTTTATTCCCATTGGTTCATTTTATTCCGTTTCGGAATGCTCTTAATCAATTCTTTGTTTATCATAAACAGATGCCACAGTTTCTTTTATTGTTAAACTTTGTTTACAGTGTGAATATTACTTCAAAATGATGGACATGACAGTCTGGGAAACAAAAGCAACATGGATGGAAACTAAAACATACTCCCCCCCCCCCATCATCTGGTAACAAGTCTTTCAGTTTTTCTGATTAAACACTGTTTATACTGTTTGTCTGTTGTATGATACTGTATAAATCTCTAAACACTCAATAAATCCAGTGAAACTGTACCTAAATGTAGGTCAACTTCTAGACGGGATAAACAGAAAACCAGAAATCCTCTCACAAATTACACTGATTTAGAACTGTTGAGCGCTCACGGAGACTCCCTCTAAAAATACTTTTCTTTTTGCGAAATTTAGGATGAAAAAACATGGAAATCTGTCTTCATTCAGTCCCACTCAATTTATTCCAGAAATGAAACACTTTTATGTCCTTACACGCAAATGTGGGCCTCCACCGAGAGATCTCAGTGAGCATCGGCGAGCATGTGTGTCCTATTTGGGTCTTACAGTAACGTGCCATCTGTATTTGTGCTTGTAATAGAGTGATTAATACCGGGGAGAACATCATCACACACTCAGGCTCCGGGTTTTAGGCTGGACTATCAGCATGCAGCTCAGACTTTCATGTGCAGATCGGCAAATTGAACCCAAATGCTCTAATGATGTGCTTTTGAAATCATTCCTTATCTTTCATATGCAGTTACTGTCTGAAAACAATGAGGATATTCTTGCAGGCTGCTGAATATGGTTGTGAATATTCAGCAAGAAGCGGATCCGTGCTGCGTCCGTCAGAATATTTAGAGGTAATCGATATGACCCTGATCTAGGATAAGTGTTGGTGAAAAGGTCAACCTGGGGGGTCGTGATCATTTATTTGCTTGTTCATAGGTCACATCGAGTCGGAAATCTCTTCATTGACTCTTTCAGCTGATAATGGACTTTGCCAAGGAGGGGTCACTGACTTATGCAGTATCATTGACTTACATTGTTGTATGCAGGCCAATGTTTATTGAAGTCTGTTTTTAATGTCAAGGAAAAGTTTTTTTGGCCACTCTTGAACATTTCATTTTACTAGTAAGCTTTAAATAAATTAAAAGAAAGAAAGAAATCAGCTTTCTTGGAAGGGAATGTTACAGTTCAGATTTCTTCAGACAGACAGCACACTGTCTGACTCAAATCTGATACGTTTTTTGTAGTCCGAACAGCAAAATCCCTTGTGAAATCCATTTTTTCTGTGGTTTAAAATCATGTGATTCAATCTGAAGGATCAGAACTGATTTCAAGTAGTTTTCTTTTCTATTCTAGGTGCAGCATGTGTCACAAGTCATAGAAAAATGCAGTCATTTTCACATTTTCACATCGGTGATGTAGTTTCTGTGACACTAGTGACTAGTGAAATTCTCAAACAACCATGCAAACACTCCTTTCACGCACCAAACATCACGAACAAAGCTCTTGTGAAGCCATGTCTCAACATGTTCTGCTAATAAAAGGTATTAGGAATACTTTTAGCTGTGTTGCTATGTGTCATGAGTAAGCAATTGAGTAGACTAACTCTCTGTCTAGACCGAACGGGAGCGTCTCGCTTATAATAAACCCATATAACGGATCTGCACTGGGTGTATTTTATAAACATGACTTGCCACAACTGTTTGAGGCTGTCTACACTGGCACTCATATTACTATGAATGGAAGAAAGTGCAATGCACAATATGGCGGAATAAGTCCCGCCTTTAATCAGCAATTGGTCATTGCATCACTGCAGCTGCCTTTAGAAGCTCTGTTTGCTATAGAAACAGTCCCAAACTCTCCTTAGTCACGCCCCAAACTCTTGGTCTGCTACTGTAGCCACGCCCAAACTCTCTTTCTGCTACAGTAGCCATGCCCCAAACTCAGTAACCATGCCCCAAACTCTCCACCTGCTACAGTAGCCACGCCCCAAACCCAGTAGTCACGCCTCAAACGCTCCACCTGCAACATTAGCCACGCCCCAAACTCAGTAGCCACGCCCCAAACTCTCCATCTGCTACAGTAGCCACGCCCCAAACTCTCCGTCTGCTACAGTAGCCACGCCCCCAAGCTCACGCTATAGGCTGATCTGGAAAGAGATTGACCGATCTGAGCAGACTGCTCTTATTTTGTTGGTGCCTTTGAGGCTCAATGTTTACACTTTTGGGGGAGATAAACCCATGCATGACAGTACTAGTAGTCAATAATCTGGGTTTAGATAATGTATTTTAACATTAAAAAAAGGTTCATAGTTGAACATCGTCTGTACACTTCACTAGCAGTCTTGTGGGCCCTTCGGGAAGGGAAACACTGAAACAGTTGCTTACTTTAATTGACTATGAGTCCTGAACTGCCCTTCAAGGGCACAGAAGTGCCATTTGGAATCGGTCCATTCTGTCCATCCATAACCAACAGATAAAATCTTTGTCTAATTACTGCAGCCAGTCCAATGACAAAGGAAAAAAAAGAACCTGCAAAGTCATTTAACTCTGTGTGCATTGATAGAAAGTAATTAAAGGCTTTGAAGTGAGAGCTATATCTTTTCAGATGTGAGATCTGTTGAGCTGGAAAGCTTGAGATTAAGATGTTTTGCATCAGCTTTCTGTAGAACTGGAGAATATGAAAGAAGAAAAATATGTGTAATGGAGACACAATGGCATGACAGAAGTGATATAGCAGACTCTTCTTTATCAAAAGAATTGGCTGAAATGATGTTTCTCAATGTGACATGAGGAACGAGAATGGCTATGAATAAAGATGAGGATTCTTGCCCAGTAAGACTGTATTAGTAGAAATCAAACAACCGATGCGTGTGAATGCTAATAATGTTCAGAAATAGACAATTGTGTTTCCCTGGAAGACCTCTTCCTTATTCTGAGCTGTCTGGAAGTATATTCAGTAGAGTTTCAGCTCAGCTTTAATACACTGTTGTCATTTTAAATGTAAAATACCCAGCATACTATAACTGTTCATGTCCTTCCATTTCAGTAATGTTTTTAATGGTCATTTTTCCCCTCAGGATGTCAACTGTCTATAATGCAATGGGTTAAACAAGCAAATAATTCAGCATTTTCTTTGTTACTTCATTCAAGTGATATCGTCCTCCATTCTGCAATCATTTCAAGTATGAGATTACTTCTACATTTATGCACTTGGCAGATCCAAACTATACTCAGATTGCATTTAGGATATGAATTTGATCAATTCATGCATTCCCTGGAAATCAAACCCATGACATTGGCGTTGCTGCTATTTTAGCTACATGAAAGCATTATATGCATAACATTGGCTATACTTGTACTGTATAAATAAGTTACATTATAAACTGCATTTAATAATATATTTAATATTAATTAATATATTTAATATTAACATTTTAATATTAATTAATATATTGATATATAGAACATAATTTAATTAAATATTAAATATAATTTTTTACATATACACTACTGTTCAGGGTCAATATGATTTTTTGTAATATTTTTCAAACAAGTCTCTTATGCTCATGGCTGCATGTGTTTTATCAAAAGTACATTACAAACAGTAATGTTTGTGAAATGTTATTACATTTAAAAATAACTTTTTTTTATGATTTTAAAATGTAATTTATTCCCCTGATCAAAGCTGAATTTTCAGCATCATTACTCCAGTCTTCAGTGTCACATGATCCTTCAGAAATCACTCTAATATGATGATTTGATGCTCAAGAAACTTTAGTTTCAGTGTTGAAAAGTTGTGATACGCTTTATTTTTTAGGGTTCATTGATGAATGGAAAGTTCATTTATTTGAAGTAGAAATCATTTGTAACATTATAAATGTCTTTAACGTCACTTTTGATCAATTTAATAATGCATCCTTGCTAAATAAAAGTATTAATTTCTTTAAAAAGACAAAATCTTACTGAGCCCAAACTTTTCAACAGATCATATTTTTTAAGACATCTCAAATCTTTAGGTTAGTGTGTTTCAGTCTTGGATGAAGAAAAAAATAATAGACAGACTCCTCAAAGAAAATAAAAAAATGCGCTGAATATTCACATTTGGTGTGAAAGGACCATTTGACTGCAACTATCTTCAAAACTCTGAATGCTTTGTGAATGTGCAGCAGTTCAAGCTGAATTAATCAGAACGTTTGAGGAATATCAGCGTGTTGCTCCTCGCAAGCACACGACAAACGGAAAGTGACAGCAGTAATATGTTTTCAATGGGACATAAGACAACTTTAGAAGTTGTGCTTTCCAGTAGAATTGCAGTAAAATGGAGGTAAAATGAAGATTGAATTGTGAATGCAGGAGACGTTCTCAATCTCATCTGCCGCTGCTCCTCCGCTTTGTTCGGCCCAGTTTGAGGGTGTTCGCTTCTAGGGAGCATGTTTGCCAGAAACCTCAAAGAACATCTAAAACATGTTTCTCTCTCTCTCTGACTGCAGTGAGGGCAACACTGTCTCTTCTGCAGAGGATTATATCCCAGGAGCATTCATGACCTTCATAGTCTCACTGGAGAAGGGCTTGTTCTGAGAGAATTGGATTCTCTTTGTTGTGTCTATTTCTTCATTCTCTTTTTAGACTTCTTAGTTAAGCAAGCAAACTGAGGAACAGTGAGCCAGAACACTTTTATTAACACTGGCCTGTTTAACGTCTGTCATCCTCATGGTCCTTCTAAATGATTGTGACAACATCAAACATATGTGAACTGTTTTGGCACCACTTAGCACATGTATAAATAGGTATAAACACACATTTATGGAGGTTTTCTTAATTAATACTAGACTATGAAAACATGATATCCCTCCATAGACCTTGTTGATGCAACTTCTTGTTGATACTTTCAGCTTCTGCAAATACATTTTTTTCAGCCAGATGTTACATAGCCTGGAAATCCAGACCTAAATGTGAAAGATTAATGGTCTGGCATCGACTAATGAAAATCGGCCAGCTCGAGGGGCGGCACCAAGCATGCATTTGAAAATCTCACTGCACGCAATTGGATAACACTACGACCAATCACAACAAGCCCCGTACGCTTAAGCGGGTCGCACACCGGACGCGCAGCTCAGCGCCGCGCCGCGCCACGTCTAGGACAACTGTCACCTGAAAATCCGATAACATCAGCAATTTTCTGATTTCTGTAAATAAATCTAAAACTAAATGTATATTGCAGCACAGGGTTAAGTCCATATATACATTAACTACGATTTGAGACACATAAATGTAAATTTAATATAAAACTATTTAAATGGCGCTCTGTGGCGCGAAAAAAGCCAAGACTAACTCGTTCATTGTAGCGGCCAAAGCCGTTTCAAACAACTGGTGTTCATCCATAGCCATCTTGCAATGTTTACTAATGACTTCGACGTCACAGCGCTGTCGTCATCTCGCCTCTGGCCCGCCTATATCAGATAACCCGATGTGATTGGTGCAGCTCGGATACAAGGGCATATTTAATGAGCATCATTACTCGACGCCAGAGTAAACTCGCTGAGCAAATTCAACTTGTGCTCTCGCGAGAACTCTGGATTTCCAGGGTAGGTGTTACATACCACCGTGTTGACATTTTCATGCATAGAAAGCATAAGAATAGATATGTTTTCCACAGTATAATATGTAAGGAATAATTGACGACAGGCCGTTGAATTATTAGAAAAATAATGCACACCCGAGGTGGTAATGCGGTCACGACGCGAAGCGGAGTGGCCGTTACACCTCGGGTGTGCATTATTTTTCTAATAATTCAACGGCCTGAAGTCAATTATTCCGCTTATACTACAGTTACCACACCTCGAAACATTGTTCAGATTATATATTTCTAGACGTTTGTAAAGTTTTTGTCATTAAAACGCTCTTGTATGTAGGACTAATTTCTTACGCATCTAATCCACTGCCTCCGTTGCTAATTCCAAAACGTCATTTTAGAGTTAGTAACGGAGGTTTGAGCCACTGATAGCAGACTAATGCTGGGACACACGACTAGCTGACACATTCTCTGACTGTTTTCATCGACTGCATATTTTAAACACCGACTTTGAACACAGACTGAACGCGCTGAACACGCGTTTGGACATGATCAGTCATAAGTATCAAATTACATTCATAACCGGCCTTAAAGTGTGTCCCCGGCTTTATGCAGTTATTAATGCAGATATTAGAGAGAGAGATGTTGCAATAATGAGACAGAAAAGCATGTGCGTCAATATTATTATTTATTTATTAATTCAATTCCTTTTAATTAATTCGAATTCATTCTTTTTTTTTTCTATTATTGACAGACTAGCCAAATAAATGAAACACAAACCCCTTTTAACAAGTAGGCCTATCAATAATTATTTATTTGTTATATTTATCTGCAATAATAATCCGTGCTGCAGGATTATCCATTTATTTAGCCTATATTCAGTTTAATTTTCTATTGATTATAGATAGGACTATATACTTTATTTATTCAAATTAAACTGCATGTTTCCATTGATTGTGAAGCTAGACATTGAAAATTGCAGATCAAGCGCATGGGGCTAAATGTTTTGTCTTGTTATGAATTGTATCCTATTTTCCGTTATTACCGTTAACTACGCGAAGTGATATGGAACTGTAATGCGGTCAAGACCTGCCTGGAACTACTTTAGCTGTGCGTTTCCCTGAAAATAATGCACACCTTAGAACGTTCGTCAACCAATCAGATTCAAGCATTCAACGGCCCTGTAGTATAAGCATATGTATTTTATATATTTTGAGACACAATATGGATGAAATTTAACTGAAACATTATGTAGCAATTCAATTTACAGTCCTGAATGTGGACTTGGCAAAACGAGTGACATTTTTGCTGTCAAGTTATAGTCAAAATGTTTGAAAATTATGTGAATTCTTCAACTACAGTCATGCTCTGCAAAAAATGCATGACCTTAAAGGAACACTCCACCAAAATGGGGATTATTCACTGTCTTTCCTACATTTAGATAGGTGGGCAAACGCATTTTTGTCTCAGTGCATGCATTGTTTTAGTTTGGCAGCGCCGCCGCTAGCTTAGCTTAGCATAATGAATGGAATCTTTTGTTGGCAGCTAGCATGTCGTGAGTAAAAGTGATCCAAAAAAAACCCCAACTAATTACTTCTTGTGGCCTGCGTATTCACAACAAGTACAAATAGCATTGCAGATTAAGACTAGGACTATAGGACTATATTGGGGTGAAGCACAGGCGAAGCACTGCTAGAGATATCACGCAACACCTGGCGCCCAAGTAGCAGTGTTTCGCCTGTGCTTCACCCCAATATAGTCCTATAATCCTAGTCTTAATCTGCATTGCGCTTTGTACTCGATGTGAATAAACAGGCCACAAGAAGTAATTCGTTTTTTTTTTATCACTTTTACTCACGACATGCTAACTGGCAACAAAGGATTCCATTCATTATGCTAAGCTAAGCTAGCGGCGGCGCTGCCAAACTAAAACAATACATGCACTGAGACAAAAATGCGTTTGCCCACCTATCTAAATGTAGGAAAGACGATGCCTGATTTCAAAAACCGGTGGAGTGTTCCTTAACTACACATAAGAGTAGCCTAAGCTTCTTTATAAGCTGTCACTGATTACAGTTTTCTGCACCTATAGAGTCTTCAGCCCGTTTGATAAAGCAGACGTGTTTCCTTCTGTATGATTAATCGATCCACTTTTTAGTACTTCTACTCCCTCCTCAGACCGCCAGAGTAACTCCTCTTTCAGCTATACAGACACTCTGAATTATTAACCTGCAAAACAGCCTTTTAACTTGCTCATGATAAACAGAATATGGCCTTACGCTGACTGATTTAAAACTTCTTGCCCTCTCAGGCCTGTGGAGGAGAGGATGTGGAGAGAAATCCTGCAATGTGTAAGGAAGGCATGTCTTGACTTTTAAGATGGATCGCAAATCAATAATCAGTTCAGGAGATTCATGTGCTTGAATTCAAAGTCCTCCCTGTTTCAAGACTCCAGAATGCAACGAAAATAAATGAAAATGCACACTAATAATTTAAAAGCTAGTTGAGAAAACCTTGTGTGCATCCATTTGCAATCTTAGAGTACGTGTCAGAAAAATGACTCTTATGAACTGGCTCTTTTTAATGAGTCAGTCAAAAAGATTCACAAATCAGACTCGTTTTGAACTCAAATGATATTTTTTGCCTATTTCTTGTTCTAAATGACCCAGTGACTTACTGTATATTTTAATGTATATATTTAGAGTCATGAGATTTATTATTGAAACGTGGAAGTCTAATTATAAGGTTGAATCGACTGCAAAGGGATGTATTATTTGGCTGTCATGTTGGAAGTATAACTTTATTTTATTGTATTTTATTGACTTTTCCCCCTGGAGCCCTGTGTTGTGTGTAGCTTAATCATATTAAAATGTGAAGCGTTGGTGTTTAGCAACTTACATGGTAACTTTAAAGAAGCCACACAGTTCCTCTTTCATCAGCGTTTCGGTGGAAATATCCCGTCTCCAGCGCTTCACGTAAACCCTTTCACAGTCTGTTACATTGCAGAAGATGGAAGTCTGATAAATAACCTCATTACAGGAGTTCAAAGAAAGTGGTCATGGATTGTCTGGAAGTTTCCATAGGCCGTGAGCTGGGTTCTCTGTTCTCCAGCTGCAGGCCTGCGTCTACAGTATCTCATCAATTCTGAGCTGATTGGGGTCACGTACCGTGAGGAAAAGATATGCTTTAGGGCTCCAAACACTGTAATAATGAGACCTCCTTTTTCCTACATTACCGAGGACAGACGTTGGTGAAATGTGATCACATATGTTAATGAAAACCATGATCACTTGCCATGTGTCCCAAATTGTATAGGCATGTTGTTGATGTGCTTTTATTCATCATAATTTCATTAATGTTGAAACTTTTTAGAAACTTTTGTGTTGAGTCCTGATGACCATTGTTGTCCGCATGATCAAACACCATCATTTACTCATCCTTATATTCTCCCAAACTCACAGGACTTTCTTCTGAAATGTTTAAAACTGTGCATGATGTTCTAATTTTTAATAGAAAGTCATGCAGATGTGAAGCATGAGGGTGAGTAAATTAGACTTTATTTTTGGTTGAACTATCCCATTAAAACTGGTGTTTTCATGCATGAACACCTTTAGGTTGAACCTTAATTTTTCTACATTTCCTCATCACAGAATATTAATTAGATGACCTAAAAACGTAGCAGATCTCAACAAGTTTTTTTTTCAGGCCAGATTTTTTACTTACTTTTACTTTTACTTTTACTTTTACTTGTTTTTCACTGGAGAAGGATCCAAGAAGGATTGTTATTATTATTATTATTATTATTATTATTATTGTCATTGTTGTTGTTGTTATATTTTAAGTGATATTATTTAATTTCTAAATGTATTTTTTATATTTTATATAAATATTTATAATATTTAATTGAATGGTTATTTCAATTTTTGTATTAATATTTATATAAAATATTTGTTTTTACAACGTTTTTAACTAAATGCTGGCATTCATTGCTGGGCATGAAGTTATTTATTATTATTATCATTATTTAATTTTTTTTTTTTTTTTAAACATTAAATTATTGTTATTGTTATGTTTCAAGCTAAAAAATCTAAATCCATTTTTTTATTTTCTAGTAACTGTTAATGGTTATTTTTATTAATTAATTATTCATTTATTTATTTATTTATTTATTTATATATATATAATTTTTTTTAACTTTTTTAAATAGATGCTGGCATCATTGCTGGCATGAAGTTATTATTATCATTATTTAATATTTATATGTAAAAAAGCATTAAATTATTATTATGTTTCAAGCTATATATATATATATATATATATATATATATATATATTACTTTTTAACTAAATGCTGGCATCATTGCTGGCATTAAGTTATTTATTAATATCATTATTTAATATTTATATTGAAAAAAATAATAAAATTATTATTATGTTTCAAGCCAAAAGCATTCTGTAGACATGAATGATTCTGTCAAAGTGACCCGAAAACAACCTATAATCAATAATCCTGCAATTTATCTGATAAAAGAGATGATAGTGGAAAAAGGAGGTGACAGTGTGGAAAACTCCATGCCTGAGTGATCAGAGATGATTGGAGGATGAAGTATTGACAGGAACATTTTCTCATCAGTTCCTTTGGATGGAACAGACGCCAGTGACAGGAGAAAGACACAAGGCTTTTATGGAATATCAATTCTCCTGCTTTCCCTGAGCTTCCATGGGACATGACAGGGAATTGGTTTTAAGAAGCGACGGGTCACCTGCAGTTTTCATAACTGAGAAGTGAATGGCAGGTAAAACTCCTAATCCACATGTCCCGAAGTGAAACCTGGGATGATGATTTTCATCTCATTTCTTAGTACCTTTCAAATGTTGAAATACTCCAAGACTGAGTAGTCTACTTTTCTTAGTGACTCTAAAATTGGCTGAATTTAATGCATGACTTGTTTAAAATGCATGAAATAGGCCCCTTCTCTTCAGATGGGCAGATGTTCTCAACACAAATTTGTTGCTATGAAAACCGAATGCAAATGTTATACTTTTCCTCAGACAGGAAAGAGTTTCAAATCATCACAAGACCATTTTTCATTTAGTCTCATTTTGGCCTTCACAGTTTGAAAGCGAAATTGAGAGTGCTTGCAAGATCACATAAAGGAGCAAACCTTGGCGTCTCTGAATATAAGTTTTGAGAGGTACAGCGTGCAGAAGAAGCATGAGAGCTGAAAGCACTTCAGAAGCTTTTTCTCCTTAAGGTTTGCATGAGATCAGACTCTTTATACGTGAAACAACTTGAGAGCGTGATGAACAAGTGATATTGCATCAAGTGTTCCCACTTATCACCCACTTTTCCATTCGAGGCCTGTTTCCAACCAAACTTTTTAAAATGAGCATAAAAAACCTGATTTTTTTTTTTTTGTATTATAAGGGGCTGTTTACACCTGGTCACTTCATGCGTTTTCTGTGATCGGATAGCTATCCAATCGTGAAAAGACCAGGTGTAAATGCCCTTCGAGACGGATTTGAATCCGATCGCTCAAACCACTTCAGGAGGAGGTCTGGGCCGCAATCCAGACGAAACTGGACAAGTGTAAACGCATCTGGTTATTGAAACCACATATGTAAATTTTACTCCTCCCAAAAATGATAAAAAATAAACGTGTGAGAGCTTGTTATAGGCTATATGACGTCATGTTATAGCCAGATATGACGACGCTTCTGCAACACGCATCACCGCAGATGAGAAGCTGAGCATATATTCATTAAGCAAACGAGCAAACTATCGCAAATCAAAGTGAAAGTAAGTCGCAGACGCTTAACACACAATCATCATCTTTAAAAGTAAAGAAACGAAATGATCTTACCAGGGCTGTTGCCGCTCTCTCTTATTGCGGGCTTTGATTTTGAAATTTTTGCTAATGATGATCAATAAAAGCAGCTCATATCTGTTGCTTTCGTGATGTGCACTCCATTAAATCTGCATATAGCGCGGGAATTGAAGATCGGATTTATATCCGTTTTGCAAAAACACATTTATGTGACCAGGTGTAAACAGCCCCTAAGACATGCACATAAACTACGATGGAAACACATTTACTGAATAAATCCCTTGATGTGCATCAAAAAACCGGAGATAACCGGACTAACCAGCGGATCAGTGGCATCGCAGCGTCTCAAATGTTTATTTGGTGGCTCTGAAACGTCAAAGTCTGTCATCAGAATGATTTGGTTTAATTCCCTCAGAAGCGTCTCACATGATTGTGTTCAAAAACACCAGCATCCGCACGCCAGAGAACACGACAGCGTTTATTGTATCGTCTCTGAGACAAACTCATTTATGATGGAGGGAAAAACAACCCGATTGCATCAACTTCCATTTTTATTACAGACATTTTTCTCCAATTTCCCATGAAGCGATGATTTTGTTCTCTTGAACACGTGGGATGGAAACGCTGCTTTATTCGCAAATGTTTCTTTAAAAAAAAATGTATGCATATGCATTTATCACTAATTTTATTAGAAATTGTTTTGAATTTTATTCAAATGGGAGTCTAACTGTGAGAGTGTATCTTATCTCATCTAGTTTTCTTTTTCTCATCCTTTCTCTCATAGTCCCGACTAGTTTCTTAGTCTCATCTGATCTTCTGTCATCTTGTCTTGTTGACACTCATATCCTTTATTATAATCTCATCTCTCGTTTCATCTCATCTCATCACGTTTCCTCTCCATCATCTTCTTTCTCATCTCCTCTTCTGTTCTTTTATATCTCACATCATCTCACCTCGTCTCTGGACGTATCAGTTCTCCATGAATGTGGCGTCCCAGTCCAGATATCAGAGAAACACTGAGTCCATAAACGTCCCGTGGCGCCGATAGGCCCTGCTCTCCTCCATCACTGATTAATTAAAGATCTCTCACTCCGCACTTATTCATTTCTCTGACTTATGTAATGTCATCCAGCTTGTGCTCCATGTTCAGGTTAGGCTTGTTCTCTTCACAGAATCCCTACTTACGATAATGGGTATGGTAATCCTTAGGCCAACATTCATGAATACAAGACTGAATTATACTGACATGACACCAACAATCTATTTAAACAGCCATTATGAGCAGCGAGCTTTGGCTTGACACCTTTGCTTATGTTTCTGACTACTGATAGTTGTCTCTGTTCATCCTGAGAGTCAGACTCAAACAGATGTCTTTTCCTCGTCCTCATTTACACAAAAGAGCGAAGATGCCTCAGAGTTTCATTGCTGCTGAGTCCCAGAGGATCGCTTTAATGCGAGAGAGAGTGGCCGAAAATGTTCTTCTTGTATGACAGCCAAGATCATCAATCATTTTCCTTGTGATTTCGAATGCATGTGAATCCAATTTAGTGGATATTCGCTCTACAAAGGCTCTGCTAATGCGGTGCATAATCTGCTGGTTACACAATATACTGAACCAATAAGCAAATGATGTTTTGCCAATTTGATTGATATATGGAAATATGAGAAAAGTTTGTGCATGAAAATTCCAGCTGACATTGACAAAGATACTTTTTTTTTTTTTTCATCCGTTCTTCCCTAATCGCAAAATCCACTGCACTCATAACATCAAGTGGGCAACAAATGAAAAATAGCTACACCACAATAGCTGGCAATATATTCCTCCATCCTGGTATTTGGCAGACTGTAGATGTGGCTTTACAGTTAAAGGGTTAGTTCACCCAAAAATGAAAATTCTGTCAGTAATTACTCACCCTCATGTTGTTCCAACCCCGTAAGACTTTTGTTCATCTTCAGAACACAAATTAAGATTTTTTTGATTAAATCTGAGAGCTGTCTCACTCCTCCATAGGCTTCTATGTTATTGAAACTTGCAGACCCAGAAAAGTTAGTAAAGACATGGTTAAAATAGTCCAAGTGACTACAGTGACTCAACCTTAAGTTTATCAAGCGACGAGAATGCGATGCGAATGCGAATGTGATACTTGAGTGCCGTGTTATTCATTTTCACCAGTGCTACGGAGTTTCTAACTAAAAGCGTATTTCTTCATACAAGTTATGAAATTATCCAACAAGTTTTAAATAAACAATGCAAAGTGCTTGGTGTAAAATCCATATCCACATCCACATCACATTGGACATTACATTATTTTTATTCATATTGATTTACATATACAGTATCTCAGGCTCTCTTCAAATAACATTGGACCCTTTTGGCTTTCACTATAGAAAATTATTTTATAAATAAATAAATAAATATTATATAGTTTAAATGTATAGTTAACCTTTTGATAGCTTGTAGCACAGCTATCTAAGTTTTGTTTAGCTATACTGTAGCTAACCCACTTTTAATTATGAGTAGTTTGTAGCATGAGACGCGACCGTTTCAAAGCAGCTTCTCCACTGTTTCTCAGATCTGTGAGGTGGAACAGTTTCAAGCAAACGTTGTGTAAGTGAGATATGAACAGTCCTTCACAGATCCCACAGGAGCAGAAACAGGCTCTATATGCTGCATCTTATTTGATCTTAAGTAAACACTTCTCATGTTCCAAGAACAAGATTACACGTGTCCTATATTAAGATGTGTCCCTTTAACATGCTTTTGGAATTGTTTAACTGCTACTGATTAGTTTAGTTCAACTCTATGTTTTACTTTGTGAGGCAGTGAAGCTCTGAAGTTCCCACAAAAGCTTTCTTTGTTTTCACACATGTAAAATCCCCTCTGTTGACCTTTTGGCGTCACGTTTACAGTGTGTGTGGTGAACTCCAGCGAGGCCTGAGGTCATCAGTGGACATGAATACATGCACTTCACAGATCCTGAAAATAAGCTCAAAATGCACAGCATTCGGATCCAGTCAGATCGGTACAAATGCAAATTGGATGTAATGGCATTCTCTCTAGAGAAGGAAAAATGAAGCTGCGTTTTTGTTTCTGCTGTTGAAGTATGTGGTTTTATTTACTGTAACCATTTTATAAAAACATAACCGTTTTTCTTGTCTGATGCATTTAATCTGTCTGTTTGCAGGCTTTTTATATTCTTGCTAAAAGCATAGATATATTAAATCAAGGGTTTTCAAACTGCAAACTATCTATCTATCTATCTATCTATCTATCTATCTGTCTATCTGTCTATCTATCTATCTATCTATCTATCTATCTATCTATCTATCTATCTATCTATCTATCTATCTATCTATCTATCTATCTATCTATTTTCTAGCTATTTATCAATAATTGTTCTAGCCATTTATCAATAATTCCATCCATCCATCCATCCATCCATCCATCCATCCATCCATCCATCCATCCATCCATCCATCCATCCATCCATCCATCCATCCATCCATCCATCCATCCATCCATCCATCCATCCATCCATCCATCCATCCATCCATCCATCCATCCTTAATTTCTGTTAGTTTGATCGTCCATAATTTTTAGGCCTGTACAAGTTCAAATTATTTTATTAGATTCAGATTCACAGAATTTGTTAATATTATTATTTCACTCTGCTTTCTTAAGTCAGAAACATTTTTTTGTACAAATATATATATATATATATATTTTTTTTTTCGAATATACACACTGTACCAGTGTGAAATATACAAATACTCTAGAGGTATCTAATATTCCATTTTTTTTTTCCATAACAATGAACAAAAACTGAATAAAAATAATTTCTAATCAAATGAATTGTGGTTATGTATTGTATTTAAAACACTATTTAACAGTGGGGAAAAAATTGCATACAGTTTTGTGGAGAAAATCTTAATACAAAGCTTTTTAAACCGTTTGCTTCAGTATAATGACAAAAAAACAAAAACAAAGAATGTTGTCATAATATCGTTTAATATTTTCCTCTGAAAGTATAAATGTGTTTTAGCTGCTGTTATATTTTAGGAAGGGGTCAAAAAGGATATTTGGGATCATAAAGTTTGAATTTGAAAACTCTTCTATTAATTAAAACAAACAAACGGAATGTTCGGAAGATTTTTTCCTTTTAAAAAACACGACTCGGTCATTACTAAAGCCTGGTTGAATGTTTTTTCAGTAGAGTCGGAGCTGCTTGGTTCTGGTCTATCCCAACATGCCCACTGTGATTTCTGTTTCTGAAATGTTAATGGCCAGGTCTGGCACGAGGTTTCGAGCGGTGCTCACGCGAAGAACCAATCAGACGGCAGTCATGGTCCTGATTGGACCCACAGCAGCAGAAGAACCGGCTCGCATCTTGATACGAGAGCGCGGGGCAATTTCTAATCTGGTGAAGGGGAGTTGAAAGGAAAGTGGAACCCTGGGTAATTCAGCACAGCAGCAACAGGCTTTTCCATTTGGACCCCAGGCTATAGTAGGCAAGTCCTCACATTTCGCAGGTCTCCGTGGGATTAGCCATTACATTGGTGAAAAGCAGAGGTCTGCACCAGCTAAGGAGATCAAAGCCATTTCTCTTCAACCAGGACCATGCTAAATGCACAACTGGAGAGAGACAGACGCAGACCTACATACCCTGACACATAGAAAGTGAGAAACTGAGAAAGACACTTTTAAAGGGAACTCTTGGTTCTGTCTTCTTCACTCCTCCCCTTCACGTTCCATGTTTCATTAGATGTGTCTGTAATGAAAGAGCGAGGGATTTCTCTTCTCTGATGCATGCCTCTGCTCAGCTTTGCCTCAGATGGACTCGTGACTGATTTGCTGCAAAGACAGGACTTGTTCAATAAGTGCATGACATGAATTAGGATCGCACAGAGCACATTTACTTCCCAATCATGAAACGAAACAGTGCTAAACAAAACATGGAGTTGAAGAAACTAGTAGCAAATGAATTGAAAGGTGGTGGTAGAGCGGTCAAAGAAATATTCTGGCTTAACACTCTCAATTCCCACGCTCGTGGAATTGATTATTAAAATTAAATAACTTATTAAAATATTTGGAACTTGTGGTGTTTTTTAAGGCCAGTGAAAAGGGAAATAATTAAAATTCTGTCATCATCATTTATTCTCCCTCATGTCGTTCCAAACCATGACTTTATTTTTTCTGTTGAACATGAAAGAAGATATTAGTGAATGAAGAAATGTTTCACTGTCCATAGAGTGAAAGTCACTGGTAACCAGGGACGTCAGGATTGGAAGACAGGGGGGGCTTAGCCCCCAGGGTATTTGTAGAAAATCTTAGTGAATTTGAGTAAAAAACAACTATGTATATGTTTAGCTGTATTTGTCTCTTCAGCCCCGTTACCATCTTCAACCCTGTTACCATCTTTAACCCTGTTACCCTAGTCTCAACCCCGTCACACCGTCACACTACCTAACCCTGATTTAATGTTTGTTGAACTTAGTCAGAAATGTTCAGAGCAATCATAAGAATACTGATTTTAGTTCAAATTCTGAAGTTAAGCCACATCTTTGATCAAAAATGATAGGGTTGCTGTCACAAAAAGTGCCAATTTCAGGCTTTAGTATAGCATAAGTGTAAATGATGGTGCATGGTACAATTTCTGGTAAGCTACGCTTTTTTATTATTTCAATTCAATTCAATTATTGTAATTTGATTTAATATTGACTCATTTGGATAAATATTAGGTACTCAAGATAGGTGTTAATTTTTCTCAAGAAAAAAATAACTCGCCTAATGCTGTAAACATACAGACAGCCCTATCAGCTGGTAGTATTTAAGGTTAAAAATAACTCAAATTAAATAATAACAACAACTTTATTTAATGATATAAGTAAAAAATATAATAAATATGTAATATAGAACACATATTTAGCAAAATACTCTCTATAGCCCTTTTTTTCTTGCCAACTACATGCTATAGTCTATATTATGTTCATTAAACGGCTTTTCTGAGGTAAATGTGACATAATTGTTCTCCAGCTATGTTATTGACCTCTTCACGCTGATAAAAAAACACTGATTGATTGATATTATGTATGAGGAGGAATATACATTTCGGTAAGCTGTCTACTACTGTATCTTTCAACAGTGTTCGTGTTTTTTTACTATTAGCTAGTAGAGATGATT
Organism: Squalius cephalus; assembly: GCF_949319135.1. NCBI lineage: Eukaryota > Metazoa > Chordata > Actinopteri > Cypriniformes > Leuciscidae > Squalius > Squalius cephalus. Next base: position 3,278,343 of record NC_137129.1, read on the forward strand.
GGTTCACGTGCGCTAGGGATCTGTCGCGTCACATCTACAAGTGCCAAAACGGTATTTATTGTTTGAATTTCGTAATAAAATTGACAGAATCTGAGAGTTGAGATTCTTTTATATCATAAAGTAACCTGCTCTGTCTAAGTCTGTTGGTCTCCACTCACTCCGTGTCCGCTTTGCTTCGCGATTTTTCTGTGCGTGAGTAAATGTAGGCCTATGTGTGGCGTGAGAGCGTGTGAAAAGTGTCAATTGCCCAGTAGCAGCACGACTCTTTGTACTGTCCAACTTCCGACTTTTCGGCTATTTTTTGTAAACGGATATATATCATTTGTTGCGCCTAAATATGAATGAGGATACGGTTATTGATAAATCGAATTGTTATTGTTGTTCTTATTATCATTTTGGGGGGCTTAGGAACATTTTGGGGTAGCTTCAGCCCCCCTAAAATAGGCCTAACGACGTCCCTGCTGGTAACCAAAACATGTCTTCTTCTTCTGTGGAACACAAAAGAAGATATTACAGAAAGTTTTTCTAGCTATTCTCAGCTCTAAATATTTCACTGGTTAGAAATGGCCTTTTTGAGTGTAATTTCTATGAATGTTTTTATTTTTTTATCCCAATGCATCTGACAGGCTTCCATTATGAATCTATTACTGCATCCCCCCCCCCCCCCCCACACACACACAAATTGAGTTTTAAATCGTTTAAAAAACGTTTAAATGACTCGCTGCTGTAAACAGATGGTGTGCCACAAATAAATAACTGGAAACGTTTTATTTCACAGAAAAATAACAATTCTGTCATCATTTACTCTTCCTCATGCTGTTCCTAGACTCTTGTTCATCTTCACAACTCAGATTAGGGTATTTTTAATGAAATCTGAGAGGTTTCTGTCCCCCATTGAAAGTCTAGGTAACCAAACCTTAAAGATCCAAAAAGGTCATAAAGGGGTCATACACCGAATCCACATACAGTATAAACACATTCACAAACAAACCTCATTAGTTCTCATGTTTGAGCTTCTGTGTTTATGGTGAATCACTCTGTATGTGTTTGTGATTGTGAATCAAAACCTAAATTAAATATGTTCATTATATAAAGCAATCAAAGACTTTTCACAAGACTTGGATTAAACCGCTCGATTCATATGGATTTGTTTTGACGTCTTAATGATTTATTTTTGAATCTTTTAAGTTTTGGTTACCTGAGCTTTTAATAAAGGGGCAGAAACCTCTCAGGTTTCATTGAGAATATATTAATTTGTGTTTCAAAGATAAACAGAGGTCTTATGGGTTTTGAATGACATGAGGGAGAATAAATGATGCTCTGTAAAAAATATGATATGATCAAAGGCATGGCAACATATGTTTTTACGTTACTTTAACTCATAAAAATGATTTAAGCTTAAGTTATATGAGATTCAACTCGATTTTTAAAGTTAGTTTAACAATTTAATAATAATAATAATAAACTATTTTCTATAGCGCCTTTAAAAATAGCATCTCAAAGCGCTTCACAAGAATGAGATCCAATAAAACATACAATTATACAAACAATGCATTAATGAAAGTGGAATACAAAGTAAAAAATACCATACAACCAATGCATTAATGAAAGGGGTATTCAGACAAAGTAAAAAATAATAATAATAAAAATAAAAGCATACTATCAAAAGTTCAACAAGTAAATACAAAAATCTAATAATTTTAAGATAAAAATTGAATTGACTATTTGATTATACCTAAACATTTAAGGCAGCAAAGTTTATGTGGACATTTTTTAGAGTTTGACAAAATTTTCAACTTGATAACTTTGGCCGAACTATCCCTTTAAGATAGCGCAGAGCTGAAGTATGCAATTCGATCCATTATCACCACCAAACAGAATCGCAAAAGTAATTATTGCTTTCAGAAGTCTTCCCCATCTGGCCCTAAACACTCGCCATCGGTGAAACCTCCTGACAGTCCGATCTCTCGGAGACGGCTCGAGTCTGGGAAGTGGAAGTGTGGCTGTGGCCAAACCTTTCTAATTTAATTGACTGGGACCTCAGAAAACTGGCAAAGGTTGCCAAGCTCATTATCTGAAAAAGATCAAGCTTTTAGCATTGGTGCAGGAAAAGCAAGAATATAATTGAATGAGTAATTGGAATACAGTTATGTCAGAGAGCTTTGTTCCCTGTTTGCGAGGACTGTGTCAAGGGATGAACATAATTTGTTGCAACTTGCTCGCGTTAGGCGGGAACGAGGAAGAGAGAGACCGCGTTGAGTTCCAATTACTGTAGAGACACGCTAACTACTGAAGTTACTACGTTCAGTACTTAAATCTCTAGAAAGAAAGTTTACTTAGACTTGGACTTAGATCCTCCCGTGCTGGAGTGTGTTTCCCGTACAACAACATAACTCGATGCTTCACTACTGTACGATACATCGTTGAAGAAATCAACTAGCCAGTCACGACTGTTTCCCAAAACCATACTGTCGCAAATTGGTCGTTCAACCACGTTGGTTAATGATGTCTCGCAGGTGATGGAGTAATAACTTATTTTTAATGAATCTGTTTGAGATCGAATTCACGCTAGATGTTTTGCTATGAATTACGGACATGGCATCTGAGGACTATTTCTCATTTTTCTCAGTTATTTCCAGATTCAATCATAGGCTCGTTCTTACGCACCAGAGCACGTTCACACATGCGCACTCTTCAAAATGACACTTTAAATCTCTTGACAAACTAAAAGACGCATGTATTCTAAATAAAAGATACAGATTGCACTGAATGTCAGCTTGATTATTTGGCTCAAGATAAGGATTTATTGAGTCCACATGTCATGCAAACTAGAAACTCTGCTTCTAACCACAGGTGGAGATCTGTCGCTCAAACACACAACTCTGCGATGCTATTTGCGAATGTTCGTTGGAACGATGGTTTCGGGAAACACTGACCCTGATTGCCAAATCCTAACCCCACCCCTAATCCTAACCCCTCCCCTAATCCTAACCACACCCCTAATCCTAACCCCTCCCCTAATCCTAACCCCACCCCTAATCCTAACACCTCCCCTAATCCTAACCCCACCCCTAATCCTAACCCCACCCCTAATCCTAACCCCTCCCCCTCAACTAATCCTAAATCTACCAATACTAGGGGGGTAGTAATTTGGCGGGGGTCAGAATTCGGCACAACACCTGATCTTGAGAATCCGGCGTAGACATCGCTGGTGAAACACGTTTATCCTCCAGACAGAGTTCGCACATTAGCTTCCACGTTTCACATGCGTAGATTGCAGTCGGGACAACAATTTGTGAATCCTAACCCATGCATAAAAAGAACAACATTTATTTGAAATAGAATCTAGAATCTTAGATCTTTTGATCAATTGAATGCATCCTTGCTGAATAAAAGTACTAATTTCTGTTCAGTTAATCTCTGTTGACCATAACGTTTCTGTCTTATTTTCTATTTTTAAAGATGTCAACAAAGTGAAGTCAAATATTAAGTGTATTTTTCTTCACCATCTGGATATGCATCTTCCTGGAGAATTCACTGTGAAATTGTGCAGTCGCCCAGTTTACCACCGTTATACACCGTAATTCCACCAGAATGCTAATGAACTTGATAACTTGCAAGTTCATGGTAAAATAAATAAATAAATAAATATTCTTCACATTTTTTAGTGAATACTTTGTGCTCATTATGAATCTCTTTTATTGTATTATCGGTGTGACTCGTACTCATTAAAATAGCCATTAGACAGCTTTGTATGAGGAACATATTGAAATGTGGATATTTTTTTTAAATTGCATGGGAGAAAAAAGCAAGTATGTTCTTTGAAATTTCTCATTTTGGGTTTTCAGACAGTCATCACATCACCTTTGTGTGAGAGCAAAGCAAAAATACTGGTTGAAAACATTAGTGGTGTTAAATATAATGGCAGTAATATATAGTAATAGGCATATATGTCTTCACAACAAATTAAAAACATAACAATTTAATATTAACATAAATATGTTAAAGTAATATATTATTTTGAAGTATATTTATAAATAACACTAATGAAAGTACTATTTTTATACAAAATCCTTATTGTTGAACCCATGATGTGAAGTGAAATTTATTTATTTTGTGACTTTTGTTTCCTTTTTGGGTAATTTTTTTAAAACATGCTAAATAGGAATAAATATATTAATGTATGAACAAAATATGTTTTCAATTTTATATTTACCTAATGTGATAAACCTTAGGTAGTAAATATAATGGAATTAATGCAAAAATATCCTCACTCAACATGAAATAACAGCCGAGTGTTTAGTCCCACTGGGCGTTGAGTTGAAACTCTAATTGACATCCCGTGACACAAACGAGAGGTGATAATTGCCTTGACAGGCAAAAAAATTAGGCAGGTTATTTGGAGCAATTACTGTGCTTTTTGTGTCTAGAACATTCGGATGCACCCGTTACGCACTAATGGAAAGACTAATTAGACATTGTTACATTAGTTACTGATATCTAATTATTTGATGTAATTAAGCACAGCCACAGGAAAGATGTAATGCACTGACAAATTATTTGACGTTTTGATTTGACTTTTGTCCTGCTAAGGTGATGCAATTGATTTCTCCTCATGCGTGTGTATAAAACATGTTTGCCTCCTTTTCAGAGGAAATAAATGTAGATTTTCAAGGGATAAAACATTTTTGCCTGAGATAATTAATCTTGTCCTAATCTGGTCGAGATAATTAATCTCCTGTTGATGTTTGATTTATGTGCCACATAAATTGCCGTGCAACACTGGTTTACGTCACACAGTTTGTGTGATTTATTTCAAGCTCTCGCGACCGTACAAATATTTTAATTTGCAAAGCACAGCAGATTAAAAGTAAATCGCACTTAAAATCCCACTTCATTACACATTCAAACGTACTATATTGTATCTGATAACATTATTAAACCCAGAATTCCCATGTGCCAACATAACTTGGTACCACTGATTAAATATGCATGTGTCTGTCTCAGGCCTTTAATTCTCCGACACTTGATTTCCACTACAGTGCAGGGTTATAAAGACATTTTTCACCATTCAGGGTTACATCAAAACCCCTATGGGTGACCTTTGATAAATAAATATAATCCTCTTTATATGTCATTGTCATTTTGTGATTTAATAATTCATGCATCAGAGGGTTAAACTTCAGTCATGCTGCTTAACCTGCAAAAAATAAAAGCAGGTTGACAGAAAAGCTGCTCTGTTGAGAGACGTCGAGCGGAAAAAAATGACTTCTCCTTTATATATTTGCCCAGTGACTCAAACCGTGACCCCGTCACCCTCAGATAAAAGACGTCACATTTCTCGGTTCAAGAATGGGGATGTATGACTTAAATGGGGCTGCAGTGAAACTGTGTGTTTGGATGAAAGCAGGAATATGCATTTTGCATGAACATTTTTGCATGAAAGAGCCTTCAGGTTTGTTAAAAGATCAGCTAGTGGCTACTAACTAGAAGACTTCTGACTGGAAATACAGGGTACAAACCCCGAGCTTCATCTCCTCTGAGCAAGGCACTTAACTCTAGATTGCTCCATGGAGACTGTCTCTGTAATAAGTCTACTGTAAATCGCTTTGGATGAAAGCATCTGCTAAATGACTACTTAACATCCTCAATATACTGTATTGAATAGCTGCTGCCGAATGGAAAAATTGTGGAAAAGATCCAATAATTAGGGGCTCACATTCGTCTCATGATGTGCTCAGCTTTGGCTGTGTCAAGCACTAAATACTTCAACGCAGCTGAATGATTATCAGAGATCTATTTGGCATAGATTGCTGCAGTTTAGTATTTCTGCTTTGTTCTCATGCTCCAGTGAGGTCTTGGCTGCGTTGGTTTAAAACTGAGAAATGGTTTAAAGAAAACATCAGATTTACAGAACGGTCAGGAACACAGAAGCCAGGAGTAAATTGTCAAATTGCTCTTACTTTCCTCAAACTTAAATATTTATATAAACATTTTAAAAAAAGCTTTTGCATTTGGTACATTTTAAATTGTGTAATACTTCACAATATTGTTTTTACAGTTTTTTTGTGATAAAATAAATGCAACCTTGGCGAACGCGCGCACACGCACACACGCACGCACGCACGCACGCACACACACACACACACACATATATAAATACATATATATAAAATAATAAAATGTATATACACACATGGTTTTGATACTGTTTTATTGTTGTTGTTTTATATAGTAGCCTAGTTTTTATGTAAAGTTTCTGACTACTTTCGGGATAATGTGTAATGTTGTGCCATTTATTTACTCAATTCATTCAGTTTCGGAATTTACTCAGAAATGCACCTGGCAACATTAATATGTGAAAAATACACCTTTTTAATTATAAATATAAGCATTAAATGGTTAAAGACTGTAAAGATTGTATTTTTTTAGAGTAAGTGCACATAAGTATGTGCACATGAGTAAGTGCTCGTGAGTAAGTGCACGTAAGTATGTGCACGTGAGTAAGTGCTCGTGAATAAGTGCACGCAAGTATGTGCACGTGAGTAAGTGCTCGTGAATAAGTGCTTGTAAGTAAGTGCACATAAGTAAGTGCACATAAGTGCATGTAAGTGCACGTATGTATGTGCACATGAGTAAGTGCTCGTGAGTAAGTGCACGTGAGTAAGTGGACGTAAGTATGTGCACATGAGTATGTGCACGCGAGTAAGTGCTCGTGAGTATGTGCACTTGAGTAAGTGTTCGTAAGTAAGTGCACGTAAGTAAGTGCACGTGAGTAAGTGCACGCGAGTAAGTGCTCGTGAGTATGTGCACGTGAGTAAGTGTTCGTAAGTAAGTGCACATAAGTAAGTGCACGTGAGTAAGTGCACGTGAGTAAGTGCACGTAAGTATGTGCACGTGAGTATGTACACGTGAGTAAGTGCTCGTGAGTAAGTGCTCGTGAGTATGTGCACGTGAGTAAGTGCTCGTGAGTATGTGCACGTGAGTAAGTGTTCGTAAGTAAGTGCACGTGAGTAAGTGCACGCGAGTAAGTGCTTGTGAGTATGTGCACGTGAGTAAGTGTTCGTAAGTAAGTGCACATAAGTAAGTGCACGTGAGTAAGTGCACGTGAGTAAGTGCACGTAAGTATGTGCACGTGAGTATGTGCACGTGAGTAAGTGCTCGTGAGTAAGTGCACATAAGTAAGTGCTCGTGAGTAAGTGCTCGTGAGTAAGTGCACGTAAGTAAGTGCACGTAAGTAAGTGCACGTGAGTAAGTGCACGAGCAAGTGCTCGTGA
>NC_137129.1:3288119-3295619 GCF_949319135.1 Squalius cephalus
TTTAATACATGCTCATTCATAACTGAAGCGCCGGCAGGAAACCTATGCGATCCGATGACTGTATTTCTCATGCGTCCTCAGCAGTCAAAATGGCGGCTCTTATTGACATCGAACGGCTTCTGCGCCTTCGCATAATATGAGGCCTAAAAATTCTGACACAATTACACTCTCCTCTCCAAATGAGTCTGTGGGCCGGATCTGAGGGCGCTCGGCCCGTCTCGCCTCAGAAAGCAAGGCTATTTTGTTTGGCACGGGGCGTCTCGAGTCTGAGAGAAACGAGACCTTGTGTGAGCTCGAAACCGCTGGGTTTCACTCCTCCAGTCATTAGCAGAGAAAACTGGGCATTTCCTAATGACTTCACACTTTCCAACGCGTGGGTTAATCCATCTCTACTCAGGCTAGCTGTGTTGGAAAGCGTATAGCCACGAAAGAAGGAATAAATCTCTTTCTGTGCCATTCCGGAGTCAAAATGAGCTCACGAGCTTCAGCGAGAGCTCATTTGCGGTTGGTGAGATTACAAAATGGTGCACTGTTTTATCTGGTTACCCCGTAATAACTCTGCAGATGATGCCATATACATTCATGATCATTTTGGTTATACCCTTAGAGTGTCACCGGGCAGAATGGACTCATTTGAATTGCAAGGTTAAATGACTCACAGGTTCATCATGGAGTGAGTGTGTGTGTGTGTTCATTACACAAGAGGATGAACTCTTTGTTTTGCTTTGAATGAAGCGGTGCTTCTCCATTAGGTGTTGAATAGGTAAATGGCCTTGATTCATATTTGAAAGCTGTAATCAAATAACCAGCAGTGACTCTCTTCCACACCGCATCCGCAAGTGGATCGCCGTTGCTTTGCAATCACACCCAAGCGGGAACTATTAACACTTATGAGAGGAGAATGCTTGGAAATTGGATTATTTTCCAGAGGGGAAATGTCATAGTTTTAAGTTACACTGGCTGAATGCTAACCGTTTTGGTTTTCGAGCTCTCAGAAGTCTTCGAAGTTGCTCTCGGATTCAAGATGCATTATCCACAGCCAACTGTATTGATCAAGATATGAAAAAATGAATCAGTTATGACGCCGTGCTCAAAGCAAATGCCACTGAAACTCCTTAAAAAATAGTTTCTTTGTAAATTGTTGTTATTGATTTCTGGATTCCATGTCCTTGGCTTTTTACATCTAAACTGTATGTGGGAAACTGGATTGCCTGCAAAAGATTTTTTTTCTCGTCAAAGCTAGAATGTAAATAAAGACAGAAGCAAATGTCAGAGCCCAACACTGGCATTCTGAGATGTGGTTTTCCTCTTGGATACATAATAAGTTAAAGATGAAGTTTGGCCTCAAGCTCCCTTTAGATCTGAGCACAATCAGTTTTGCTCTGGGCCTGTAATTCGAGGCCCGCTATGTCTTTTTTTTCTCTCTCTCTTTCGCTTTTCCTCTGTTTTTTGTCATTTTATGGGAAAGCCACATTGGCATTGTTGTCGTGACTGCTTGCAATGGTGGGTCTCAGCGAACGGGCAGAGATGGATGAAGTTAATGACAGTTTGTGAATTCGGTCTGAAGAGGCCCCGGCCTCACTCCGTCAGTGAGTTACAAATGAAACCATTCATCAGCGTCAGCTCTCAAACATACATATACATTTGAAGATGAAAAGGAGCCATTTAGCTCAAAGGATGAAATTATGTTTATCTGTAAATATAACAAACCCACTTCACAACTCAAAGCAGAAGGACGCAGGCGAACCTTTGATGGACGGATGAATCACTTTTTGATATTTGAAAGCGAGGTATAAAACCATCTGAAGGAGCTGATATTGTATATTAATGTATATTACAAATCCATAATAAGCTACTCATATTTTTGCAGTCCCACCACAGAACAGTAAATATAACGTTTCATGTCTTCGCTCTTTTGCATTTGGATTATTTTTTTAATATTTTATTAAATCCTTCATATCATATTTAATTATCTATGACCTGAAAAGCAGCTTGTACATTTCTGGCCTACTTTAAAACTTCACAGTGCAGCACTTTTAATGTACTACTTGTGTTGCATTTTTCCTCAAACGTTTCTTTTTGAATAAGTGTCTATTAACCTTGCCGGTACAAAGACTTGTCCAAGACAGTTAGTTCTTGTTTGGCTGATTAACCAGCGTACTTTGACCATGTTGACCAAGCTTGCGACAGTTGTTGAGAAGTCTCCTTCAATAGGCGTACATGCATCCAAGGTAAAAATAACAAAACTCATTTAAAATTTTCTCATAATATTCATTACAGCATCAGCTCTTTTTTTTCTCACTGTGTCTGAAACAGTTTGAGAAAGGATTCGGTCTCTCTAAACCCCGCCTTTCTGAGAGCCTCCTCTGCTCTGATTGGTCAGATGGCCTAGTCAGTTGTGATTGGTCGACCGAATTCCAGCTCTTACTTGATATACAGTGATACGAACAGTAACGATGGCGTGGGTTTCACCGTATCAATCTCCAGCGTCTTCTCGACATGAACAACACGAACCAAACTCTTCCAGTCTCAGATACATCTTCAGTGTTTGAGGGCGGGGCTAAGCAGATGTTGTTTGTGGGCAGCCAATGAAGACCATAGGCTGGCATTATGCAAATCTGTTACAAACCCAAGTAGGTTTGATGACTCGTTTCAGGCGGTTCAGGATCGAGTCTTTCTTTTAGGACACACTAACTCCATTTATCTGCACTTTTATCTTTGAACCTTTTGCATTCACAAACAGCTTACACACGACATGAAAGGTAATATCTAAAAAAAAAAGCATAATCGGGTCAAAACCTGACCAAAGTAGTGAAAATAACCTTTTGTGAGCTCTGAGAGAGTTGTGTGTTGTTCTTAAGTGCCCAAGCAGGACCTTTTAAAAGTAACACTATATCAATGGATAAAACCCAATCATGGTTTCGTGACTAAAGGGTCATGGGTGAAAAACATTTTGGCTTTCCAAGAAGCTTTTAGTATTTGAGAACCAAAATAGATAGACACAGGTAGGAAAAAAATGACCCGTGCATGTTTACTTACAGTATGTGTGAGGAAATGATTCCCAATGCTGTCAAAATCTATACGAATGATATATAAATTACACCTCCCTCAACGGCTTGAGGACACAGTCTTATTTCCATATTTGACTGGTGTCTGGCACATACTCTGATTATAGCACATCAAAATGTATTAATGAAAACATCACAGTTCCTCAAGTCTCTCTTGTCTCTGATACTTTATGCTCTGTTATGTTTTCAGTGGTGTATGTTGATGGATATATTCATAAAGGGAATTCGTGTTTTCGGGGAAAATCCCCTTGCATTTCTGATTGTCTTTTGGACATGTTCAGGTTTTCTTAATCCAGGTTTCGACCCTGTACGTTCATGAGTCAGATCGCTTACTCGTGACAGGTTAGCGTTCGCTATGTTGATTCATTATATTCAAACAAGACCCTGGGATTTGGAATGAATCATAAGCTGATGGTAGATCAATATCTTGTTTGCAATTGATTCATTCATTTATTTAAGTCCACAGTCATTCAAGTTCACAGACTGTTTAGCTCAGGCTATTGATCCCCTGGTAGTTGAACTGATAAAAGATGACATGAGTCTGATTTGAGTAGTAATGACGTGTTTCAACCGATGGACTTATGCTATGGCAGTCTGTCGGAGCTGTATAATACAGATGTACATTATACAGAGAGTGCATTACTGATTACATTAGGTCTTGGATTGATGTTGGGGGTGCTAGTGTATATATATATATATATATATATATATATATATATATATATATATATATATATATATATTGATTTCAGTATGTTTTTTTTATTTTTAAAAAAAATTATACTTTAATCAGTAGGATGCATTAAGCAAAAAAGCAAAAAAAAAAAAAAAAAAATCACAATAGTACACAATATTACAATATAAGACACTGTTCTTTTGAATTTTACATTGATAAAAAAAATCATAAAAAAAATCAAAATATGAAGCAGCACATCTGTTTTTAACATTAATAATCAGAAATGTTTTTTGAGCATTTTATTTATTTATTTATTTATTTATTTATTTATTTATTTATTTATTTTTGGCTGTTAAAGTTAACACAAGCCCTAAAATATAAAAACATATATTAAAGTTTTAAATGTAAAATATTGACATAAATTTTCATCAAGTTTGATATTATCCTTCTGAAAGACTGATCATGAGATTAATTGTGGTTATTTTGTTCTATTGACCACTTGCTTTTAAATAGTTTTTAATAGTTTTGTGAATGATAATAATACGCTATTTTAACAATTTGATTCATTATAATGACAACATAAAAGCTAGATATTTTATTATGTGAATGCTTATTACATTTAGTTGTCATTGTGATATTAAACAGCATTTTTCTCACACAGAATAAATGTTTTATCTATGGAAATACACTATTGTTGAAAAGTTTGGGGTCAGTAAGATTTGAAAGATGTGCTTCTAAAACAAGTGTCCTATATGATCATCAAAGGCTACATTTATTTGATCCAAAATGTGCTAATATGTTTTCTATTTTAATATATTGTAAGATGTAATTTATTCCTGTGATCAAAGCTGAATTTTCAGCATCATTACTCCAGTCTTCAGTGTCACATGATCCTTCAGAAATCACTGATATGATGATTTGCTGCTAAAAAACCCCAAAACATTTCTGATTATTAATGTTAAAAACAGATGTGCTGCTTCATATTTTTATTTTTTTGATGATTTTCCCCTCAGGATTTTTTAATGAATATGAAAAAAATGCTTGTGTAATATTGTGATTTTTTTGTTGTTGCTTTTTTTTATTAATTTAAGCATCCTTCTGATTAAAGTATCTTAAAATAAAATAAAACATACTGACATCAAACTTTTGAACAGCAGTTTATATGAATGCAATGGGATCATCACATTTGGGGGGTCCTTGAAGGGTCCTCCAAAAGCTGAAACCCTCTGTTCCAGTCATTTTGCTGAATCAGAAAGTAATGCATCGAACATGTTCCTGCTGAAAGTCGTTGTACTGATCGAATGCAGCTGTATTCTTTACTTCTAACTGCAGTCTAAATGCAGGTGAATCTCTGCCGGAGCGTCTGGGGTGTGTGTGTGTGTGTGTGAGACAGGAGGAAGGCTCAAGATACATCGCTGTGTGTTTGATAAATGTTAAAGGAGTTGAAAATTTGCCGCTTCATCTGCTCTGGATTATTTTGCAATCAACAAGCATATTTTCCTCAGTGAAACGCTGTCATCGGCTGTTTCTGCAAGCCATCCCTCCGTGAAAGTCTCCTGGGTCGGCCTGTGCTCCACTGGTATGTGCAGTTCATTACTCTCTGCTGGTGACCAGACCTGAGCGCTCATTCTTCACACGCTGAATGTAGATCACAGCCACTCAGGATCTGATTCGCCAAACAAGCCAGAGAATCTTGCTAATCAAGGACGTGAGAGGATAAAAAATAGATCCACAGGGACATACTATACTTACAGACTTTTAAAGTTCTTAACCTGCTCAAAGGTGCACTATAGAGCTTTTTATGTTCAAAATGAACAACATTTAAATAATCAATGCACATCAATCATTCTTCCAAAATGTGTTTTTGTCTTACCCTGATTCACTATGGTAAGCCTGTTATAAGTGTTTAAATGAGCAGGATGGATTTCCCTTGAAATCCGTGCATGTCTCGTCATATCCGTATCCGTTCATATCCTAATATCCTAATACCTTGTCAATTTTTAAATCAAATTTGAAAACATATATTTTTTTCAATATATCTTGATTTTTTTTTTTTTTTTATGTTTTCTATCTGATTGTTTGTCTTCTTGGCCTTGTAAAGCACTTTGGTCAACACCGGTTGTTTTTAAACGTGCTATACAAATAAAATGGTATTGTATTGTAATATGATTTAAACAAAGAATGAAATTAAATGCAAAATGATTTATATAAAATTTTCAAAATTCATGGCTGTCCCTCACTTGCCGCTTCAACTGAAATTAAACACAAAATGATTTATATCAATTTTTCAAAAATGATGGCTTTTGTATGCAAAAGCATGCATTTTGCAGCATGCATTCACATGCACCACCATGCAATGTGTGGTATAAACATTACAAATCAAGTCAATATAATTTGTGAACATTCATTATTTTTGATTGTATGCAATTTCAGGTCAAACTGTCATTTTTAAATACATGCAAAAATATGCAATTGTGTGTCTTTAGGTTGACTAAAGTGCTAGCTGAAATTAACTATATAAAAAGACAAGCAAGTCAGCCATTTTATTCACTAGACGTGAGATGTGGTGAAAATGACCTGTAATTTGATGACATGAAGAAAATATGACAATATTCTCCTATGGTGGTTGTTATTAGACAATGTAGTGAGAGTGTGAAGGTTTATTTTCTAAAAGTTGAAGAAAACCAAGTTTTAGGCCGTGTTGTAACGTGTTGTGAGGAATGAAGCAGATTTGTGAAGGTCATTGTGGGCAAACAGGCTTCTTTTGTGAACAGTTAACCATATTTTTTTTGAGTATTTTTCAGTGTTCCAGAATGAGTACAAATCTTGTGGCTTGTTCCTGTGCTTTGTGTTCTTGGACCGTTATCAACTCTCTCTTAGCGAGATGAGCGAGCGTATTGCGTGCCTTTCCACTGACTCCGACAACAACAGAAAATTAATAATAAAAAAAAAAAAATTATTCAGGAGCTTTTTTAACTTTATCATCTTCCAGGCCGGAACGAACGGCCGGACTGTAATTATTACAGCAGCGACACTGTGTCGAGAACAGCATTCGGTCACCAGACATCTCCCACTGGCTCTGCTGTGACCCAGCAAACGTTGTAGTGGTCAGCTCTGTCGCCTTAGGCTGGAAAGTTGTGGGTTCCCGATGCGCGCCAAGTTTGAGTCAGTCCGCTCCTAAATCTAAAAAAAGAGGACTTGACGGTCAGACGGGCCGACCACAGAGACATCAGTCGGCCCAGGGTTCCCCTGCCTTCTCATGAAGCCTGTGGCCCGCCAGCCCATAACAATACAGGTTCAGCCGGGCCAGCGAGAAGCGCGCTGTGAAAGACATTAGCTGGGAATAGCTTCGACCGGGACCCGCGCAGGGCGTGCAAAGACGTTTATGGGAACAAATATCGCCTTTTTTCTCATTGTTGTTGTTGTTTCTCGCTCTCTTTTCATCCCCACCTCGCTCTGTTCTTTTACATTTTAATACCCGCCTTTGAACAGCCCTTGTTTGATGAGGTTTTGCGATCTCCTCCCTGTGTTCTCTTTAATTGCCCGCGTTCAGTTTTCCAGCAGGGTCTCTAAAGATGAACGGCGTTTGCGAGCAGGGCAGTCGTGACTAGCGGCTAGGATCTGCGTGCCTGAGAGTATTGCCTTACTGTGACCACAGCTCTTAAAAACAGAAAATCCATCTCCAGTGTTTTGAAGGGAGGGGAAGAGCCATAGCAGAGATAAGTCAGCAGGGTTTGTCAGAGCGATTGGCCTGTT
>NC_137129.1:3298119-3303119 GCF_949319135.1 Squalius cephalus
AGCCGATACTTTCTATCAAATTAAATGAGAAGGGGAAATAATCTGAGCGATGATGCACCAAAAAAAATGGAGGATAGAGGATTTTTCTGCTGAGAAATAAACGTGCAATAGCCTTTGTTTGCTCAGGGCAAGAGGTAAAAACCCTTCCTTCCTCCAGAATGAAAGGCAAGGGGAAATGCCTGCCGGTGACAGGAAGAAGCAGATGCAGTAAGTGTTATTGTTGCAGAAACATTGATGATTTTTTCAAACCTGATGTTTGTCACAAGGTTATTTGCTATGAAATCTTATCTGTGTGTTTCCGTGCCGAGAAGTCATTTTATGATAAATATAAACGTTGGTTTGCATCAGCACTTCTCCCAGGTGACTTTACAGCGATTGTGTGCGGCGGGAAGGAAACGTGTCGTCTGTTCACACCAGGAACGAATGTGAAACGCGCTCCTGTCCTCATAATTATACAGAGTCACAATAAAACACTTGAATTCTGATTGGTCTGTATGAAATGCATCTCCAGGAATCTGATTTGAATTGGATTTCACACTGTCCATGAATTTGGTTTGGATTGAATTGTAAAAATCAATGTCCATGGGTGGATAATCAAATTGCAATTGGATATGCAAAAATAAATAACAAATCTTGGAATTCCATGTGAACAAAGCAACATATCTATCCCACAATCTCACTGTTGAAAGTAGATTGTGGAGTACAGAAATATATTGACAATATTTCATTTATATGCGCATATATATATTATTGATATTATTAATATATTTAATAATAATAGATCATTTTTTATTAACAATGATAAAAGAGGACTTTTTTTTTATTAGGATCATAATTTGGTTATTTATTTATTTAGGGGCCGTTTACACGACACCGTTTTCAACTAAAAACGGAAAAACGTTTTTTTCAAAAACGTTGATATGTAAATACATAAATTCTATATAATATATAAATACTGTCTGCTCCCTGTCTGCTTTTGGTCAGCAAAAAAATAGTCCCATCCCAAACTCACCCCATTGTTTGAACAGAGCAATAGTGAAGCACAGATTCTTATTTATTTATTGTTGTCTATGCATATTAAGTTGAAATAGGTGTTTTAACATAGAAAAGAAGCACGCTTCAGCTTTAAAATCGACTGTGTCTTCTCAAATGGATCTTGGCTCTGCCTTTCCATCTTTGTTGAACACAAAAGTCCCCTGTCTTCTCACTGATAGAGAGCACTTGCAGAGATAATGGTGAGAATCATCAGAGGGCATATCAGCTGTCCCAGATCACCTCTCTAACTCGGTTACTGTTGGAAAGGGTCTTGCATCGCTGGCCTGGCTGCTACTTAAGACGCCCCTTCAATTCCCCTCTCAGCTAAGAGCATATTTTCTACATTAGCATCACAGACGTCTGCCTCCGCCACCGATTGCACTCGCTCTGTGCAAGTGTGTCACGCCTGAAGGGGTCAAAGTTGAACTACTTAGCATGGACCTGTTAGCCCCTGCTGGTAGATGCCATAACTACAACATCATTTTTTTTTTATGGATAGGCATTCAAAAGTACTAAACAACATGCATATCATAAGTACTTCATTAGATTTCATTATACAACAGTTAGTTCCGGTCCTGGAATTTGATTGGTCGAACAGAAATCCATACAGTCCAATGGCACTGAGACTTTTTTACTGTTTGTAATGTATCACTCTTCTTTACACCTGTGCATTCGCTCATGGAAGCTTCCTCGTTACTTGTGGTGCAATTAGAGAATTGAGATTCCCAAGATGACTGGGTTCGATCGGTTTCCAGGTCACGGGCTGGAGGATGAAGGGGCGAGAAAACGAGGAAGCATCCATTTGTTTTAAAGCTGCAGTCAGCAAGTCTGGACTTAGCCAAAATTTTGAATGTTTACAACTCTCATGCCCCTCCCCCACTACCAACGAGCACCCGCCCATCGTCAGTGCGTGTGTACCAGATTTTCTGTGAACACGTCCGTCTCTTCAGCATCGATCAACACCATGGACTCGGAGGTAGGCTGCCCTGGCTAATCTATCCATAGATAGCAATAACAGAGGAATTGGAAGCTTGTTAGTAGATTTTATCTCCACCATTACGCTTCGTGCAATCTTCAGGCGAACTTCAGGCGTGTCGTGTGCATGTGATATTGTAACGTGCGCGAGGGAGAGGGGATCTGTGGCGTGTGCACGAACTGTGATTGACAGTCAGATCTCACACCCCCCTGCGCTGATTGGACCCGATGAGACGGGAGCAGTGGATTTTTGCAAAACAAATAACACCCTCCAGGTGGAGTTAGAAGCTCGGGTTTTTTTCTAAAACCACCTTATTTATGTTGTTCTGTCGGATTATAGTGTCAATTTCACTGAATTTGATAAAAAAATATGTTGCCGACGGCAGCTTTAATGTTGTGTTTTATTCTGTCTCTTCACTTTCAACCTGATTTCTTCGAAGGGAGTGTAAATGTATGTTTTTTTTCCAGATCTTTCGATCTAATGGATTGACATAAGTTTGCGCAATTTACATGTGAACGTACCCGGAGACGACAGACAAACACTCGGAGAGCATCAGTTTTCGTTTCAGCCTCAAGACCAGCTGAACGCTGTGAGTGTGTGTTAGAAATCAGGAATGGTGAGAGAACATTGTGCTTGGGATGTTTTTCATCTTCAAACCAGACTTGGGTCTCCAGCCGACAAGGCTGAAATCCCATCCGGCTAGAGCGCTTCCCATATTGTTTAATGTTAGATCAGTAGGCAGAGAGTAGACAGTGTTTGTGGCTGTTCGAACACATGCGATCACATGAGCGTTTACACTACTAAAGCAATCCGGTCAAGTGGTGGAAAGTGGACAAGCTTAAATCATTTTATACCCCGTTTACACCTGTATTTAGTGTCGTCCACTTGTGATCCAATCGACCAAAACGCATCTTAACACCAGGTGTAAACAGTGCCATTATGTGTATTAGACTCTTTCCGCAGGTTACACAGTTCCACCAGTAGATGGCGACAAGTGACAAGTTTTTAATAAACGATACAATTTGTTCAAACACTCAAAGCGAAACACCTCAGGGCTGCGTTGAAGTCCACTTTTTTATTCCCTTTCCTCGCTAACTTCCCTCCGTCTCGTTCACTCGGATGTACGTCATTGCTTACGCTGCACGAGTGCCCACGACTGTACTGGCGAATCCCTTGCAATGTGTTTAAATGGAGCGCACTAAGCCCTTGATCACTTCTGGGTGAATTAAGTGCGAGCTCTGTGAGTTACTGTTGTGACGTCACAATCGTGTTGCATTGTGGTCTATGGATCTGCATGAAGTGCACGTATGAGGATCCTCTGTCAAAATCAAGGGGTCGAGGGTCTGTCAAAATAAACTTCCCTCCTCCACTTAAAAATGGGAATGCTTAGGGAAGTTTGCAAGTGTATGTCTAAAAGTGGAGCTAAACGCAGCCCTATAGACTCGAAAGACTCGAGAGTTTCGTTTGAAACTATATCCGTTGGCGTAACTGACAACATTGTGTATTAAATGTAGGCTACTCCAAATGTTGAACTATTGTATAAAAGCTGCATCAGTTAAGTAGATATTTTTTTTTACTAGTGAATTAATTATTTTGGGATTGAATCCGTTTTCAGAAAATGGGAGTCATGCTTGGAGCAAGTTAAGTTTCACATTTGAGTGAACCGACACTTTAATATGTGGCGACCACCACAATAACAGGAAGCTTAAATGACTCAGATTTCCAGTTGCATCGTCATCTCTCATCCTTTACTGGATTCAACACAGTCATTATAGTTGCTGGTCTCTTGGTGTCTTTCTGCAGCACAAATGATGTATTCATACTGCAGCTATCTGAAATGCCTTGACGCACATGTTGTTATATTGCAGACATATACTAAATGCAGCAAAGCACTTCTTTATTGTTATTGGTTCTATGCCAGAAAGCACTCGACCAGCGCTGTCCTTGACTGAATCACTTGCTCTTTCGTATCTCACCCTCTTTGTTCATTGGTTTTAATTTGATTCCGTACAGTGTTCTGTGGATCATAAATGAAAGCAAATCAGTGATAGTTAAAAAGAGAAGAAGACTAATTCACTTGAACAGATTCGTGGCTAATGTGTTTTATCTGATCTGTTTGCCGTTGCATGAACACGTAATTTATCGCTGCCTTTTTACATGCGAATGATTAAAGGGAAGGTGCGGCGAGGATGATAAATGTGTCTGGCTGCATGTTCATATCAGCAGTCCTGTATCATTAGCATGGTGGGAAATGATGAGTCACCTGCTGTTTAACCAGTTCCTGCTTTCACTGACACACAGGAGAAGAGAAACCTCTGCAAGTGCAGACACAGACACACCTTTTCCTCTTGTTTCCCTTCTTTCTCCTACAAACAGATCTGCCACTAAAGCAGCAGGTCTACTTCCTACAGGCAACAAATGAGGAAGTGGTTGCTGAACAGAAATGAAGGGGGTGTTTGGGAAGCTGACGAGGTATAAAGCTGAGCAGGGCACAAAGAAATAATGACCTGTGATACTAAAAACAGAGGGGTTTGTTTGAAAGAGCCCGATTTAAACGTATTAAACCAGCCTAAGCCGGTTTGAGCCTGACTATGGTCTAGTTTGATGGTTTTGACCTGTTAAAGGCACAGTTCACCCAAAAATTTTATTCTGTCATCATTTACTCAACCACTTTTTGTTCGAGTCTAAACAACTCTGGATGGTGAAGAACACATATTCACTATTAACTACATACGACTTTTGCCTAATTTACTGCTTATCGCTAGTTAGTAAGTTAGTTAGGTATTGGTTAGGATTAAGGGGTGTAGTATATGGTCATGCATTAATATGTGCTTTATAAGTACTAATAAACAGCCAATATGCGATAGTAAAATGCATGCTAATTCCTAAACTAAAGTGTTACCCTTTGGATATCATTGACTTTCAATGTTTGTTTGTTTGTTTTTTTGTCCATGCACCAAGATCATTTTGAATAATTTCTAGCCATTTT
>NC_137129.1:3308119-3505769 GCF_949319135.1 Squalius cephalus
ACACTATCAAGCTCAGATATGCTCAGATGTAATATGTCTAGCAGAATGTAACCACCAGGACTAAAAATATTTCAGTGACGTTTACCTCATGGCATGATATCTCTATCTGAAATAAACAACACTGACTTGACTTCTCAAGTTTCATCTCTGAGAAAGTTTCGGCGGTACACCTCACGGGGGTGGAGAGATGAAGCCCCCAAAATATGCTTTTTTAACAGTAGTCTGAATAGGGTTTTGTGGAACGCTGGAACGAGTTCATGGAAACATGTAAAATATAATGTATGATTGGTTGAATGCATTTGTTCTGCATGCTTTTTATGATATATGCATTTATATTAAATCAGTGAGTGGAACGTCTCTGAGGGAATTTTTCTGTAGGCCCATCATTGCTACCTGTGTCAGAAAAATAAAATAAAAATATTATATATTTTCTTTCATTGTAATCATGTTAATCCCTGGGAAACAATATTGAAAATGTTGGAAATCAGGGACGGTTTATTTTTTTTTATGTTGACAGATTATTTGTGATACTTTTATAAGACAAATTCAGAGAAAGGAAAAAAATAAACAAATACAAAAATCATACATAATGCATTATTTTTCACCACTTTTTCCATTCATTTGAATATTTTTGCAAAGAAAAGAAAAGAAAAGAAAAGAAAAACAACTACACTGCACACAATTCATATGCTCCTGAATTTTCCAATATAAATAATCACTCTAGCTGAGAAAGCCTCCCTGATCTTTTCACGTATTTCTTAGAAACTGAAATTGTATTGTTGTGCACATTTACACTTACAGTAGTGATCTAAAAATAAAGCAAAAAGGAATTAAAATCTTCTGCTTTAGATTTATATGTCTGATTCACGTTTTAAACAGCTAGTGTGATATTAGTGATAAACTGCTAAAATTTGTATTTATATTTATTTAAAACATTTTATTTATTTGAACTTCAAAATAAAATTAAACAAAAATAGTAATGCTCTAGAGTCATTCATTTATATACACTACTGCCAAGATTATTATTTTTTTATTTTTTTATGTGTGTGTGTGTGTGCGTGTGCGTGTGTGTGTGTGTTTGACAACAAGTGGTTGGTTCATCTTGAGCTTGTTATTGTAGACATGGCTAGTAATTATGGACCTTTGGACTCATGGTTTATAGTTTTTTCTTGGATGAGCACAGAACTTTTAAAACTTAGAAGTGAAGTAGAAGTGAAGCATCTGGACCCCAAAAACATGTCAACATTTTAAAATGTTATGCACTTTGTATTATCACACACACACACACACACACACACACACGCACACACGCACGCACAGACAAACTCACTTGCAATTTAGTCCTATATGATTTAAGCAAATTTGTAACTTTTTTTCATAATCAAGGTTTACCTTTGCTATTTCATGTTTAATGGTCCGGTGGTATACACATACTCTCAGTGATCATTAATAGGCTACTCCTGCATGCATATTAATTAGACAAAAATGATCAAAATGCTGTTTACAGTAGTTTTAGATGGAGTATAGTATGCATTTCACACCACAGGACATGTCAACTTCCCGAAAGTGTCTCATGTCAGCTCTACCCTCATAGTTGTCAGAAACATCAAGTGTGTTCTGCTAGTTATTCCTCACTGAAATGAACACCTGTCAGTAAATGTTCACAGAATGACAGAGCGTTTCATTTCACTTATTTGGTTTCAGTTCTACATTGCTGAGCACTGTGGGAGATTTAAACAAATATGTGCCAAAAATCATACAGTGAAATGTA
This sequence comes from Squalius cephalus, assembly GCF_949319135.1. Taxonomy (NCBI): domain Eukaryota; kingdom Metazoa; phylum Chordata; class Actinopteri; order Cypriniformes; family Leuciscidae; genus Squalius; species Squalius cephalus. The sequence goes on from NC_137129.1 coordinate 3,309,891, forward strand.
TTAATATATTTAATTTATTAATATGCCTTCATCCCACAATATTCCCACAAACATTCTGATTTGCATTTATTAAATGTATTTACAAATATTATTCTGTATATCCCCAAATGTTTGCTAGGGTTTTTTTCTCTATTTTCTGACTTTTTTTAATAACCCCGCAGAGAGGTCGACAGTACTAGATTGACTGCAAATAATGATAATAATAATAATAATAATAACCCCTTTGAGAAAATTACAGCTTGTCAACCCAATTCTCACAATTTGGCTGTGACTCCTAATTTAAGCTCTACAGTTAAAAGGGGCAGTCGGTACTTTTCATTTTTTCATTCTTTGCACGATTATATTATTTTTTTAGTTGTGTGTGCGTAGATAGATGAGTGTTTCTCATCAGATCTCAGAGTTTCTTCATCAGATCTCAGAGTTTCTCATCAGATCTCAGTGTTTCTCATCAGATCTCAGAGTTTCTCATCAGATCTCAGTGTTTCTCATCAGATCTCAGAGTTTCTCATCAGATCTTAGTGTTTCTCATCAGATCTCAGTGTTTCTTCATCAGATCTCAGTGTTTCTCATCAGATCTCCGTGTTTCTTCAGCAGATCTCAGTGTTTCTCATCAGATCTCAGTGTTTCTCATCAGATCTCAGTGTTTCTTCAGCAGATCTCAGTGTTTCTTCAGCAGATCTCAGTGTTTCTTCAGCAGATCTCAGTGTTTATTCAGCAGATCTCAGTGTTTCTCATCAGATCTCAGTGTTTCCCATCAGATCTCAGTGTTTCCCATCAGATCTCAGTGTTTCTTCATCAGATCTCAGTGTTTCTCACCAGATCTCAGTGTTTCTTCAGCAGATCTCAGTGTTTCTCTATCAGATCTCAGTGTTTCTTCAGCAGATCTCAGTGTTTCTTTATCAGATCTCAGTGTTTCCCATCAGATCTCAGTGTTTCTTCATCAGATCTCAGTGTTTCTTTATCAGATCTCAGTGTTTCTCCAGCAGATCTCAGTGTTTCTCATCAGATCTCAGTGTTTCTCATCAGATCTCAGTGTTTCTCATCAGATCTCAGTGTTTCTCCAGCAGATCTCAGTGTTTCTCATCAGATCTCAGTGTTTCTTCATCAGATCTCAGTGTTTCTCGTCAGATCTCAGTGTTTCTTATCAGATCTCAGTGTTTCTTCATCAGATCTCAGTGTTTCTCATCAGATCTCAGAGTTTCTCATCAGATCTCAGTGTTTCTTCATCAGATCTCAGTGTTTCTCATCAGATCTCAGTGTTTCCCATCAGATCTCAGTGTTTCTTCAGCAGATCTCAGTGTTTCTTTATCAGATCTCAGTGTTTCTCATCAGATCTCAGTGTTTCTTCAGCAGATCTCAGTGTTTCTTTATCAGATCTCAGTGTTTCTTCAGCAGATCTCAGTGTTTCTTTATCAGATATCAGTGTTTCTCATCAGATCTCAGTGTTTCTTCAGCAGATCTCAGCGTTTCTCATCAGATCTCAGTGTTTCTTCAGCAGATCTCAGTGTTTCTTCATCAGATCTCAGTGCTGCTGCTGGAGTTTTTCAGTGGTCACTGTCCCTTTAAGAGCGCGCGCTCTAGGGTGGCGCTTTCCTCCGCAAGGGCTTCTTGATATTAATAGTGTTGGTGTCTTGAAACTGACGTAATGCTTGGAGTCTGAGGTCCTGACAAGCGATAACATTTCTGATAAAGAACTGAGATCACTGCAAAAACCAACCTCCTTTCTTCCACCCCAGACTCAGGCGTTTTTACTATTAAACACAGTCTCCCAAGATTTCACGTGTACAGGAGCAATTCGCAATCTTACATCCCCATAAAAAAGAAATCATTCCCCGAGATCAACAAACAAACAACACAAAGACGCTTCATGGCTCACGCCAAAGCTCCACCATCTTTCAGACTGCAAAGACTATTGCAATTTAATCAACAGGTAAGGAGAAAGCGAATCAATGAAGAACGATGTGGTTTTAGCTGTAGTTCCTGATGAATGTTATGTAATGTTGAGAATGATGAATCAGTTGAGTGCTACTTTGTAACGAAAATAAGAGCTCGGCTCTTCGGATTTCGAATTTTGAGGCTAAATTGCAAATTGAAATCGGCGACTTGTTACATTGTATCTCCCAGTAGTTGAGAGAAAATACTACTTTTTCCTTCCCATTTCTTTTCAGCCATTCTGTGTTGCAATGCGTTTTGCGCAACATAATATCCACAATGTAGCAGTTTCTCTTGTACGTTTAAGCCGCGAGGCGCCTTTCATTTGCATTGTTTATGCGTCGCAAGAAGCTAAACGGATCCTAAGTAAAGTTATAGAAAGTTTCATTGGTGTGTAGGCTACTGTTTTTGCGTAAATGATGCTGAATGGCGCTTTCCACACAAACTTCGAAAACTTTCCGTATCTGATGATGTACGATAAGAAAACGCGTAGGCATGGCAACGCACTGAATGTTATATTTTCCACACACAAAGAAGCACAGGTTGTTTACATGACAAGTCTACGGATCGTAACGGGGGTTTTATCGCTATTTTTGCGGTTTTATTCGAAGGCAGGTTGCGAAAAGATGTCTTTCTGTCGTTTCATTGCGTCTTTCGAGGCTATGGAGACGAGCAGCAAAAGTTTATGAATAGCGGTAACGAGTATTTCTCATTTGGATGTGTGTGTTTTTTTGTGAATTGATAAATGATGGAACAACTTTTATATTTGTTTTGTGGAGAACTTTCACACTTAGGTGTGTGTGTGAGTGTGGGGGAGGCTGTAGTTCACAAAGTTTCTTGTGGCGTGATGGAGCTTATCTAAAAACTTTTCAAGGAATTTAAATAACTCTTTCTACCCTCTAAAATGAAGGCATGCATATAGAAAGTGTACCTTTTGTCTTGGCATGTACAGTAATCCTTTTCTTGTTGATGTTATCCATCAACAGAAACTTTTTTTGAGTCAGTACAGACAATAGATACACACTTACTATGTCTTCTAGTTATGTGTGTATTCATATCCTATACTGTACATTTTGTGTGAATAGTTTGGATGTTCCTCAGTTCTGCAACTAGAGCCGGGCGATATATCACAATAAAATCTTTCATATCATTCGATATCGATGATTAGCACGATAAATGTCACATTTTTATTTCTTTCAAGTTTAAAAGCATTTTTTTGCTCCTAAGTGAAATTTGTAGAAACCAGACTGTTAATTGTGGTTTTAAACCACTCTTTATTGTAAGAACATGACACAAACTTAACGTTTTTAAACTTTTCCAGCCATTTTTCCTTAACGAAATATATCTAATTCTAAATAATATAGATTTCTTAGTTTCTGCATGTGCTAGCTAACAAGTGATATTGTTTCAAGGTTTGTGTTATGTTAGTTATGTGTTTACTCGTATCCTATACTTTTTGTGTGATTATATGATATAAATATATTGTTTGGACGTTTTCAGTTCTGCAACTGTGGTAATGTTTCCAGTTAATTTGGTTTTACAATCACTTTCACATTAGAATGCCATTAAGTGTGTGGAAACTAGTATTTATCTTAGAACTGATAAAATCACCCACACTTCACTTAAATGTGCCGTACCGAAGCGTAACCTGTAAATCTGATTGTTATGATACAGATTCCCATGTTGGTTCCAGTAGATGAGTTACGCTGTTTCCTGTAAACTGTGAAAGTTGCCACACTCGGGCAGTCTGGAAATGATATGCTCTCTTTTTCTGTCTTGAAATGGTTTGTCGGTAAATGTTTCTTAATGACAAAGCCCGTGCAGGCTCATCATTTAGAGAAACTCTCAACTGTACTCATAGTTTCAGACACAGTCAACAGGGAATCTCAGCTCTGTCATCATCAGGCTTCTGCAGTCACAATCACTTTATCTGGTAACACTTTACAATAAGGTCTCATTTGTTAACATCAAGTTAATGTATTAACTAACATGAACGAACAATGAGCGATACATTTGTTAAAGCATTTATTAATCTTTGTTAATGTTAGTTAATAAAAGTCCAGGTGTTCATTGTTTGTTCATGTTAGTTCACAGCGCATTAACAAAATGTTAACAAATACAATATTGTATTAGTAAATGTTGAAATTGCCATTACCTAAGAATAATACATGCTGTTGAAGTATTGTTAATTCTTAGTTCATGAGTTAACTAATGAAACCTTACTGTAAAGTGCTACCTTTTATCTTTACTCTTTTTGCAGTTGCATGACTATTTTTTAAATCTTTGAGGACTTTAAAATAGTATTTTTGTGCATCAAAAATATTGACCGACATTGATTTTTATTTTATTTTATAACTGATAACGATACCAAGTATTTGCATGTTTATGTGCCCAATAACCAATATTTATGTATTTTGATGAGCACTGAACTGAACAAAACACTTTTTAAAATCTATCATTTCTGCACTCCCTCCTTGCATACAAAACAAAACACACTTCAACATCAATAAATAGTGCAAAAAAAATATATAGTGCACTGTCACTAAAGTGTCGTTTTTAAATGATATATTTTATCAGGTAAACTAACAGGTAACATAGCATGTCAAAATAATTCTAACAAATCGATTTCTTGACTTTTTAGTCATTTTACATGTGTAACAGTCTAGAGATCAGAAGAAAAAAGAAAATATCTCCATCTGCTTGGAATATTATTTCATTCCTTGTTCATCATGTGATACACATAAATATGCGAATATCCATTCAGCGGTTTACTAGATTCAGTTCTCAGTCCGCACAGAAGAATAAGATCCACATGAGTTGTCTGATAAGGCGCGTTTGAAGTGATTGAAAAGCTTGAGGTGTATTTGAAATGTAAATGACTCCACATCTGTGAGCTCTTTGGAGAGAGGCAATAGATCAGCGCTGTATAGTCAGGAACTTTACGGCTGACAAATGAATTTGGGCCTTGGTGGAGGGAGAAAGCAGCAGTGGGGGTCTTGCATTTGTTCTTCGTGGCTTCTGAGTTTGCACAACTTCTTTTTGGGCTAACTTCTTACCGCACCGAGATTTGCCACTTGTGTCCCAGATTCATGTGGCGTTGGTGCCGTTGAATAAGAAGCCTGTAGAGAAAATAAATGGTAGGGGCCTTTTTTTTTTTTTTTTTTAATGACAGAGATAGAATGGCTCACGCTAGTGTTTGCACATATTGTAAGTAGTTGATGACCACAAAAGTTACATTTTTTCTTGGTTGTTAGAAAATATACTCAGACCAGATGATTATTTTTGCATATACTTTTTATTCATTTGTTGCTCAAAAAAAAAAAAAAACGTTTGAATAACTTATAAGGACTGAATAAGTTTTGTTTGTGATTGTGAAACTCAAAATGATTGTGTGTTGTTATTTCAAACTTAGCATTGCAAAGAACGGCACAGTATTTTATTCCAGGCAAGTGTTTTGAAATGATGCTTCAACGACTTTATAGAAATTCCTTTTTGTTTTGTTTTTTCGTGGTCAGAAATCTCCAAACATGGGAGACAGGAAACTTTAGAATATTGTTTTTGTAGTCGCCTGATGAAATGCCAAGGTTTGCAAAGAGACAGCTCCTGATAATTGGTGCCCTTAAAAGCTTTTATAACATATATTTGATGTAGCCTGCATATGAATAGCTCGTCTTTTTTTTTTCCTCGGGATTTTCAAGAATAAAAGAGCCGCAGTTCACAGAGGTCGTCCCTTGTCTCGTCATATGCTTTTCATCCTGTTTTTAGCAGTGTTTTGAAGTCACTAAATGGCTCTGGATGTGTGCTATAGACTTGTTATGGTGAGTTATATTGTAAGACTTGCCATTTCTCACTAAACTTTCATGCAACACGAATGGATTTGATGCGAAATAACTAGTAAAGTGCGTTTTTGTGTGGGCGGTTGGTTTATGAATCTAACATTTATCTCTTGTTTTTGTCATCTGAATTAAAGTGAAATCTCGTTCTCTTTACCTTTTTTTCTCACACCCTGCGTGGGAATGAAACGCAAGGACCTTTGACCTGTGGTGTCATAGCAACCTCCTTTATCCTGTGAAAAAATATAGATTCAGCTTCTACATATATTTCTGAATATTATGTTTTGATGGCTATTTCTTACATGTCACAGATGCAGCTGAAGTGTGTTTAACGACTCCCACAGATAAGACACAGTTTGGGTCTCTGACTCTGTCAGAGCTGTTTGACATCACTTGTTAGGCTAATTATGTGGCGTGTAATATTTTAGTGGTTAGCGTACATCTGGTAAAGTTTGCTGACTGAAAACTCTCGTATTCCCAGTAGAGTAGAGTAGGTTGCACTGTGAAACGAAGAAAAATAAGTCGAAGTTCCCCTAAATCTTCATTCTTACTCATTGACAAAAACTATTTTTTTTGTGTGTTTTTTTTTTTTTTTGAGGAATTAAAAACAACTGACATTTTTGTTGCATATGCAAGATAAAGCGATGCGTGACGACAAACCTTTTATTGGTTGGTGTGGTTTTTCAAAAGCTAGCGGTTCCCGTTAGGCTAGGCTTTTCATACGAGTTGGCTTCCCTGGACTTTTTTTTTTTTTTTTTTTTAAGACTAAAGTAAAAGTATTAATTTGCTTCAAGCTTCATCCCTCAAGCCTCTGTGCTCAGCTTTCATATCAAAAAGTTTCTGAAAGTTTTCGAGCCAGCATTGCCCACTTCCTCTCCTCCCCATTCCGATGTGCCGAGTTTAGTTCATCCGCCGATCCTCTGGAACGCTGATGAGTCAGTTTAGCCTTTTTCTTTCTTTCTTTCCTTTCTTGCTATCACGGTGTGTGTTCTTCTACCTCGCAAACAGATCTTCATTTAGCTTTTTACGTCTTTTTTTTCCTTCTCTCCATCTCTCGGTGGCTGAATGTTCTCCATCTGTGTGGTCTGGAGACTGGTGCGGTTGACTATTGCTAACCTGACACAGGTTGGACAGAATGAGTCGAAGAAAAGGTTTGTAGGGGGGGAGGGGTTACGGTGGTGGGGGAGTTTTCCTTTGAGAATGTTTGTTTTCCTGTTTCCAATTTGGTCGGCCAGAAGGCCCGTACTGTCAGAGCTCCCATTCATGAACCCTGCTGTCAGACTGCCTGAGTACATGACGCAGGATTTCTCTCAGCTCTCTCTGCGTGCAGTGTGGTGTCCATGTTGTCTTTTGGTTAGATCCTTCTTTTCTAAAGTTATTTTATTCTGTGAATGCATGCTTCTTTAAAGTTGCTGTTTACCCAGAGCACTTCCTTCTCGCTGAACATGTGCGGTTTTGTTGTTACAGTGATCGAGAAGAACGGTGTGGTTTGGTCACCCTTCGCACCCAGGATCATCTGCACCTGTGAGGTCTTCTGAGAAAAGGAAGTACGGGACGGGCGCATTTCACAAGCGACGCACGTAGAGCGAGTAAAAAAAAAACTTTGTGAACACTGTGGGGAAAAAAATGGAATGATTCCCAGGCCAGAATGGATGTGGAATAAAGGATACCTCGGAGGGCTCCTCAGGGAAGGGTCTTTGGATACTCTGCCAGCTTTGATATCTGCCTCCCTGTTGGATTTGAGTGTGATAATGCTATAACCCAATGCTTAACAGAGGTATGTATACGTGCGATTGTGTGTTATGAAAATGCAGGGATTTCTGGCGGCGTGTGGCATTGTGGTTTTTCATGCAAGTCATGTAGCACGCACGTAAGGACACAGTTTTTGTCTTCGGGTTTTGTGTTAGGGTGATGTAGCTTTAAAACCTTCTTTATGGTAACTTTTAACCCAGTCTTCCTGTAGTTCAGAGCAGTAATCTAGACCGCTAGATAGCTCAAGCTGTTAAAGTGCTTTGATCTTCAGTAAGGCCATCATCCCCTGCTTTGGCGTTTATTACGTGGAACAGTAGAATTTACTGACTTTCTTTTCCCTGACTTTTTTTTTTTGCCTATATGTGGGTTTTCTCCAGGGTAATAAGAGGCCACACAAGCAGTATTTTCTTTTTTGTGTTGTACATTTGTGGACCAGGTGATACTGTGGTCTGGTATTATTCTCTGCCACTGTGTTTGTGGAACGCTGGACTTGCTTTCAGAAGATTTTTTTTTTTCATCGCTCATAAAAAAAAAAAAAAAATGCATGGAAGGATATAGATAAAGTCAACAGTTTGTTTTTGTACATGCATTTATTCTTATAAATGGTTTATTATCCTATGTGTCACCCAAAAGCAAAAATAAATAGTTGTTTGCATTAGTTGTTTTTTGAGTTTTAAATCCTCATGATCCTCAGTTATTTAATTATATCATAAATCGTCATAATTGCATTAAACGTTGGGAAATTTTAATTTTGTTTTTAGAAGTGGTTTGCCAGCTTGCTCTGTTCCGCATGATTTTCAGTCGAGCTAATGAACGTAGAAATGCAATAATCTGAACTTCTGAAAGCGTCCGCATTCTTTGCGGTCTGGGTTGTCCTTCTTAAATGAGGTAATCTGAGAGTGTGTTATAGATGGCTGTTTTCTCCTGTGCCGAAATCTATAATAAACGACCTGTAACGGCCAGTGATTAGGGGATCCTGTCTTTGTGAACGCTGCCACAGTGGAGGTTTCTCTCGTGTGCCCTGCCGTTTCAGCAGATTTGCGTAATGTTAAACACATGCCATCTTCTCCAGTCTGGATTTCAGGGGAAAACCTGCTCTCGGGGATGGTAAAATGTGCTTGATGGTTTCGGTTGGTGTTAGGCGTGGGGGTGAAGCTGAATGGCAAGATTAACCCCATGGATCCTTAACCCAGAACTACGACACAGGCTTCTAGGTCAAGGGTCACCTGAGATCCCTCAGTGCTAATATGGGGGTCCAGGGGCCCCTGATGGGGCTTACTGGGTTGTAATGCGTTTGTTAGTCTTTTAAACTTTTTTTTTAAACAAATTGTTGCCTGTCTTTCTCTGAATTTTCATGTGCTTTAGTGAAAAGAATTATTTATATTCAATTTTAATAGTGCACTTTTTTTAAAATAGTTTTCGCATTTTATTAATTTGAATCATTGGGATGCTGATCAGCAAGGCTACATTAATATTACATCAATATTTACTCAACAGATTCTTCTCCTTTCAAACATGACTTGATCTATTTCCACAACCCCATATGTTTATAAATGCCCAACCCCATTTTGCTAATTTAGTGTTAATTTGCTTTAAAACTTGGTGTATTTGGTTTAAACCCGTGCGTATGACCCAGACTAAACCCATAAATGCTAATTCATGGCTGTGTTATTTACTCCAGCCGATGATTCTTCACTGTGATTTACTGATATTACACATTTAGCAGTATGTGGTGTGTTTGCACTAAAGTAGCCTATATTTTCAAAATGACGACTTTTTTGATCTCAGCCCACTTTTAATTGCATCTAACCATACAGTAGGCATTAGTTATGCTCATATCCTTATAGGCTCAGCTGTTATGCGCTGGATCATCTCTTTGACTCGCATGCCCGTTTTTGGGTATAAACATGGATTTATGCTGTGAGTTAAAGCTTATGCTTATTACTTGTACCTTGCTTTGTATAATTTGGTTGAGTTATGGTGGGGGAATTTGAGTGGTCTGCATAGTTCTCCAGTAGGTGCCTGTGTGATGTATGGCGTGCCAGTGTGCCGAGGGAGGCAGACGGCCAAATGTTTTCATAATGTTCATTTAAAAGTCTGATCATTCGCCTCCACCTCTTTCTCGGTTTTGCTGTGCATATAGAAATGTCTGATGCAGCAACACTTTAATCAGCCACATAATGCTCAACCTCCAGTTTGTTACTTTTGAGTAATATAATGCCACCTGAGAAAAGTTTTTATTTGCAGGTAAAAGTGTAATACGTGTTTCTTCAGACGTGGAATTAGCATGTGAGCGTGAACCGGTTGTAAATGCAATGGAAATTCCACATCTATATGCATTTCAGGCCTGCTAGATAAACAGCAGAGCCTTTACGAACTGAGAGGTGACGGTCGTGAGCGCGCCTAATGAGACTCTCTAGTTCAACTCCAGTATTTGCCTGTAAGAATACAGTGAGCTGAGTTATTACAGACTTTTGAGATGGTTGCAAAATGGCGGTAATGAGAGAGGAGCGATCCTGCCCGCGAATGGCGATGCCCGGGTCGTATTCGCCTGCCAATTAGCCCGATATTCCTCCACTCGTGTGGCACCATCTTGCAGTAACCCCGAACCGGCACCGAACTAATCTAATTAGATCGAGAACACAAAAATGATCCCGGACCACTGGCAGAACGCACAATAAGGGAGCAATTTATTCTCGCATGGTGTTAAAAAAGGAGGGAATGGTTGAGTGCAGGCCTGTTGTTTTTAGCAGATTGTTTCCGCAAGGCCTGCTCCATATGGTGTCGGAGAGGGGAGAAAAAAGCCCTGGAGAAGGGGGTAAAGAACAAGGGGGCAGAGAAGCTGCAAAAACAAAACTTCTCCAGTCAACCCTCTCTAAATTAAAGGGTAATGCCGAGCACACCGCACACTCAGGAGTTGTTTGTTTAAAAAGCCAAACTGCATTAATCAACGTCTTCATCTTCATCGCTAACAGCATGATTAATTTGCTGATTTTTCTCCCCGCCATTCTTTTTTTTTTCTTTCTTTCATTCTTTCTTTTTTTTAAAGTAATTGCCAATCCAATGAGCAGCTTTGACAGAGTGCTTCTGACCACATTGTTCACACATTGAGTGATGCCTGCACAGCGTCAGTGCACAGCAATATTATGCTTTTGGTTCAAAGCCCAGGTTCAGTTGCATAGTGTAATGCAGATCGTATTACATGTTTCTGATACAATATTGTAGCTACTTTAAACCTGCAATAACTCTCTGCAGCATTTGCGCTGCGATCTTCTCCCCTCGGACCTTCTCAGAAGCGCCCTTTTGGCCAACTTTGCCGTAGTTGAATAGCGCCTGGAGGCCATTGACAGGAGCCTCATGTATCCTGGCCGTGTCTTTGGCAAACACAAACAGTAGCCTTCTAAAGATTTCTCCATTTGTTTAGAGGAAGTCCCAGAGGCTTGTTACGCTCCCCAACCCCCTTCTCTTGTGGCTATCAGATGTTTATCCTGTACAAGGAGGGCAATTTACAAATGTAAGTGTTGTCACAACACAGGAGGAGACAAAAGGCGTCACGTCAGGCAAGGATGCACCTCGGTGTAAGAGCGCCATTATTTTGCAGATTAGGAGGGTTCAGGTGAATGTGGGACTGAGTGGCACAGCTACTGTTTGCTGTGATTTGTCTTTCTCCGTTCAGATCGGAGTTCAGGTCTCTCAAATGTCTCCGGAATGTGTACTTGATGATCAAGGATAGTTTTAGATGTCATATAATACAACTTCAAATCATACTGTAGAGTAGGCTTTTGATAAAACGGTAAAAGACGGTCATTATGGTAGGTTTTTTGTCTTTTTTCTTTGTACTAGTTGTGTTTGATAAAAGTCATTGCTTTTATTTGTAAGTGCTTAATGGCTGATTTCAGGCTTTAAGCAATACATTTTACACCAATGCCTAAACAGGCTAGCCTGGCAAGCCAGACCTACATCAAGATGTTAGGTCTGGCAACTCACCATAGACAGGGCTCAATCCGAGGGGCGGGATAAACGGCTGTCTTTCAAATTCCCTCTGCACGCAATAGGACAGCGCTTCAACCAACCAGAGCGTTTTCCCAACAGCGGAGCTAACGTTAGTTGATAGATTCAACTTTTGAATCTGGCTGGCAAAACTACGAACACATCTTCCTTTTTTAAGAATGACTTAAGTGCCGTTCTTTGCTCTTTTCTCAAAGAAAAGCTTAACTCCAAGTCCTCCAGAGTTGCGGCCAAAGCCGATTCGAAAGACTGTTCGCCAGCAGAAGCTGCCATTATTTGTTTTCAAGTAGCAGGGAACCGCCGCAACTCTGTTGTCATTATGTTAAGCCCGCCCCGCCTACTCTATACGCGATGTGATTGGCCTGACCCAATTTAGGTTTTTACAGCTCCGAAAGTCAACGGAGAGTTGCTAGACTACCCTGGCTGCAAAATAAATTTTGCTGCCGCTAGGGTGCGTCTAGATTTCTAGGCTATAAACAGGCATGATTTGATGAAGCAAAAAGCGATAAAAGTTATCTTTTCTAGCTAAAAATATATAAATTTTTTCAATTATTTGCTCTCTATTTCTGATCCTATGGAGTGTATAACCTATTTTTTTTTCTTGTTGGCTGTTATAGTGCTGCATCATACAGTATTTTTGCTATGAGCTTAGTGATAGTTCCCAAAAAATTAAAAATAATCAGTTACTCATGTCATTCCAAATCTGTATGACTATCTTTCTTCTGTGGAACATAAATTGACATTTTAATAAAGTTTCTTTCTTGTGCGTACAGTGGAAGTCAGTGCAAACAAACTGTTTGGTTTCCATCATTCTTCAAAATATCTTTTTTTTTTGTATACGGATGTACATTTATTAATACAAGTTTAGAATGACATGACGGTGATGAATTGACTTAATTTTTTCAGTGAATTATCCCTTTAATGCTACCCATATACTACACAACTTTCAAAGTCGTCTTTTTCAGACTACATAACTGTCTGTTGTCACCGATGTCAGTTCTAGGCAAAATACATTTCATACTACAGGTATAGATATTTAATCTGCTAAATGTCTTTAGGCATCGGTGATCTTTTAGGTCACATATTTGATGACTCATAGTGATTGTCAATCATGTGAAAAAGCACCGATTTGCCTCAGATTGGTTGGCGATATGCCTTAACTGACAGCGAGTGTATAATCAGGGCTAAAATTTTGTAGTTAAAAAAATTACAGAAAGTTAGGGTCTGTAGTTTTACCAGTAGCAAAGTTTTGCAAATAAAGAAATTTGGTCACACTTTAGATTAGGGTTCAGTTCTCACTTAACTAACTATATTAACTATGACTTTTCCATCAATAAACTCCTATTTACTGCTTATTAATAGTTAAGGTAGTTGTTAAGTTTAAGTATTGAGTGATTAAGGGGTGTAGAATATGGTCATGCAGAATAAGGCATTAATATGTGCTTTATGAGTACTAATAAACAGCCAAAATCCTAGTAATATGCATGTTAATAAGCAACTAGTTAATAGTGAGGATTGAAGAAATGTAGATTAGTGTTTGCGAAGAATGTGTTAAAGAACATGTACACTTACATGAGATGAATACTGTTCACTTATTTAGGTAACCTTCCCATTATTGCATGCTTTAGCTCGTAGACAGACCTTAAAAAGAAGTCTATGGTTAATGGGCGCAAAAAAGTAATCACAAAATTTTTCGAATATCTTTCAGGCTTAGCAAACCAGACACTAATAACTGTCTGTGGTCAGACTTCGGCCTCTGATAGGCATCAGGCTGGAGGACATGAAGGCAGGAGTGGGTTTACTCTGTTAAACACAACACTATAGTGAATCCTACAAGCTCCCTCTCCCCGTCTCCCAGACTGAACTCTGCTGGCTGTACTTCGTCTATGTCAGGGGAAGATATAGAATTAGTAGCTTACCAGGCATCCCTCCCCTCCCCATCACTACCCACACCATCCCATAACTCTTCTGGCAGGCCCAGGGAGCTGGTTCCTCATCTGTGGAGGCCGCCAGTCTCAACACCTATTATGGTCAATGGGCCTGGGTCCCTGTCAGGGCCTGCTGCCTTTTTGATTCACCACTCGCCTCGGATTCTTCCCCAGGTCGCCGTCTTTTTTCACCATGTCTTCGACTTCCAGATAGGAGATAAAATATCCATAAACAGCACTTGAAAGAGAATGTAAATGTTTATAGGCTTCCTGCAAGACTTATCTGATATTGTTCTTATTTATATGTCGGGGTCGGTTGACTTGGAGGCGGTCATGACGGCCGAACCGAAGCCAAGCAGCTTTTAGTGCTCCTTCGGCTCGTCCCTGCCAATTGCAGAGATTTAGGCGGACAGTTGGATGGTGGAGGACCGAGCCAGTGACACCAGGCTGGAAAGTATGTGGTAACAATACAAGTATGATTCGCTTCAGCACCTCCCACTACCTAAGCTTCACTCCAATGTAGGGCATTATTTGGGCAATCATTTCTCATCCTGTAGTTATATAATGAAGAAGCAGTGTTTCTCAGCCACTTCTTCAATGAGACAGCTGGGTCTTTCTCATCTGTTTGGTGCAGTTTTCAATGCATCTTGAGGTAGCTGAGTTTTTTTGGGCCCAGTTTTCTAATTGTAATACAATTTCAGATCTATTTCGAATTATATTCTCTCTACATCATGTGGACACCGTGACTGCTCTAGATTTGTCAACAAACCTGACACCGTACGTTACCTCTTTTCTGGCATTAGACGGAACACCAAGGCACTCAGATTTCCCATGCAACATTGCTATGCCATAAATCTGCATGCTTCGACCTGCATGCTATAGCTAACTGGGGCGCTGACTCTTTAGGAAGCTGTTGAGTGGAGAGCCCGGCGCTTGTGTAGGCGCCAGGGATTGGATTTGTCAATTGTGCTGATATGTTGAGGGCGATCCGAGCCCCAAGCGCTTCACTCAAGGTAGAGAGTTATTGTAAAGAGGCTAAAATGTAAAAGCTGTCTAGCAAACAGTCATACTCTTACACGCATTCACATGCACTTGCACGTACAGGCTTTACAGTCATTATATTTAGATGAAAAGTGTAATATTTGCTCTTATACAGTTACACAATTGCAGCGAGACCAATTATGGCACTCTAGCGCAGTGGAAACCACACACATGCGCGCACAGACATTATTACCTGACCTTTTCTCTGACAAAGACATTGCTAAAGAGAGAGAAAGCTCATTTTTGTACTGTCTCAAACATTGCCCACAGCTCATGTCTGAGGCAGGGGTTATAAGAGTCCAGAAATTAAATTGTCATGGTTCTCGATACCAATTTTGAGACCACAGTAATATATGCAGCGGAACACACTAATTTAAAAGTTAAATGTCAATGTAAATATTAACAAATTAAATGAATACAGTGGCACGTAGTCTTCGAGTATTGTCATGCTTTGCTTTAAAAAAACTATAATTAATTTTGTTAGCCTAATTTTGTGTGCACATCAAAATTGTGTCATTCAGAATGACCAGAGCAATATTTGAGATGCTATACATTGAAATTTTGCCAATGATATAGTCATGACACATGACACATCTAGGAATTTATTTGGTATATGTGTTTCCATCGTGGTTTATGTGCATGTGTTTGTATCAAATAAAAAAAATGTATCCACCTTAAGTGAGCATTTAAGCTTTTTTATGCACAGTTCTTCAGATCTTGGCATTTCTGTTTTTAATGCAGTTTCCCAAACTTTTCCCAAAAATATGTGGATAGAAACTCGGCTACCAAATTGTGTATTTTGTACAAACAATACTGAAATACTGTTATATTTTGTTTTTAATTTTAGCATTGACTTTTTCTGTATAGTTTTATTTAGTACTGACTATTATAGTCACTACTTTCAACATCCCTATCTCCCAGTATTGCATCTATCTTTCACATCACAGGTGATCAAGCGCTCAAATCCTTCAGGAGTTTTTCCCGTCTTGAGGAGGCCATGTTCACCCAGCCTAATGATATGCGGCCTACTTCTCATGGTAAAAAGGCGGCGTGACGGACAGTTTGTGTTATAGATAGCGGTGACTTCAGACCTCTGCATGTCTAAGGTATCATCTCCGTCCTCAGTTTACTTCAGCCGTCTTGTTTGGGATGCCCTTTCTGCTAATAGTATGAATAGCTTGAGACCTAGTCGAGAGCAAATGAGGTGGCATGTTTCTCTGCCGTCAGGTCATGCTCCTGCTTTCGATTTCTTTTCACGAGAACATACGGTACTTTTTCAGTTATAAAAAGTAAATCTTCGTGCATTGCAGCATTGAGCTTCATTAAATGTTAAATGAGGCAGAGTTCCCATGATGAGAGCGACAGGCAGGTAAGTCTTTGCATAAGGATCACAGATGGTATCAGAGGGTGTGGTTGTTTCTATCAAACAGCTCTGATGACTAATCGGTCCCAAGGCTATATGGCATTTGAAAGGAGAATCATTGTACTGAGTAAATAGAGGAATCTTGTACAACCAGTGGGGCTGAACTGCTAATCTTTAAAATAGAAAATACTCTACGTACAGCACAAATGACTTGATGCTTGGTGGTTGTTGGTGCTTTTTTAGTCTTGGCGGTGGTGAAAGAGCCATGTTTACTTAGGCAGTGCAAAGTGTCCTAGGTAACTTGCTTTGTGTACAAGGGTGGAGATACGAACAAGTAGCAACTGACAAAGAATATTGTGTGTGTGTGAAGGTTTATCTGAACTGTTTGTGAACTACACGTGTTCAAAGGACCTGCCTGTACTTAGCGTCAGCAGCTTTTCCACTGATGAATCTCAAGGTTAAAGCCCTTATTGGTATGTTAAGCGAGTCTTTCCACACATGATTGTGTGCAAATATTTAGTCAGAGATGCCAGGTGACTTACCTGACTTTCTCAAAAAGCACTTAACTGTGGCTAATCACATCTGATCACGTTTGGAGTCTCTCCAGAGAGGCAGCAGAGAGACTCAATTACAGCAGGCCTCGCTGTCACCAGGATCTGCCTCTGGTTGTGGTTCTCTGGGCAATGTGATGAAGATAATGGGTTGTTGTTTTTTTCCTACAGTGGCTTGAAAAGATTTCCTCAGCAAGTGACATTTTGTAAACGATGCTGCAGAAACGACCTTTGGCCTTTCACGTTCAGCCAAAGCAAGTGTCGACTTCCTAAAGGGATGTGTGTTTGTGAGATAATGTTGAATATCACAGGTTTAAAAAAATTTTTTTTACAGTAATGGAACTATACATGTTTTGTATTTTTAAAAAGAAATAAAAAGAAAATAAAAATGTACATAAATGCAGTTAAAAATATTAGTTTAGGGATGCACCGATATGAGAATTTTGGCCAATACCGATAACCGATAATTATTTTATATATGAAAGCCGATAACCGATATAAATTTTTTCATTTTTCATATAATTTTTTTAGAGCCTGATTACAAAAACAAAGGTCTCACCATTAAAACCATGTCCCAAGCACTTCGACATAAATCAGACAAAATAGAACAGTAGCATAGATTGAATCAGTGTAATTTTACACTCCAATGGCCAACTTTCCTTACCAAAAAACAGAAAGCTAAGACACTTTCCTTACTGAAGTGTCTCAGATAATCCATTATTTATCAGCTTTAAGATATCGGCCAAATCTTCTTATTGGACCGTTAATGATAACGTTAAAAACAAACATATATCGTCCGATAGTTACCGATATAGTGGCCGATATATTGTGCATCCCCAGTTTATTTGTGATGTAAAATTGTAATTTTGCAGTGGTGTCTTTTGCATGCATCTCATGAAAGTTTAGGGATTTTACATGGTCATGATGTAAGTACAAATAATGAATTATTACAGAATTATACGACTGTTTGTGAATTGTCTCATGCTTTAAGTTTGTGGCTATATGTGTGCGTATTTTTAAACTGAGGGACAAATCGGAATTATTTTCTGTGCTAATCGACATTTTGCCACAAATTCTGTTGATGGAACTTGACTTGAACTTGGAACATTCCTTTAACTGTGACTTGAACGAAGACCCCGTGACTTGCTTTTGAAGTTTATTTTTAGACTCGCACGCAAGATATTACTGTTAGATTTACATGTGATAAAACACCTCTGCTCTCAGTCTTGTTTATTTATTTACTCAGAGTTCCCCAGTCTCAATGGAAAGTCAGGTAGTCGGTTTAAAATGGCTAGAGCCCTTTAATGAGTTTGTGAGTGTTGCTTTAGAGAAGCCTGAGGTATGTCGCAACGTTTTGTGCTTTTAACTCAGAGGGGAAATGCATCTCAAGCTGTGGTTTACTGTTGGTTTCACACTGTAGCTGCAACGGCTTGCTTTGAATAGTAAAAAAAAAAAATATCATTGCAGCACAGGAGTCGTCTCAACTTTATTTAAAAACTTTCTACCTGTGTTCAGTTTTCTTTTTGTCAAACTCTCGTTCAATCATCTTCTCAGCTCGTCTGAAATCTCTGGTTGTCTTATCTTGAGAATGACTCCATGTTTGGTGGGCTGCAATCAGACGTTTCCTCCTGGGTAGGACATCGGGGAGATGTCAGCTCGTAAAAACCTCATAACCATTTCAATCATCAAGGTGCAGAGAAGGAAATTAAAGCTATTGTTCCGCCTGCAGGGCCTTTTTAACTGTCTCCGAGTCCTTCATGGGAAAGTTAAAAAACATCACAGAGCGGGAGGTGTTCTGCTACTCCATAAACGGAGGAGTGTGAAAAGAGGAGAGCGGCCCAGAGCAGGGGGAGAACAGAGGAACCCGAGCAGAAGTGATTTCTCATCAGTGCCTCTGGGTAGCACATTGGGCAATGAACAATTACGTCTAACTTTTCCTGTTGCTTAATAAATATATTTTTAGATGGATGCCACAGCACTGCTTGATGTTTCACACATGTGGTGTGGCTTGCTTTCTCAAACACAGAACTATGCAGAGCATAGTTTGGCAATTAATTAGTTGTGCTGTTTATATAATGACTTACATTTTGCCTTTTGACTTGAATTGACATCTCACTTTTTAATTCAACTACATGGCTCCAGGCGCTGCCTAAAAATCTACCAAAAGTATTATTTTTGCTGTGAATTGTTATGATTTTTTAAAAAAAAAGTCACATCACATCTTTTTTTTGGGTTGACGTATTAAAATGAGACTATGCACATCAAAATTTCAGTGAAAAGACGTCAAAAGCGTTTCACTCAATGAGTTCGAGGCGATTGGCAAAATGCGTGCGGGGAAAGCGAGGATTAGCTTTCCATATCAGAAAACCTTTTTTATTTCAGTCCTCATCTCTGAGAGTGAGGGAGATAGAAAGTGATGGACAATGAATGATCACCCAAGTAAAAGTGCAGAAAGGCGTGTATGTCGTAAACACAGTGTGGAGCTAAAAATAGCCATAAATCTTGTTTTAATATTAATATGGATTCTTATTCTTAGAATCTTTATATTCTATGCTGTTTTCTGTTGACCATTACATTATAATAAGAACATTATTTGCCCTTTTCATCTGTGCACGTTATTCCATAAAAGACATTTTTCGTCTTTGTAATCTTTAATCAAAATTCCATAACTTGCTCTTCCTCTGAAATGAATTTCCTTTTCCGCTGATGTCTCAAATAGTTATTTAGGCAGTGTTGTAGCATGCATTTGATCTGGGTCCTTTCTGGTCTATAATGCTAACTGTTCAATTCCTAAATAAGTCCTGCCCTACGTCGTCTCCCCCCTGTTGATTGTCCTGTTTCACTCTTACATGTCACATCAAGGAAGTAAATTGTTGCAAGCGGCAATTCACGTAAACTTTAAAAAAGCAGCTATTTCTCAGGTCCTTTATGTTCCATGAGGTCTTTCTTCCCATCTGTCTCTCCTTCCTTTCTCTCTCTCTCTTTTCACACACACACGCGCACGCTCTCACACACACGGTGGCGTTGGCGGAAGCCTGTTATCTGCAGTTCTCTCTAGAGCGCGTGATCCCTGGCCCTCTCTGGCAGCTCGGGGCCTGTGATCACAGGAAGCTTAAGGGAAGCAGTTGTTCTCTGTTGTCTCCGGTTCTAGCGTGCGCTGATTGAGTGCACAGGGGCCAGGTCATTCAGACAGGGGCCCGCTCCTCCCCTCCCCCTACACACTGCCTGACTGGAAGCCCGATTCGGGAGAGGTTTGGGAAAGGCTTGGTTTAACTTCTTTTTCTGGTGTAATGACACTCTGGCCAGAAGGTTCTGGGTTTGGCAAATTAAATTGGTTGTGATTGAACAAGGCGATTGTGTGCTGTATGCTCACATGCAAGTTAGAAAATTGTAAGAGTCTCACTCCATCAAGTTATATTTTTGGCCTTTTTATGGCATTATTGGGTAGCACAGTGTAGAGATCAGACAAGAGGTCAACCGATATTGCTGATATATACACACACACAATGTTTTAAAACTCTAGATGGCACTGTCCTTAACTCAATCTGCTTGCAATCACATTGTACAATTGTACGGCAAATGAGCTTGTTCAGTGTCTGCATAGAAGTTTGCAGCGCACTTTCAGAAACCCTCCATTTTCCCCAGCTGCACCTGTATAGATCTGCTACTGGTAATGAATGCATGCTATATTGTACAGCAACAGCATATCTTACTTGCTCACAGTGTGTTGTTGAAGCTCTGTGCTTAATCTGTAGCAGCAGCAGATCTATTCCACCAAGACCAAATATATTAGTATTGTCATATCAATTACCATGCCAAAAACACTTGAGTTGTCATTGCAGAAATATACTGTATATTCACTTAATTTTAAAATGCTTTTTAAGGCTTAGGCATTGTTAACTTTATTATAAACTTCATCACTATTTTCATTTGAATGAAACATTTTTCAAAAGTAGTGCTGAAGTTTAACAATTATTGACTAACCCGACTTACATCAGTAGTTATGATGAATCACTACCGACAGTTGTTATTATTTATATAATTTGAAATGAATGCTGTACAAGAGAGGGAGAGAGATAGTCTTTTTAAATGCAATGTTTGCATGCCATTATGTATATATTCCTGTTCCCACACATGAATGTTATATTGTTTTGACATTTCAGATCTATAATGTATTGTGCTGTAATGTTCAAAAGTTAAGTTTTTGAAAGAAAACACTCTTATGCTCACCAATGATGCACTGATTTAATCAAAAATACAATAACAGTTATATTGAGAACTATTTATTATAATTTAAAATGGTTTTGATAAAATATATTTTAAAACTGTAATATATTCCTGTGATCAAAGCTGAATTTTCAGCATCATTACTCCAGTCTTCAGTGTCACATGATCCTTCAGAAATCATTCTAATATGATGATTTGATGCTCAAGAAACATTTATTATTGTTATCAATGCTGAAAACAGGATTTTTTGATGAATAGAAAGTTCAAAAGAACAGCATTTATTTGAAATAGAATCTTGTGTATATAGAGAACTATAGATTTTCTCACAGATTAACCAAGAGATTCTTTAACAGAAAGAACAGCATTTATTTGAAATAGAAATCTTTTGTAACATTATATACACATATTTACTGTCACTTTTGATCAAGTTAATATATCCTTGCTGAAGTTTCTTTCAGAAAAAAAATATTTCTTACTGATCCCAAACTTTTGAACATTAGTGAAACGACATGATAGAGAGTTCAACAAATATTCAGCATTTGATTTCAAAAGCAACTACTGGTAAATCATTAAAATAGCAGCTTCCTCTATATTCAGATGTTATGATGACACACTGGAATGCCTGTCAAGCATGTTGCGGTCGAGTGCAGCAGGTTTACATGTTCTGTAGTTTGACTTCAGCTCAGTTGATTAAGAGAAGAAGTGGAGGGAGGTGGGTTAAAACTTGCCAGCACTGCCAAAGGCAACAGTTTTTGGTGGTGCGTCTTTGATGTGAATGAGTTCTCATGAATAAACATGAAGGGGGGGTTGTGTTGGTTGTATTGTGTAGCGTTGACATGCCACGTAAAAAAGGGGAAAAAAGTCACAGAGAGGCAGTTAGTCACGGGCCCTTCTTATTGAGCACGTCACCCTTTCACAAGCTGCCTCATGGAAGGAAAACAGGGGGTGAAGAGAATTATGGGAAAAGCTCTTTATGTCTGACATGCCAACCCCTCCTCTCTCTTTACTCCACAAACACACTCTCTCTCTCTGTCTCTGACGTTTCTCTGTCACTCTTGTACTTTCTCCCTCTTGTATGCTGAAACGTCACATTACTTAAAGGGATGGTTCGGAGTCATTTCAACCTAGGGTCCTTTGCACCATGACCTCGAGCCAAACAAGGTCCCTTTTTTCCCTTGGTCGAACATTATTAAAGTTAGAGCTTATTTAGAGATATCAGCCGAATGGCTTAGTGCAGGTGCTAATGGATCCAAGGTTGTATCTCGTAAATTACCCCACTAGTAATGCCCAGAATGGTATCAAACTTCTACAGTAGTACAAATAGATTCTGTACTCATAAAACGAGGCATTGGAAAGTTTGTAAGTACATCAGGAGTTTATTTAAATAACACTTGCCTGATGGCTAATGCTACCGCTAACCCGGACGTCGACGTCACTTCTGTGATTTGGGAAAAGCCCGTAAAAGTCCTGGCAGAAAGCGATGCATAAGGATGTAGTGTAATGACGCCCAGTTCCAGGAATTAACTAATATTTTGTTGGTAGCACCAGTTTGCAACAATTATTAGTAAACACTAAGTTGTCAACACTTCGGAAAAAATAATAAATAATGCATCGCTTTCTGCCAGGACTTTTACAGGCTGTGGACTTTACGGAAGTGACCTTGACGTCCGGGTTAGCGGTAGCATTAGCCATCAGGCAAGTGTTATTTAAATAAACTCCTGATGTACTTACAAACTTTCCAGTGCCTCGTTTTATGAGTACAGAACCTATTTGTACTACTGTTGAAGTTTGGTACCATTCTGGGCATTATTAGTGGGGTAATTTACCAGATACAGCCTTGGATCCATTAGCACCTGCACTAAGCCATTCGGCTGATATCTCTAAATAAGCTCTAACTTTAATAATGTTTGACCAAGGGAAAAAAGGGACCTTGTTTGGCTCGAGGTCATGGTGCAAAGGACCCTAGGTTGAAATTACTCCGAACCATCCCTTTAAGGTGAGGGGACTTCCTGTCACTGAGTTGTGTGTTTCCAGGCTGGATGACTTTAATACAAACACTGTGGAATGAATCATCCTTCAAAAATCAAATCTTGTGTTTAATGCACAGCAGTAATTTAAGTGTGAAGATAAAGATGTTCAGCAAAAAAAAATTGTGAAAGTTGATGAGGTCTAATTTTCTACCTGAAATGCATATTTCATATGTACACTATACCGTTCAAAACTTTTCTTAAAAAACAAACAAAACGTAATTTATACTTTTATTCAGCAAGGAAGCATAAAATGTATCAAAAGTGACAGTAATTTTTTTTTTAATGCTCTAAAATATTTGTATTTCAAATAAATGCTGTTCTTTTGAACGTTATATTTATCAAAGAATCCTGGAAAATGAAAAAAAAAAAAATGTATCACCAGTTTCAGCATAATATAATGCTTTCTGAAGGATCATGTGACACTGAAGACTGGATTAACAATGCTGAAAATTCAGCTTTGATCACATGATATAATCACAGTTTACTGTATATATATATTCACATATTCACAAATTATAATATTATTTCATAATGTTGTTTTTACTTTATTTTTGATCAAATAATTGTAGCCTTGTTGAGACTGTCTTACCGACCCCAAACTTTTGAACAGTAGTGTAGCTTCTCAAATCAATTTTTTCCTTCCCTTGTAACTCAGGAATAAAAAAAAAAACCTGGCTATCTCCATGGAGTTTTAATGAGGAACACCATAGTCCTCTTTGCTATTATTCCCCCCCCCCTTTTTTTTCCCTTTGCATGCTGATATTTCAAAGTCAGTGGAATATTGGGTGTAGCGTAGATTGGCGTTCCCGGACATCTGTATGGAGACAGATTTTGGCAGTACACGCCTCCTTCAAAGGCCTTAGTGTTGCAGTGGCAGTATTCGTTTTTTATCTTCCTCCTCTCGCACTTTGAGGACGAGAGGAGATTAGTATGCCATTCCACACGCACACACACACACACACACACACACACACACACACACACACACACACACACACCCTCTGAAGAAAGCCCTGTGTTCTGGCAGGCCTGTTGATTTATTTCAGTCTCTAAAGATGTCTCCTCACTTCTTGTTTACATTAAAGGTTGAATCTCTTGTGAGACGCTGCCTACGTTCTGCACTCTCTCGTTTGATATTCAACTCTTCCATGTAGAATCTGTGTCCTGATTTTTGCAATCTGTTGACGACTAGATGCTGCTTACGAGAAACTGAAAAGATGAGATCATTGAAAAGAGATTGTGGTTGCCTTGGTAATAACCTTCTGTGTTTGTGTATCATTTGTGTTTCGCCACTGGACAGCAGCATTAGTAATATTAGACTTAAAGTTAACGGTGTGAATGAGGCGTACGGGGCCACAAACTGAAATGTGTGTTATTATGCAAGACATTTACTATAGGAAATGCATCATTTCATTGTGTTAAAGACCCATTGATAGTTTTATTCCCATTTGTGTGAGGACTGATGGCATGTATGTGCTAGTGTGCTCCTAAAAGTTGACAAAATAGCCGTTTGCAGATATGAATTTAAAATCTACTTACTTTTTTCCTCAAACTATCCTATAAGTATTGTTGAGATCGTGCACTACACAGATTTTTGTCCGATCAAATACTTTCCTCTGATACACCTGCAGTCGACTAGCTGCAAATCATGGTTCATGACTGTAACATAACAAAAGGGAATAGGGACATTAAATAACATAGGGAAATTATTTTTTAACAATCATTTATAAATCTTTTAAAGATACGAGGCTGTTAATCAATAGTATTTTATTTCTGTTGAAATCGTCAGCCCACGTTATTTCAGCTTCGTTTTAAAATAATCAGTGGAATTCGTGGTGAAAAACTACATTACCCATGATGCTTTGCAGAAAATTCCACCAATCAGAGTCGAAACAAGCAAAATGTGCCAAAAGATCTCATTAGCTCCGCCCACTGTGAATGACATAATCGAGTCACTCTCCCTACGCTTCCAAAATACTTAAATATTTGAATATATATGTATATTTTGCAATATATATGTATGTAGACCTAATCGACAGTAAATGAGTAGTTTTATATTTCTCCATCGTTTTTAATTGGATTATGCTGCTTCATGGGATTGTAGTTCTTTCTATCACTGAAGTCATCAGGTACATGGTCTTGAACCTTTACATTTTTGGCTGATTTTCAAATATACTTTTTGGCTTCAAATCAAAGTTTGTAATGTTATGATTCTCTGGTTGGCTTATAATGGTTTATTGAAGACTTTATTTGAAATCCCTATGGGAGAAATGAATGGAAACAAATACTTCCGGAACCACTGAAAAAGGGGACGGGCACTATTGCACTTTATTGGCTATTTTATTATTTAAAAAGGGACAATTCTGATTGATATCGCCCACCCAAACGTCCTGTTTTAAGTCTGATAGATGCAAGCAATTGTTGTTCT
Source organism: Squalius cephalus (assembly GCF_949319135.1). Classification (NCBI taxonomy): domain Eukaryota; kingdom Metazoa; phylum Chordata; class Actinopteri; order Cypriniformes; family Leuciscidae; genus Squalius; species Squalius cephalus. The sequence goes on from NC_137129.1 coordinate 3,334,984, forward strand.
TAACCTGTCATTGTTTTATTTTTATTTTATTTTATTTATTTTATTTATTTTATTTATTTATTTATTTATTTATTTATTTATTTATTTATTTATTTATTTATTTATTTATTTATTTATTTATTTATTTATTTTTATTATGTTTTATTTGTTTTTATTTTGTGTTTTATTTTGTTTTTTATTTAATTTTATTTGAATTATTTTACTTTGCTTTATTGTTTTCTTTTTCTTTCTTTCTTTCTTTCTTTCTTTCTTTCTTTCTTTCTTTCTTTCTTTCTTTCTTTCTTTCTTTCTTTCTTTCTTTCTTTCTTTCTTTCTTTCTTTCTTTCTTTCTTTCTTTCACGCCTAATGCATATACTGATATGCGCTCTGGTATTCAGTTGTCCTGATGTGGTGAAGACGGTGCAGTCCCGCTGTCTCTCGATCCCCGTTGCCTGTTGCATCCTCAAAGTCACTTATTTCGCTGCTACTCTTTCATTCAGTTTCTCTGGAAATGTCAGTGCACTTGATCGGCTGTTCCAGATCGCGGAAGGAGATTTGCAGACGGACCAACAACAGCCTGCGAATGAAAATAAAGTAAATGTAATTGAATTAAAAAGGAAGGTTCTTCCAAAGCTTACGATTGCTTTTATCTGCTGCTGTCCGGAAATGAACTTAATCGGTGAAACTGTAAATTTGAATTTCTTCACTCGTACTTTCAAGGAAAGAAAATCCTTTTTCAGATGTATGGAAGAGAGAAACGTCCTGAATCCGAAGAAGAAAAATAAAGCACTTAAATGAAATCGACTCAGTGTCACAGCTTGGAAGTTATCTTGCTTTAGAGGCAATTATTTCTTTGCCATGTTTTAGCCCAGGGTCAAATCAATGTGACACACACAGCCACATGGTTCATATGTGAGAGTGTGTGTATCCCCCGATTTGGGAGGTGGATATGGGTGATGTGGAGTGACTCAGAGCTCAGTTCCTCCTCTTGACATTTCGCCTTAATGATAATTAATTGCACTGCTTCTATCTAGCATCTCACATATGTGTTTTCCATAGACCCTCCGCATGCTTGAAACTCTGCTCCACACACAGACAGTAATGTGATTTATTCCTAATGTTACAAACGAGATTAAACTCCTCTGGAAGATGGATCGGGGTCCTTCGAGTCCTTTCTCGCCGCAAAAGTCTGCGGCGGTGACATCATAAAGGATGGGAGGAATAATAAAGGGGACTGTACAAGGTGGATTGTGGGATAGCTGGGGGAACACTTTAATGCCGAGTCGCTCTTAGACGTGACCGCACACACATGGTATGCCTGACGGATCCGAGTCGGGGCTAATTGCCATGTGTGCTGTTGAATATACCATTGTTAGGATGGAAAGCAAGGCCTGTTTTGTTTTAAAGTGACGTTTTTTGTGCTTTTGTAGCCCCAGAAAGTTGATTATCGGCAAATCCCAGAACATGCAAGTAAAATCAGAAGTAAACGCAGTTGTTTTATTTGAGTTTGTTAAAGTTTGCTGCTGTACCAGTTGCTCATTTAGAAATTAATTCCTCTTCCAGCCATGACAGAAAGCAATTAGAGCGTATAGTTTCTCTCTCTCTCTTTTTTTTTTTTCTATCTATTGCTTCAATTTATGATGCCGGTAAATAAAGGATGCAAAATGAGTCTCATCATTTTAGATCTCGGGGAACTCAATATTTCGGCTGACTGATCAGCGGTGCGCATGTGCCCGCACAACTGCTTTAGTATTTATGTGAGGGAGCGTCAGTGTGCGTGTGCGTGTGTGTGTGTATAGGGTTTGTTATTTAAGTCTCACTCAGATCCATCCCCGACGGACTGAAAGCACAGGCCTGAGTTATGAAGGGCGGTTTGGGTAATGTATTTTTAATAAACGTACTTTCTGGGTGGAGAATCTCGCAGTGTCCCAGCGCTCCATGGGGTCTTCCAGCTTTGTGCGTGTGTGTGTGTGTGTGTGTGAGAATCTCCGCTTCCATGTGATCCTCCTGGGACCGGGATGCCGAGAGGATTACATCTAAACTCACAATGAAAGGCTGTAGGACACAAGTCTGGGACTGAAATAAAGCGGCTACGGGCTCGCTCACGTAATTGGTGGTTTGTTCAGTATAGTCAGAAATGGTTCAGTTGGACATGAAAATGCTGTCATTATTTACCCATATTGTTCCAAAACAGTACGAGTTTCTCTCCTCCTCAGAAAACAAACAGAGGCGTTTTTTTTAAATAGATTTTTCATACAGTTGAATGGGGAATGAAGATTTCAAACTTAAAAAAAGAATGCAAAATCACCCTAAACTAAAGTGTTACTGATTTAACACAAGGGCTGGGTGATGTTTCTGAATATTTACAATATAGCAAATATATTATAGTAAATAGTTCAATGTTTTTAATGCATTCATTTTAATATATTTTTATTTAAGGACAGAACATATTATCTAGATTTTTTTTAAATAGTGTTTATAAGTTAAGTTGAGATTTGCAAAGTTTAATTCTTTTACATCAATATCAGTTAAAACTGTGAATTCAGTTCAATTTATTAATGTCATCATGCGGTGTGATGTATTTAATGTATTAAAATGTTTTGGTGAAACTATTTGTAGTTTGTAGTTGGTGCATTTAAGTTAAAATGATAAAATTATGAAACATTAAACTTCTTTTAATGAAAAACATGCCTTGACTATTTTAACTAGACTTTTAACAACAACAACAAAAAACTTTTAATACATTTTTTGAAAATTATTTCAAAGTTAATGCATAAATGTCACAGCCTGCCCTATTTAACAGTACATGAATCACTCATAGTTAAAGGAAGGTTTTATCATCTTCCCGGTGTGTGTGTGTGTGTGTGTGTGTGTTAAGCACACTCATTAAGCAGTAATCTCTAGCTATGCAACACCTTGACATACACTCTTAACCAATGCAGCTATAGTGAACGCTCAAAACACCAACACTTATAGAACAAACAACTATTAGATTTGTGGACTCGTCCTGCATGAGTCGAACCCCACCTCTAGAAATGTCATCAGCGCTGACCAGATCACTGAGGAAATCCCCTGTGTTTGTTGTTGTTTTTGAAATGGGATCTCCTAAATGGGTTTGACAATGAAGATGACATATGTGGAGTCACATTGCCTCTTCACAAATGAGGCGCGGTGTGTATGTGGTGTGTGTATGTGGTGTGTGTTTGTGGGCGGCCCTTTTGATTCTAGAGATGAGCCAAGAGGAAGCCGGCCAGTGCTGAGTTTTTCACCGGGTGAAAGAGAAATCTGTGGATGTTTTATGCATTTTATGCACAACATTAGTTTACTGTTCAGCAAATCTGCTTTTCATCTCTATTTGATGTTGTGAAACATCCAGTGGATATACGAGTTGTTGTGAGTTGACTTGTGACTGTAACAACTGGATGATGCGGGAATTTTAATGAATTGGTTTAAAATCGGAATAGTCATTGATATACATCTATATATAATATAGGTAACACTTTAGTTTAGGGTCCAATTCTCACTATAACTAGTTGCTTATTAGCATGCAATGGGATATTGGCTGTTTATTATAGCGACATAATCCATAACCCATAATCCACCCAACTACCTTACTTAATAAGCAGTAATTAAGAGTTTATTGAGGCAAAAGTCGTAGGTAATAGTTAGTTAATAGTGGAATTGGACCCTAATCTAAAGTGTGACCATAATATATCTGTCTTTATAATATATACTCTTATGTATTTATATATCATTTTATATATACAACGGGCATGTTTTTCATTTCTGAATTGAATTTGGATTTTTATATGTCTATAAATGAAAAAGTGGTTTGGCATGATCTGTTAGTATTATTTCCTATTTTAACAAAACTGATTATTAATATTTGAAAAAAAGTTTACCAAATCAAAGTTTGTTTTGCAAATTCTTTATCATGGATGCTTTTGTTTGTCATTGACTCATTTAGTAAATAATTTTACTAGGTCATAATAATTATCCAAATATTAACAGAAACATGCGGGAAGCGGTTACGCCTGGGTCTGTGTGTGATTTAACTGTTTTAAAAAAAGTGTTTTTTATTTTATTTAGAACTTTGCACACACAATATGTATGCAAATGACTCATTGTGTGGTTCAACGTGCAACATTTGCATCAGCTGGCGTGTTAATTGAACTATCCCGATGCGTTGCTCTTGTCATCGAGCGCTTCTCTCCACAGGAATGTTGCATCACTGCATTGTCAGTTTTGTCCATGCATACAATGCTTTTTTTTCTTTTTTTTGTGTGCGTGCGTGTGTGTGTGTGATTAAAGCACACAAAGCTTTTCCATCACCGTGTCGCAATGACAGTGAAGAAGTGCCTGTTGACAGGTAGTTTTCTCTGATTAAAAAAACAACTGTCAAAACATAATATAGTAGCTTTAAATCATGTGGCTGATGTGTTAATTCTCTTCTCCAAGACCCCCTGGAATATTCCTCTTCTCCAAGTAACACTCAGTTAACACTCTCGTACGCTGTCTGATTGTGAGATAGTCGTAGTAATACTCACTTATAATTGAGCTTTGACTCCTGTCATTAGATCACATTATCTGAAGTGTCTCTGATCACTCGAGGGACAGTCCTGTTCTGTATTCAGACAAGAGCCGCCATCAAACCATTCAACCCCCCTTACTTTTTTAATTAAGAAAATTGATTGTTCTGTCCTTTTCAAAAAGCGTATTATACTTTATTAAGTAAGTTCTTGAGTAGGCACAATAACAGAAGAGGAGCAGTTTAATATAGGAAAGGAAAGGAGGAGGTGGGCGTGGATAATAGTGAACTAGAGATTTGAATCGACTGATACAGGAACGCCGCAAATGCCTGGGATCTATAAAAGCAGATTATTCGCTTTCTGATGGCGGCCTGGAATGGTAATGTCTCACTGCTTCCCCTGCAAGTTTTAATGTAATTGTGCACCATATCAGGGTATTAAAAACTTTTCTCGTCCTCCCACTCCATTCCTTTTTTCCCTTTCTATGTTGGTTAAGATGTGTCTTAGTATTCGATCCTGATAGCAAGCCTGTACCTTTATTCTCAGAAAGGAAAATGAGAGTGCGTCTAGTTCAGTAAATCAATAGCTCTCTCAAATAGTAGCTTAATATGTTATACAAATTTTAAATTAAGTTAACTTAATCCACAGTTTATTAAACAGAAGCAGGGATCACATCGTTTAGATTTAAACTGATTCGACTGATTTATTGAAAATCCCCTCAAAATAAGATTTTGCTCACAAATGCTCAGTTATCATCATAATGGCTTGTGGGTCGCAGCAGAACTAAAAACACGTCTGTTCACGAGGCGTGGGAATCGTGCGGGTTTATAATCGTGGTTCTGATTCGTCATAATGATTCTGATTCTGTCAGTGATTATTTTAGTACTTTGGGAATAAAGAAAAGTCATTTATATTTCATTTACTTCCCTCATCAGTTAAATAATGAGATCGTTTAAGGTTTCAATAGGGCACATATTACTAATCAGAAAAAAGTTCAAGTGTATCCAAACAAACACACTTGTTGCGAGAACTTCTTTAAATGACTTTTCATAGTCTTGTTAGAGTTTCTTAGGCAAAAATGAAATTCAGTAATTGTTCCTAATCATATAATAAATAAAATGTACAATATGGAAATGTATCTCATTTATACAGTGATTAATGTAATATATTATAGTATATACTGTATATATATATATATATATATATATATATATATATATATATATATATATATACGGGTGCTGTTTGCTCACATGCTAAAAACATACTAAAATCAAACAATTTTTATTTATTTATTCCATGTATGCTTTTGACTTTTACTGGCCTGGAAAGCTATTTTTTTTTAATTCCCTGATATTTCTAGGTTTTCCATGATGTATGCAAGGCATACAAACTTGTGTAGAAAACCAACAAATGAGTAATCTTGCTGTGTGGAGCGGTAATTACCATTTAGTTTATTTGTCATCCTCATCAACACGTTTCAGATCATGCTGTGGCCTGCACACAGTGTTATGTCTTTGATTGCGTTTCTTGATATGATACAATAATGATGTGCAGTTTTGGATGTTTCATGACAGTTTAAGAATGTAAGCTTTCAGAAAACGACATCAGCCATTAGTTACATCTGTGCCACCATCAGTCACGCTCGCTACAGACGCCGCTGATATTTGAATAAATCTCTTCTTCAAATGCGATCTCTTTTCAGCGGTGGTAATATGACCCAGACAGGTGTGTTTCTAATCACCGGCTGAAGTGTGTTTAGATGTCGTGAAGCCTCAGATTCACAGAGTTTTAAGATGCTGTGAGTGATTTGACAGGGTGTGGTCATATTTGTGATTAGATTTTCTCAAGACTTTTATTAACTTAGCTGTGGTTAAGGTGTGGCCCCTCTGCAAAGCATGAATTGCTTTATTTAATATCCATTTGCATCACGGACTAAATGAGGAAATTGCTCTCGACGGTCTGTCGTAATAAGACAGGCCCCTGTTTTGTTAAATCATGAGAAACTGTAATTGCCCTAAATTGAAAGTGGCCAACACGCACACCATCTTGCAAATGCAAAATTATGTTTAACTGTGCCTTATGCTAAACCTTTCACAGAAATTCACGTTTGTGCCAAAGGAAAGTCTAGTTAATAGTGCAATTTGCCTGCTATGAACAAACACGCATGATCTCATTGAGTTCTGATGGAAATTTTTTGCTATGAATCACTTTATAAATTCCACTTTTTTTCCCTCTCTCCCTATCATCTTTGATTTTGGTAACTGATTAAAATGTGTGTCCCTAAGCCACATCAATGACATAAGTGCACAGATTTTATTCATTAAAACATCATCAACAAAGGCCGGCGCCGACATAGTCACTGATATTAGAACCTCATTTGCTGTTTATGGATTGAGTTGGAAGAGCAGAACCATTTCTAGGGCATTTTGTCTCCGATTTTCGAAAATCAAACAACAATCAAAAAGCTTTTACAGAGAGCAGAATAGGTGCATTGGCTACAAAATTGTATTTAGCATGCAAGCAAACAGAACCACACATCGAGTGTGTTACTTGAGTAACGCCGTGTCCTAACCAGACGTGACGCCGCAACATTTTTTCAATGTTAATCAGAGTTTTTGTCCTAACCAGCCACGACGGCGATACGTAATCATTCGTTTTAGAAATGGTTTCTATTTCTCCGACGCCAGGGCTGGAACGACAAAATATGACGATGATAATCTCAGGTACTGATTATGAGCTTTATTTAACGTTAAAAGAATTGAATGCGAGTTTGAATACCTTTATAGCTGTATTAAAAGCGACAGAGGATAATTCATCTCAGATCTTGAAGGAAACGAGAATATTCTGAATATTGCATGAATAATTTTGCTGTCACAGGGCTTTAATTTCGGAGTGGGATTGCATTTATTGAGCATAATTTCCCTCAGATTATGTGCGCACATAAAGCCTCCTTGTACTAAATTGAGTTCTTTTTCATTGCTTATACTGTATATTGTGCTTAAACAGTCAAATACACAAAATAATGACAAAATGCCGGACTTGTCGAGAATTCACGTCAGTTTTGTTTTAAGTGAACGTAAACACGCATGTGTACCAGTGCGATAGATCCGTGCGTCAGGTCTTAAAGTGACAGCAGCCTATATGATGAGATTAAAAATGGCAGTTTTTCCCCATGGTATCGATGTCAAAGTTGTGGCCAGTGAAATGCAGACTGGCTAGTAACTTTGGAAAACCACTAGCCACAGTGGCTGCTGAGCAAAAAAGTTAATGTCAAGGCCTTATGAATTTTATTATGTACAGAGAGACTCCGGCCACATGCCCAGTTCCCTTCTGATTGACTGTGATTTGTGATTGATTTTGTCACGTCTCGTAGTCGTAGTTGACAGACAAATTGCTTGTTGCTGGAATCGTATCACATTGCGTCTAGTTATTAACGTTGCTCTTCTCTTTTGCTGGGTTCCAGATATGGTGCGGAAAAAGAATCCCCCTTTGAGAAGCTTCGGCAGTGAAGAAGAGGAAGGCGAGGCGGTGGCGGCCGAGGCCACGGGGCCAGAGAGCGGGAACACGGGGAGCCAGGCCTCAGAGCCCGAAGAGCAGGACGAGCCGTCCTCTCCCGGCCCCATCAAACCAGACAGGCCTGACTTGCATTACTCCAGCCACAACCTGGCAGCGTCCTCCTCCAGCCGCGAGGGCACCGATAGCGAACCGCTGGACTCCGCCAACTCTCCAACAACCTCTGACCCGGGTGAGAGAGCGGACGGCGAGGACGAGCGGATCGATCTGAGGCCAAACACGCGGCCGGGCGGCGTCATCGTCAGTAACGGAGAGGACACACACAGCCCACTCGTTTTCCTGGGCTCCGTCAGCCCTTGTGGCGCTGCGGTCGAAGTTAAAGTCCCTCCTGTTACCCTTCATCCACTGAGGCCGATCGGGGGAGCAGAAGACGCCCCTAGTCCTCTGGGAGCGGAGACAGGAGCACCTCCACCCACCTCACCCAAACTACAAGACTTTAAGTGCAACATTTGTGGGTACGGCTACTACGGCAATGACCCCACGGACCTGATCAAGCACTTTCGTAAGTACCATTTGGGCCTGCACAACCGGACGCGGCAAGACGCAGAGCTGGACAATAAGATTTTGGCACTACACAACATGGTGCAGTTCACAGCCCAGTCACAGGCCAAAGACTCGGCGCGCCTCCTCGGCCAATCGGCTCAGAGCGGATCTGTGGCAGAAGCAGGGTCACCCAGGTCCTCCGTACTCAACGGCACCTACGACGTGCAGGTAATCTCCAAGGGATCAAATGTTTCTAAATACACTTGGTGCATATATGCTATGTGTATTTATGCATTTTGGAGTTTTGCGTCATTCCTCTCGTCATCTGTATTGAAATCAAATCAAGTCTCCTGTCTGCCTCTCCTTATTCAATTCAATTCAATTCAATTCATATTTATTTGTATATCGCTTTTCACAATACACATCGTTTCAAGGCAGCTTTACAATTTAGAGTGATCTGCTATCAGAGGTGACTGTCTAAGTTATGCATTTCAGTTAGCTAATAATGTATTAATTTAAACAATGTACTAATTTAAGGCAGAAACAATGAGCTCATTGAAGTACTGAATACTTGTTTGTTAACAAATGATTATGACATTTAGAAAAATGTAGCATTGGTGCATGTTGATTCAGAGTTTGCATCATCTGAAGTCTCCGCAGGAGTTGGCGCTTATGTAGAGCTCTTTTCAGATGCTGTCTTGTAGGGCAGCTGCCTATGTAGGAAGCAAGGCGCCTCCTTATGTTCTGGAGAACAGCTATAATCAGACCCATGGGTCATTAAGGCTTCAAAATGATGCATGCACATGCAACAGTGGAACTTAAAATGTATGTCACAGAATAAAACCACTTGATGCATGGTAACCGTATATGATGCATGCAAAGTCATGCACACGCAGAAACTCGCACACTGATGAACATTGCCATGAATTCATTCTGAAATTTTGACTAGCCCTCATAGAGTCTGCATTTGTTCATGCGTGTGTTTTAAAATAACGCCATGAATAAGCAATCAAGCTTGTCCATTGAAATTGAAATGCAAGCGTCATTTGTCATATCACCTTGGTGATTTAGGATTTATAAAAACAAACAAACAAAAAATGTGAAGGAGATTAGTGTGGATCATGCTGGCACACTGCGTTTGGCTTTGTTCTGTGACTTTTGGCTGATATATCGTGGCACCAGTCTCACTGTATCATGTTTAAATGGACCATTATGAACAGTTGCCTGCTTTGCACATGTGCATGTACTCAATCAAGCAAGCACACAGCGCAGCTCAGAGTACCTGAGCTTTTTTCTTCTTCTAATAACACCGGCCACGATCTTTTTCAATTCAACATCAGCCTGTCTACAAATTGTCGTAATACCGTATAAATTCTTAGGAAAAAAGTTTGAATAATGAGTCTATTCAGAATTCGTTCCTAGTGGAATTTTCCATGCAGTAATATCGACGACTGCGATTTCTCATTTTCCCAATGAAAAAAGGGGGGAAAAAGAGCGTAGGGAAGCTGGTGAGGGGAGCCAGTGAAAACACAGCAGTCGATTTATTTTAAACGATGGGTAATGAACAGATGTCATAGTCATTTATCTGCCCAACTTTCAGCACGGTTTCACTCTTCACTTCAACAATGTCATGTTTACAATTTAAGCGTCATATTTAAGTTGGGTTTCTGCGTGTTGAGCCAAGTTTGGATGCGTTTAGCTTGAGTCAGTGCAGGGCTGATTTTGCCCGGTTTACCAGCCAGATCTAATGATTTTACTTATTGCTAACTCATTGATGCATGAAATAGTTTAGTAATAATAATATTCAAAATATACTCTTTATATTTTATAACATATTGTGTTTTTATATATATATATTCCATATATATTTAGTTAATGTTTATATTTCATTTTTATTTATTTAATTTTATAAAATAATTCAACTGCAATTAAGTCGCGAAACTCCAGTGTGTATAAATATACATTTTGGACAAAATAACTAGTTTTTAGGTATTTTAAACAGTCTTTTTATTTTATTTTATTTTATTTTATTTTATTATTATCATTAACAATAAATAATAATTGTATTTACTTAAATGTGTATCATATTTCTTTTCCTGAGCTGCCTTAGTTGTGATCTTTTATTGCTATGGAGGATATTTTAGATGTTTTTTCCCCACCATAATGTAAAAAAAATATCTTTTGAGAGACTCTTTCGTGGTGCAGTCTTTAGCAGACAAAGTTTTGAATTCAGTTGCTCAATTGCTCAGACAGACAGGTGATACAGGGCAACCAGCTGAGACTTTAAATTGGTCCACTTTGTATCTGTAATATGCATGTGTAGAATTACAGTCAAGCACACATTACACTTCGCAGTGGGTGTTTATTTAATCATTGCTTGAACATACAGCTCAGGGGAAAGGGTCTGTCTGCGCTGTGACATTCCTTGAGTGTTTTGTCTGGAGCGTGACGTTGAATTCCCCACAGTGCGTATGAAGCTCAAGACCTCCCACTCATACTCTCCTCTGACTGTGACTGCCAGCTTGATATTCCATATGCACGTCTATAGGCTGGACTTTTATTGCATCTTCTTAAGCCGTTGATCAGCATGTCTGTTTTTTTAGACTGATTAGACTGATTTAAGAGAACTTAAATTTAATTTCAAAGTATCAGAACTAAAGTCACACCTGGATATTATTAATAAGAAAAGATCCATTTCGTCTCTGCATGCATGGGTGCTTTGCTCTTCCACTCGTCTACAGGTTTCACATGTTCCCCATCTGCTCGCTGGAGGATTTTCGAATTCTCAGCGCTGAGAAGTAATAAGAACATAAAATGTGATTTGCCTTTGTGTGGTGATAACCGCCGCCTCGTCTTGGAGATTGGGAGGGTTATTGAAAGTCTGTTGTCTGCCTTATTATATCAGACTTCTATTTCTCAGTAATTCTCTGTAACTCACGGATGATTGTTCTTTCCCTTTATCTCATTTTCTTTCTTTGTCTCAACCTCCCTGCTCTCACAGGTAACGTTAGCCGGCACCTTTATCGGAATCGGGAGGAAGACGCAAGATTGTCAGGGCAACACCAAGTACTTCCGCTGTAAGTTCTGCAACTTCACCTACATGGGAAGCTCGTCTGTAGACCTCGAGCAGCATTTCCTTGCAACGCACCCCAACAAGATGAAGAGTCCACCTCCGTTCAACCCCAACCTCGACGACAAGTCCTCAACTGAGCGGAAGGGGAACTGCGTACCGCGGATCGGGACGGATGAGCACGGGAAGTGGGCGGATCGAGTGGCGGTAAGGGCCGAAGATGACTCGGTTGCTGGATACTCTGTACCAATCCGTGCGTCAGACTCTCCTAGCCTCACTGAAGGTGACGCTCCTGCGGCGTATTACTGGTGCAAGTACTGCAGCTTTAGTTGCGAATCCACCAGCGCCTCTAGGCTTCTAGAGCACTATGAGAAAAGACACGGTCAAGCGGCCGTCAGGGAGGGAAGTCCAGTGGAGAGGGACAGAAAGACACGTGACGAAAACTCACATTTACGGAAAAAAGAGAAGGCTGGAGCAACAGGCGACCCTGAAACTGTAGTAACCAGTTATAATTGCCAGTTCTGCGACTTCCGTTACTCAATGACACACGGACCGGAGGTCATCGTCGTCGCTCCGCTTTTGCATCACTACCAGCGGGTTCACAGCATTCACAAGTGCACCATTAAACATTGCCCGTTCTGCCCGCGTGGGCTCTGCACCCCCGAGAAGCACCTGGGCGAGATCTCGTACCCCTTCGCTTGCCGAAAGAGCTCCTGTTCACACTGTGCTCTTCTTCTGCTGCAACTGACAACTGGAGGAACGACCCCGTCCCCGTCCCCGCCGGCTCCCCGAGGCTCCGTCACACACCTGTGTGACCAGTGCCCTTTCACCTCCACTGATATTGACTTGCTTCTCTTGCACTATGACAGCGCACACACCTCTCACACCTTACTGGAAGTCAAACCAGAGGAGGAGGGATCAGGGGATGGAGGAGCGGGACCAGGGCGGGATCATCCCGGAGAATACGCCTGCACTAAGTGCCATTTCTTCACTGAAGTGGAGGAGGAGATCTTTCGTCACTACAGGTAACATTGCATAACAGATCCATCTTTTTTTATATATATATGTATATACACTACCAGTCAAAAGTTTTGGATTGATTTTTTTTTATGTTTTTTTTTGCTCACCAAGGCTAAAAAACAGTAATATTGTGAACTATTAGGTAACACTTTATAATAACGTACAGTTGTAAGTCATTGTAAGTCACAAAAAAACCCCATAATTTATTAAACATTTATGAAAAGCATATTCATGCTTTGTAAATGATTAGTTAATCATTAACTAATCAATTGTAAATGACTTATAACTGAATCTACAAAACATACATAGAATAATTAACATATCACTTATTAATCATTTATGAACACATAGTCATGTTTCATAAATAATTAGTTAATCATTTATTAATCACTTGTAAATTACTTGTAACGGAATTTACAAAACATACATAAAATGTTAGTATATCACTTGCTAATCATTTATGAATGTTTTGTAAATGATTAGTTCATCATTAACTAACCACTTATAAATTACTTAAAACTGAACGTTATTATAAAGTGTTACCAAATATTATTTCAATTTAAAACTTCTGTTTTCTATTTTAATATATTTTAAAGTGTAATTTATTGCTGTGATCAAAGCTGAATTTTCAGCATCATTACTCCAGTCTTCAGTGTCACATGATCCTTCATAAATCACTCTAATATGATGATTTGATGCTCAAGAAATATTTCTCATTATTATCAATGTTGAAAACAGTTGTGTACATTTTTATTTCAGGATTCTTTGATGAATAGAAAGTTCAAAAGAACAGCATTTATCTGAAATAGAAAGCTTTTGTAACATTAAACAATAGTTTGGGGTCAGTAAGAATTTCTATATTATTTTTTTGGGGAAATAAATAAAAGAAATCAATACTTTTATTCATCAAGGATGAATTAAATTGATCAATAGTTACGAAAGATTCTAATTGTGCTACAAACATGGAGTGACCCGAACCATATCTAGTGGTCTTGAGGGTGGGCTTAATGGATTGGGTCAGTAAGTTTCCGTCTAGAACTAGTAACTGCATTGCAATTTCTTTACGACCACCCATAACACTGGTGCGGTCACATTTTGATTAACGAATTTTCAATGGCAAACTCCAGCCATTTCAATAGGAGTCCACACAAGCAGGAATTTCGGTAACACTTTATTTTACAGTGTTACATGTGTTAATAACTGCAAATTATGCATAATTTCATGCAATTAACCCTAAACCAACCCCAATCCTAAACCTAACCCTATAGTAAGTACATGTAGTTTATTATTACTCAATACTTAAATGTATAATTACAGCGTAACACGGACACCTTAAAATAAAGTGTAGCCGGAATTACACATGAAGGCGAAAGATTTTCCCATGCAGATTCAGACCACAACAGGTTTTTTTGCATTTACCAACAGAAACCTTGTTTTAATAGTGACTTCCGTGTGAGTTACACTATTGACAATAGACAACTGACCTTTTTTGACCACCACATTTTGCTAATATGACTTAAGATAGAGCCGTTGAGTTTTGTGCTGGCAAATACCTAATATTATCTTCACAAACTTATTTTTTAGCATTGGAATGCATCACATTACCTCAGTCTGTTAAATATATAAATATATATTATTAAACATAATATTGTATCTTTTAAAATACTTATTTCATATTTTGAAATGTTTTAACTCATCATTTGTATTTATGTAAATATGAATAAATATTATAAAGGTCCAATATGTATATACTTCACCTACATGGGAAGCTCGTCTGTAGACCTCGAGCAGCATTTCCTTGCAACGCACCCCAACAATAAATATATATATATATATATATATATATATATATATATATATATATATATATATATATATATATATATATATATATATAATATATATAATATATATATATATATATATATATATATATATATATATATATATATATATATATATATATATATATATATATATATATATATATATATATATATATATATATATATATTTATATATTTATATTTATATTTATAAAATATTTTTTAAATATTTTTTTATTATATTCAAAATCTTATTGTAGCACAATAGCATTGGACAGTGAAAGCAGCTGTTGATTAAATCCAGCGAGCTTGTGTTACACATTTGTTTCTGTGTTGGTGGTTGTGCTTTTATACTGATAGGTAACAGGTTTTCTTTTTTTCTCACTTTTTTACTTGAAGTCGAGCAACACAGCTGAATAAACTGAAAATGCTAAACGTCAGGGATAACTTTTCTTACAGCAGTCCCTCATTGGTTCTGATTTAGCTTTTCTTGAGGCCAGGTGTGCATGTAAATGTGAGTGCACTTCATTGTTTGTTTTCATGTGTGTGTGTGTGTGTGTCCGTTAAGCGTGTACATGTGGGAATCTATTATACCTTTCCATATTCTTTCTTTCACCATCTGTTTGGTATGTGCGGCGCGGATGAGCGTGGCTCTGCTTCACCTTCACATAAGATCTCAATTACTCTCCATTTTCTGCCAGAGTTTACAGGCATGTCTACATGTGCCGGTTTGAATTTACTGATAAAAATGAGTTTACTGCACCACTGAAATCCATATGTCCGCTTGAGTTTGGCACAGTAGAAAGAGAACAGAAAGGCACTTTGCTAAATCTAATATAAATGTTGTGTAAATACACCAAACCACCTCAATGCCACATGTGTTTGATATTATAGTATACTGTGCTATATTATGTGCAAGAACTTCTTCTTTGCAATTTCACTACTGATGTTTAAATGGGAAGACGAACCCAATAGCAACATTTTAATGCAAAACGGCCATATGCTTTATTTCATTGTATTTATGCGGTTAATGCTTTCTTATGAAATTCACTGACAAATTCTTGAAATGTTTAATCTATTTTCAGTTTCACATTTAACATTTAATCATTTAGATGCTTTTATCCAAAGTGACTTACAAGTGAGAACAATAGAAGCAAGTTCCTACATATAACATTATTACAAGACTATTAATATTATATATAAGACTATTCTAAATGCTAAATTGCTGTCATGCTAAATTCCATTTAATAATTTAGTTTTTTGATGAACAATGATTCATTCAGTACTGTGAGCGAACTTTTGTCAAATGATCAGGTCATTGCAGATAAAAACATCAGAAATCAATTGTGATATAAAGTTTTTGTAATTTTTGTAAAAAGCAATTATCCATTCACATTTATGGCATCTAGCATTGTAGCTGTCTTTATTTCTTCTAAACCAATCTTGCAATTACTTGGTTAGTGAGATACACACACAAATGCAAGTCTTTATATTGCAGATATGTTGCTTATGCATATATTAAATCACAGGAAACAATGAATTGCACACTCAAGCTGATTATTGTTTGCTGACAAAAAATACAAGTCAATTGTCACGACAATGGCGAGTTTAAAGTGGCTCTAATGTGTATATTGCATATATTATGTGTTTCATCCACTGGTGACATTCAGACATTCCAGAACAGTTTATTGGAATCAAATGTCATGAAAATCAATGTCTCAATATTTTACAATATTTTTTAATAAGAATCGATTTCCAACCCATGCATAATTAATTCATCCAGGCATAAGATAACACAAAGAAGTTACACATAGCTGCATGACAGACACATTTTTCCTACTATTTAAACTTTTTTCAGTAATTCCACAAGTTCAAGTGTTGTTAAATGATCAACGGTCTAATCTGACTTGTCAAAGATCCCGGCGAAGGAATCATTTGTCAAGTTGGCGCTCATGTCAGGAAACTGTGAATCTGAAGGCCTCATACACCCACCTGTCCCCTGTGTGAAGGTTTGTGTGTGCTTAAGCCTTGAGTGACGTCCATCATGGTCCAGATGCCCAGGGCTGGTTGTTTCAGGTGGACGTGGAGCTGAGTGTTTTCAGCCTGTGCGTGCGGCCTTTCTGAATAAGGCGCTGTTTGTATTCAGAGCCCACAGCCTGGAACCAGCGAGGAGAGAGCAGAAATCAGACCTGTATGGGCTCCCTGGAGAGCTCCTGCTTCTCAGCTCAGACCGTTCCGAGTGTGTGTGTGTGTGTGTGTGTGTGCAAGTGAGAATGTGCATGTCATATTTTGTTTTAAACTACTTTTCCCCATGCAGGCTTACTGGGAGCATGAGAATTTTGTGTTCTCTAGATATTAGTTTATAGGCTACTGCGTGCATGTTTTCTGGGTTGTGTCTTCCATGTTATTGTATGAACATCTGTGTCATGGTATCCGGTTTCATTGTGTGGAAGCATTCGTTGACCTCTCTGTGTGTGCGCGTGAGGGATTGTGTGGTCTGTCGAATCAATGATACATAATATTTCCAGTGTGCGTATGTGTCTCTCCTGAACACCTCGCTATAGTGTAGATTTATGAGCAGAATCCTGCCCTCTAGTCTCCAAACAGCAACCCACCCACCGCGAACGTGAACCTGATATTGATGCCGTAGCCTTCCACACCTCGTGCCCACCCGATCCAGTGCGCACTCAATATATCACACTGCCCTCCAATTCGGGAAAGGGAGACCTTTTACGTGCAGGAGCTGAGAATAAACTGCATTGGATTTTAGACACGCTGCTTTCGGACTTTAGCTCATTGTGGGATTCACTCAGAAAGAGGGGAGTGTGGAATATCTGCACATCTTTGCATTTCAAACACTCATCCTCCATTGCTCGGATCAACAGAGAGCCCCGCCCCCAGACTCACGCCATTGGCTGAGTCACAGTCGGACAGCTCAGGTGAACAGATTGTAATTCCCATCAATACCGCAAGTGATGACTTTACCTCTGCATAATTAGCCGTCTACAGTAGTGATGCGCTGACATGAATTTCAAGTTTTAATTTAGCCAAAAACAACTGAAAGCAAAAATTAAATTTCAGTAAATTTGGGAAATTGAACTTGGAAATGCTGTTCAAGGGTAAAAGTCGTAGTAAAAGTCCACCAAACAAATCTTACATATTGCTATTTTGGCATCATTTTTGGTCACATTAAAGTGCGTCCACACGTTTACCTGTTGTAGTTTTGTGCAGAAAATAGATGTTAAAACATTCAAAATGTGTCTAATTAAACGACTGATTTTGACCCTATTTAGGTCGAAACCTAATTTTTTGCAAAAATATTTTCATTTGTCAATTTTGGTGCATCGCTTGTCTAACTTTCTTATTGTTAATTATGGACATTTTCTTATACATATCTGACCTCAAATGGTGTATAAGAGCTTAAGAAAAATGAATACTCCTCTTTTAGAGAATGTTTTTCTCTCTCAGTCATTACTTGCCACACTGCAGCACTGGGAATTTTTTCTATTTTGAACAATAAGGAAAGACAAATAAAATGTAAAATGTTTGGATTTCCTTTACCTCAGACATCATTAAACATTGTAACATGAGGGAATCCCCAAATAAATTCACCAGCTTCTAGGAATGTCTTACTGTAATATCCAAGATCCATTTTGAGGGTGGAAAGAGATTTTGAAATCAAGCATGAATGCATTAATAATTTCCATTGAAATCAATGAATATGTAGCATGAAGTAAACACTGGTGTGTAAGAGCCTTTGTTTTGTTTCTACTGAGCGATGATTCTTTGAATTAAAGTTTCAAGTCTATCCCATTTATTGCAGGGTGTTTTATGGATGACAGTCAATTATGTCATCGTAAGGCATCTTGTTGCCTAAGGCCCATGACTGAAACCTTTGGGTTTCCCACCGATTCTGTTAATGAGGACTCCTGGCTTCCTTTTGGAGACCGAATGAGTGTCGGACTCGCACTTTCACCCCATACTGAGATTGTTCTCCGTCTAGTTTTTCTATCACCCGGTCAGGTGAACGTCCACCTCCACTGCATTGTCATGGATATTGAGCCGGTGTGCTGATGCATAGCTAAAGGCCTTCATGTTCACGAGCACAGATTACTGCCACTCAGTGCCGTTATTGACATCGATATAGATGCTCATTCATTTTTCCATGTTTTCAAGTATTTCCCACCTAAATCGATGATGTTGTTTTGATGTTTTGCAAAATGAAAGTGGAAAAAATTTTGGTTGTGATTGCAATTAAATTGAAAGCATTGAGGAAATTATAGTGTAGGAGGGCAGGTAGCATTAAATCTTGTTCGGTACATAATCTTAATCACTTACGGTATGTTGATTACGTACAATTGTACACTTTTGAATGGTTACATGATTCTTGTTGGTTCGGCAGATTAATTCTGACCCCTTATACAGTGTTTACTTGTCTTCAGTCTGAGAGGGTAGAAAGACACATTCTCTACCTCCCGTTTATAAATCTTTATTTTATCTCCCAGTCAAATGAAATGAAACTCTCTCTTTTACTTGCTTATTAGAGTTGGGAACTGAGGGAGAGAAAGCCATCTCTAGGTCTATTCTCTGAAAAGCCAGTCCGACGTTGATGTTGTGTTGTGTTTTTATTTATTTATTATAATGACAACTGATGATTCCTCAGATGGTTGGCTTTCTAAACGATCCACTGTGTCGTGCATCTTTAAATATTGGAAGATTTTTCTTCTTGGTTTTTGGTAGCGTTGACAGCTCTTGAATGTCTGCTTGAACATGTACTCATCTAATATGAGCTTTTTCAGTAATGCTACAAGCACCTCATTATCGAGCAGATGCAGCTGGAATTATCTATTTATTTTATTAATGGCCTTGATGTGTTTTCTTAACATCACAGAAAATGTGACAAGCTGTCAGCATTTTAATTAAAACTTATTTGAGGAAATAGTCATAATTACTGTAGTAATGCACTGTGCTTGTGATTGACATTAACAGATGTTTAGAGAAGTCAGGTGTGTATATATATATATATATATATATATATATATACACATACATACATACATACATATATATATAATAACCATTTTAATATAACTGTTTTAATTAGAACTTAAATGTCTACTTTATTACCTTAATATTAATACTAAGCAGAAGCATTTTAATTGAATCATTAAGGAAAATAAATAAATATAAAAATTAAAATAGCTTTTCTTTTTTTAATACATTTTAAAATGTAATTTAAAGTTTAATTTGTGGAAACCTTGATACTTCTTTAATGATGAGAAAGTTCAAAACAACAGCATTTATTTGAAATAGATTTTTTTCGTAACAATGTAAAAGTCTTTACTGTCACATATTTTTTATTTATAATAAAAAAAATTTGTGATCTACTTATGATTTGTCATTTTTGTAATTTAGATTAACGTTTTAGCAAATAACTGGAATGTCAGTGTAGGATATAAACATGTATGATTAAGTTCAATTTAAAAACTTCACTGTTTCCAGAACTCATGCCAGAAAACAATCAGTTCTGGGTTACAGGGTTTGACAAACATATTTATGCTCCGTGTCAGGGACCAAAGAATATGATTTGTTTTGGAAGCAGCCCGTGCTTTGTTGGAAAACAGTCGAGTTTTGGGGGGGGGGGCGTTGAAGTAGCTATATAGTTTTGTCTGGTATTGATTAATGATAACTCAATGTGTCTGTGTGTCTCTCGCTTATGGTAACTGGTCCTCATAAAACAACTTCATGAAGTTTATATGGTCTTCAGATGTCCATTTATTTCTACATGTGCAAGTGTTTTTCTTTAGATTACCTTTATCTAAAATATGGAAAAAGGAAACAATGTTCATAGGTTGCTTTTTTTTTTTTTTTTTTTACATTTTGGCCTAGCTAAAGAAGTTTTTCAGACTTTGCAAAGTGATACTTGTATATGTGTACCTAAAAAACCTTTTTCTGATGTGTAAACATTGTGTTGTGTGTAATCAAAGGTAAATGCAACGGATTGTACGCTTTCTCACACTTCACCGGTCGCTGGAATGCACCAATGTTTGATCTGCCCCTGCTTTCGTGTACCTAGGAGGAACAAATTACAGCACTGCATGCTGGGAAAGTCAAGCAGCAGCAATGATGAAAAGCACTTTTCCACTCTGTCCCTCGTTTAGTGTCTAGATGGGCAGAGATGTCATCTAGCTGTTTTGCTCTCTTTCGTCTTCTCCCGCTCTTTATCCGTCCTGCTTCGGCACCGAGTCAGATTGTGAGAGGCTGTTTACCGGGTAAAAGATCTCAGGTTTTATTTGTTTTTTTTTGCTTTTCAACTGATTGGTCTTTTTCATAATATAAGGACAATCTTGCAGTGAGATTATGTTTGAAGGATAAGGCTCCAGTGGGCATTTATGACAACACCATCACAGCTTTTGCTTCGAAAAGATGGATAAAAAGCTATGTAAAAAAAAAAAAACAAGTTTTTTTGTTTTTTAATAAAAATATTTTTTTATATAGGTGTGTTTAACTTACGTTGTTGAGCAAAACAACCTTATTTTACTCATAAATTGAAAAACTCCATAGGAAAATGGAGGGAACCAGTGGTGAATTAGTCTTCGGGGTTTTTTTTTTCGAAGATAATTTAATTCCAAAGCTGTGCATATTCACTACTGTTTCTGCATATTCACACTGTTGGATGGATTAGATATCGGCACTCTTGAAACCAAAACGAACTATTGTCAATATAAAGGGTCTTCATTTATACATAATCATATCATAAATGCCAGCCTTTGAGTCCGTGATACTTGATGAGCATGTTAGAACAGGAAAAAAGTGCTTTTTTATTTACAGATGATCTTGAAAAAAGATATTAATAACATGATTTGCCCTGCCTTGAACTATCAACACTAAGGACTATCTTTGCTTTCAAAACCTCTCATTCAATGTAAATACTTCATTGCGGTACGTTTAGCATTTGAAGCCAAACCAAATTCATTTACCAATGAATGGCCATTGTCCAAGCACATCTACTGATGCATGTAAAATAAACATGTTTTTTTCTTTTTTTTTTTTTTGGGTGGGGTGTCAGTTTGACAGTAGTGGATTTCCAACAGCAAGCAGACGCTTATAGAAAATCATTGGTGTTTCTGGAGGGAATGTCACATTCATTTACCTACAGGTTTACAGACTGTTCATTTAGCCAGAGTTTTGAGCAGCTCTTTGTTTCCTTTATTTGGAACAGAACAAAGAGCCATTATGCAGACGAAAATAGCTGACTAAACCGTAATTACACAACATCACGGAGATTCAGACCTAGCTCAGGAGGGCAGAGACGTCAGATTAGGAGAAAGTACACGTAATCATGATGTGCATTCGTCTCTCTAGGGGTAGTAGGCGAAACGACGGTTTCCTGATCTTTTAAGAATGATAAAAATGATCCCTGAGACCATCTCTTGTCCTCTTTGCAGGAGAGTTCACGGCTGCTGTCGTTGTCGGCGTTGTAGTTTCACTGCCACGGACACCTCGGCTCTGCTGGATCACTTCAACTCGGTCCACTGTCAGGACCCCACAGATCCAGCGTCTGCTCCTGCCAACGGATGCTCGGCCCCTTCGACCCTCCGCATCAAAGAGGAGAGCAAAGGTGACCTGAAACTCTACAGCCTGGTGACCCCAGAGCCCAGCCGAGCCGAGACGCTGCCCGTGAAGAGCGAGGCCCAGGACGAGAAGGAGAAGGGCTGGTTTGAAGGAGTCCGAGGCGGAGAGCAACACGTGCAGAGTCTGGTGTGGGTCCCTAAAGAGCGCGCAGGGGAGATTCTTAGGGGAAGCCCTGCCCCGTTCCCTCAATCCACGCTGGGTCTTCTGAACGCGGTGACCTCGGGGGTTAAAGACCAGCAGAAGCTTCGAGACTCATCGGGACTGATCTTCAGCCTCAGCGCTGATGCCAAAGCCTTTCTGCCGGGGACGCCGGCGAGCGGAGAGAAAGCCGGACAGCAGTTCCCGACCTCGACTGAGGGCAAAAGTGCCAAGGAAGAGTCTCAGTCACTCCTACGGGTAAGAGATGATGGTCTATGTCTGTCCACTCTGTTTGGACTTCATGCTTTTCCTTTCCAGTTATTCACACTCTGAGGTCTGAGGGGTTTTCTGGGCCCTGGAGGTGTTCTGATGATATTTGTGCTTATTTCTGTTACTCATAACATTTTAATGGCTAAAGTCTGATCACACTGTTTTCAGGACCAACTCTGCTGCAATGATATGTGAGCAGCCTGCATTTACAAGTTTGTAGTTTTGGGAAAATGACGTTTATTCCTGGGTTAGGGTTAGGGTTAAGGCACTGAAATAAGGCCATAAAACCCATGTGACTGTGCTCAACAATATGGATTTTTTAATTTCTTTGTGCTGGCATAGTCAGTAAATTTTCATTGGCCACTCTAAAAAAGAAAATATCACGTGCATAAATTTATTGCTAAAATGTTTGACTAAAATACTACATATATATATGTGTGTGTGTGTGTGTATATATATATATATATATATATATATATATATATATATATATATATATATATATATATACACAACAATTATTATTATTATTATTATTATTATTTGTCTTAAATACAGATACATATTTTTATTTGAGATATTTTTTCATATTTTTACATGTAATATTTTATTTAAAATATAATTATATAAAAACAAATTTTCTGTAATAATACAACACATTATTTTTTTTAATTATTTTATTTAAAATATAATTATATAAAAATCTAGTAGTGTATTATCATCATCATAATATTGTCTTATTATTATTTGTGTTTTTAAATGCATATATTGTGTTTGCAATGTATATATATATATAAATTTGTTTTATAGGTGTTTTTATTTTTAAATTGAATAACTTATTAAAAATACATATTTTAGCAAAATTTGATCTACATGAGCAATACTGCATACTGCAATTAATCACATCTAACATAAAAGTTTTCGTTTACATATGTGTGTGTATATATTATTATATTTATATATATTGTGTGTGTGTGCGCGCGTGTCTGTGTATATATATATATATATATTTACATAAAGTATATAAAAGTATATTTATTTATATATACATACAGTATATTCACACAGGCTCACATATACTGTATATGTGTTTTTATATATATATATATATATATATATATATATATATATATATATATATATATATATATATATATATATATACAGTATATGTGAGCCTGTGTGAATATATGCATGCTGGTTGTGTTTTCTGTTCAAGACATTGGTACAAATAATTTAATAAGAGTATATGTACGATGTCAACAAATCTGAGATGTATTGTCTGCACAGCATTGACCCGTTCTGAAACTCTCTCACTGGCCGTCCTTGTTTTTGAGCCCTGACCTGAGAACATCTGCAGTGTTTCTGTTGGCCTGGAGGACCAGTGTCCATGACAGTAAAGTCTTATCAATTGCTTCTCTGTGCCTATCATACTGAGCAGCCTGCTTGTTGTCAAGCTTAAAGGGATACTTCAGGATTTAGCATTAAGCTTTGTATTAGTAGAAAACCTGTAGTATTTTCGAATTACCATGCTTTCCTCCCTCATATCCCCCTGAGACGAGAGATTTATGTATTTTTTGTCTGGAAAAAATCCTCAGATGACGCAAAAATCGTCATTTTGCGTCATCGGAGGATTTTCTGGCCAGAGGCTAAAGACTACAGCCAGTAGAAGGAGCTGTCCCGCATGTGTTCAACCCGCCCATAGAGGGTGGGATCTCACTCACAGAATGTACACATAGTGTCAGCCGTCTTTCTTTGGAAGCTAAGCTAGCAGGCTCTTGTTCTGTGGAGAAAGCTGAGTAGTAGGGGTTACCATCCTCTTTTTCCCGGACATGTCCGGTCGTCGATATCGTGCAAAATGTCCGGGATTCGGCTTTTGCTTTCTGCGGTCGCCATTCATTGTTTACGTGCACACCTTTTGTTTCAATCTAACTGAATTCATTCCGATTGGTGAATCTGAATGTAGTGTTTACATGAACGCTAAACAAGTGATCGGTTGATGTGCGTTTTAACATTGCTAAGAAAATTCCCGCTCCTCCGTGAGAGATACGAGACCGCTGCGTCTCAGAGGTGTCGCTCATCAGTAATCACGCCACCGGCCTCACGCCGTTCTCCCGCGGCCTCGTCCTGCTCGCCACAGTAAACATGATGAATGGCGACTGTAGAACACAAAAGCCGAATCCCGAACATTTTGGGCGATCTCGAAATCCCAGGCAAACTCGTCACGGAGACTCACTAGTAGCCTAACCTTGTTGTTTTCAACTGCGCTCTCTAACCGGTAGGCGTGGCTTGGGAGTGGCCTCCTAGGGCAGCGAAGCAAGTGCATTCTGGGAGTTGTTGTCTTTCATCCACATAAGCCAAAAATACATTTTCTGGCTTTTCTCAGTCTAGAAAGCTCCAAATTCAAAAATTTCTTCACATTTCTTCTACATAAATGACCTATTTTAAATACACATTCATCTTTCCAGAGGTGAAGTATCCCTTTAAGTTGTGTGTGTATGTGTGTGTGTGATCATCCTGAAGTCAGTATGTGCAGAGACCCTCTGCAGCTTAAAAACCTGGACAAACTAATTGATGCAGTTACACAGAGCCATCGAGGTCCTCATCTCTGAGAGACAAACAAAACTGAAAAAACTGGAGCATATACGTTCTCTGAGCTTTGGGTAGTGGACTATATACTCAAATCTGATGGAAAGATATAATAGGGAGTACAAGGGCATTGCAACAAATAACAAGACACTGGATTCACAGGTGACACATTCCAAAAAAAGCCCTTTACCCTCAAATTTCTGATCACTGCACACCTCAATGATGGAAATTATGACCGACAGGCCTTGTGAGGAAGCAGTGCTTTACTGGAGGCTTATTTCAGTTAAAAAGCTCACATTAGAGATCTTGTTTGTTAACACATTTATAGCATTTACTTGCAGCACTGTATTGATATCACTCAACAATTCTGGTTAGATTCTGCAGACTCTATTTAAATTTAAAATATAATTTTACCATTAGACATGCTCTATTTTAAAATCTACTTTTTAGACTGACTATTTATTCATTTTAGACTTTTTGACTATACATTTTAACATTACATTTTTAGAAATCGCCCATTGATTTACATGACATTTTCAGCATTCATTGAAACCATTGCAGCGTTTGCATAATTGAATTGTGATTGGTCCAGTCATCCTTATATTTACCATTTATGACATACGCTGAGGATCATGTCATTGTTAAAGCGGATTGCATATGATTGAATATATTTACGTATTCTTTTGCAGCCTTGCAAGCCTTAATGTTGCCTTCATAAAATGCAAATCTGAGTTGAAAATTCCTGCGTCAATGTCAGAAGATGAATACATATCATTAAATGTGTGTTGGTTACAGTGAGCTGAACGTAATGGCTGCATGTCTTATATCTGTAACATTGTATTTGCGTTTCTGTCTTCCCATATTCCACGGTCTCTGTCAATCGGATAACATGGTGAATCTGACACAGTGGTTTCAGCTGCACAGAAGCATGTGTTGCGAGTCTATAAAAATCAGGACGTATAGTGTCTCTGTTATACTAGTTGCGATCAGGGCTCTTTTTTTTCCACACAGTTGTTAAAGGTGAGCAGAAAAAAGACAGGCGGAGACTGCTTAAAGATGCACAGCTAGTGAAAGTAGGAGTTCTACAAAGGCTTTTTTATGTAATGTATTCACTGTCTGACATTTCCAGCAGAATTGGGCTGCGGTTAAATGTTAAATGCAAACCCAAGGTCGTGCGATGGTGTGTATTCAACAGCTCTGTATATTTATGTGCGCGTTAAAGCTCCCCGTTCTTCTTTGATCTTCACGTCGACTGACAGCAAGAGGAAGGAGTGGCTCTCCCGCAACTTTCTGACATAATTTCCGCTTGTTTGCCTGTATTTTAACGCTGAGCTCTGAGTAACAAGAGGCCCCTGCTGGGAATCGTTCCTTCCTGTGCATCTCCAATCCAAAAGGCATCACTGTCTGATGTAACTGGCCCAAAAAAAAAGAAAAGCAAGGGGAACGGGAATGGGTTTTCCTCCCTGGATGGTTCTGGAAAGGGTTGGCAGGAGAGAAGGCCAGGCGTGGTCCGCTCGGTGGTTAAGTCATTAGGCTAGGCGTGTCGAGAGTGTGTGAAAGCTTCGGGGTGGAGGTGGAGGCCTCGCTCTAGCCCTCAGGAAATGTTGAATCAGAACATTTTTTGGGACTGCTAGGGCTTAATGGGACTCAGAAGGGATCTGAAGTCCGTCACAATATTTTTTGAGTTACCATGACTTGGCGTGTGAGTCATCTATCGTATTATGAAACCCGGCTCAGCCAGGGAGGGGTTCCTCACCGAGGAACCTGAAGAACCCAGTCTGGAGCCAAAGCTCACACAGACCTGATTCAGGTCTCGGAGAGGAGATTGATAACTGAGACGGAGACTTTGTGATGAGGGGTTTGGCTTGGGAGGTGCTTTTAGAAACTGGAGAGCTAATGGTTTCTTTCCTGCTCTTCCTGGTTTTTGTTGCATATTTGCCTATTTAGTCTTATTGCAAGAGCAAAAATCTGAGAGAAAAAAAGAGATTTTGATATCTGAACTCAAGCACATAATAGTGAAACATAAGTGATTCATCATTTTTTAATTCTTTTAGTTTTGTTGTTGTTGTCTTCCCACCTTCACATATTAGATAATGTGTTCGCATTATATGCCACCTTTGGCCAACTTTTATTAGCCGTTTGCATTAATTGAGAAAAGAAAGACCTGCATCGCCTACAATTTCTATGATCTTCTTCCAGCCTCCCACTTAGTGACTAAGTTACCACAATTGATAGAGTGGGATAAAGTTAAATTTCACTTTTTTCCTTCACAGTTTTGAGTTTATTTTATGATATACGTGTACTTTTGTCAAAATTAGCATTTAAAAATTTGATCTACGTTGGGCTAACCTTCAACTTCAGATTATTTTACACTCAAGCATGAGCATAATTTTTCCTCAACGATGAATCATTGAGCAATAATGTAGAGGGTCTGGATGCCAGCTTTTCTTTTGGAGAAGAACTTAGTATAATGTATAATTTTTGTCCACTATGAGCCATAGAAACCATTGTATGTTAATTTTTGTGTGTGTGTATATGTATATATATATATATTTAGTGTAATTTTTTTTGGTAATTTTGTTATGTGCGTTTGTCTATTTCGGATTCATTTAATTTTATTTCAGTTTTTCATTAGTTTATTTATTTCCAGTTAATAATTTTAATTCTTATGCTTGGTTACATTTCTAGATTTAATTTAGCTTAAGTTTTTCAACTAATATTTATATTTTTTTATTTCTGCTTTATTTCAATTAACAGATTAGTGGGTTTAGTTTTAGTTATCAATATTAACCCTGATCTACATTCCTCTCCATATTTACACCTATGCATTCATGTTAGGACATTTGATTTGTATTTTAAGGAGTTTTTTTCTGACGTCTAGCATTGTTATAAAACATCTAGCGCTGCTCCTGACTAAAGATTTTTCTAGCCGATTAATTGAGCCATTAATCGACTAATTGTTTGTTTATATGAATTAAAATAGTTCAATATATACTGCAGGGAATACTAAACCATAATGAACCTTTAATATATAGGCATAATATAGCCTATTCCACGCTCAAGCGCACACATAGCTTGCTGCAGAGCTCCGTCAAAAGTAATGATTATGAATGTGGCAAGGAGACATTTTGATTTATTTATTAATTAACTAGAGTTATCTGTGTCACTGTCAGTGTCAGTGAAGTTGAAAATACTGACTCATATTCCATAATCAGTGATTGGTTCATTTAAAAGTAGACATTTCAAGCTTTCTATAGATATATTTCTCATGCATGTGAGGTAAGCAGCCTATACGCTGAGTTTCGGTTCATTGATGTGACGCGTTCCATTTCACGGAGAACGAGACGTCAGAAAACGCATTCTGTTTGCTTTCTTTAATTTACAAAGGCACACTCTTGTTATTATTGTGAGTTTACTTTGATAAAAGTACTTTACAGTTTAGAATGATGTATTACTCTTATCTGTATGACCGAAATGATGTAGTATTATAAGTTTCCACTGTGAACTCCATGTTGTGCAGTAAGCACTCTAATACTTTAGCTTCCACACTCCGCACAAACACTTGGATTAGATATGTGCCTAATAATAATAGCGCACGGTGAACGTTAGAGCGAGCGAGCGAGTGGCCAAGTTACTTCCACGTTTCAAATGTTAAGCCATATTTGAGGTCGACGGATGATAGGCGAACGTTTGGATTTCCTACTGAAGTGTCTGGTTTGCCCTTGACAGTCAGTGACTCTGATTTCCAGCTTCCTCACACCCATAGAGAGCCGTTCTCCCCCTGTGTCAGCGTTCGGCTGCTGGCCCGTTACCGGCGTCTCCTCATGCCAGAGCTCATTACTCCTGGTCCAGTGTTCTCCTGCATGCTACCCAGAATCCAACTCGTCCAGCGATCAGCAATTAACCCCTCCGGTGAATTGTGGCTGTGCCCTGCCACACAATCATTGTTTAGGGTTGTGTTCAAAAGGGACACTGTTTTTTGCAGTTGACCTCCTGCCAGTTGCGGGTCACGTTAATTGCCCCAGATTGATATTCCCGCTGTGCTCGGTGCTGGAGTTGGTCAACCCCTGGAGCAAACGGATATGTTTTTTCATCTGTGAAGACTAATCATGCGGTTATCCTTTTATGTTGCCTCTCAGTGCACTTCAGTATCTCTAAAGATAGTCCTATTGCTATTACCTAATTAAGCCTCCAGCCACAAACCCTGCAGATCATCCCAGTGCTCTTTTACTACTTAGACTTTCCTAACTTAACCCTCTGTCTAGCACTGAAAATGCTAGTTTTGCGTGAGGATCTCTAGAATAGTTTTTGATGTGATTTGCGTTGAGAGAACTTTTCCTACCCTTTGTCTGATTTGATTATTTTGACTCTTTAAAAAAAAAAAAAACACCAGCCAGGAGTCAGCAGATGTGAGGATTACTGCACTATTGGTACCAAATAAAACTGTACAAATAATTACTTTTTCCAAACAGGCTTCCCAAACATTTCCTCCAGGTGCCCATTGGCCAGACAAACAAGTAGTTTTACATTGATTGAATCTAGGGATCAACTGGTAAATGCGAGAAACATATTTCTACATTGAAGGCCATTCAAAAGTAGCTGTGTAAACCAAGGCATTTTATTTTATTTTATTTTATTTTATTTTATTTTATTTTATTTTATTTTATTTTATTTTATTTTATTTTATTTTATTTTATTTTATTTTATTTTAGTTTAGTTTAGTTTAGTATTATTTTTTTTATGACTCCTAAAAACATTATATATTATATTATATTATATTGATGAATTAGATGATATATATTTTTTATGAATTCTTTTATTTTTAACACTAAAACTAGTGTTAAAACTCTTTGACAAGGTCAGCGACAATCTGTTTGCATCGAGAGAGAGAGAGAGAGAGAGAGAGAGAGAGAGAGAGAGAGAGAGAGAGAGAGAGAGAGAGAGAGAGAGAGAGAGAGAGAGAGAGAGAGAGAGAGAGAGAGAGAGAGAGAGAGAGAGAGAGAGCGTACAGGCATGTGAAGCCAAACTTCTGGCTCTCAGCTCCGTTTTTTTTCTCCGTTTCCTTTTGTTTCTCTTCATGTGTGGTCACCTTCCCTGGAACTTTTTCCATCCCAGATTTCTATTTAGATGTAAGTGTGGCCACGTTTGATCCCAATCTGACACCAAGCCTGGCTGTGGATTCCAGCGTCCAGCACCGCCTGGCCCACATCAAAGAGACAGGAGCCCCTTTTTGTTCCTTAACGAATACAATCTGCCATTTAATTTGTGCGCCGTGTCGGATTAACCGGGCCTCCGAGGAAGGTGACATTCGCTGTTTTCTCCCTTTCCTTTTTCACATGCTTCTTCGCCCACCTCCTTGGGTTGTAGTTCAGCAAGCATTTAGTTGACGTTAAATATGCCGTGCGGATAGACAGCGGGAGAGGGAACTGGTGAAAGGATGAAAGGAGAAGGAGTCTGGGTAGATGCTGATTAGCTTCACTTTACAGCCTAATGAAGAGACAGCTTACCTATTAGTCTGCCGAATCCGAGTGTCAGGTGCCAGGCTTCAGGATTTAGGAGACGACACTGCTACAGAAACCGTTGCGATGCAACAGCAAGCTCGTATGTGGGAGCGATGGATCAGGAGGAGGAGCCAGAGTCCTCTAAACACACACACAACACAAAACAGTAGTGCTTGGCAGCGTGTAAATGTGTGATTACCTTGTGGAATGATTTGCGGGCGGAGGTGCAGTGACACGAGATCCGCAAAAGCTGCTGTTTTACCCAAGGGCCAGACGTCCTCTCTAACCAGGCTTTACCAAACCTGAGGCTGATGTTTGAAGAACGATACGCTTGTCTCCCAAATATATACTATCATGATAATTGGGTGCCAAATCGATATATATTGCGATTTTTATGAATTGCAATTCTACAAGTATTGAGCTTCGATATTACGCTGGAAATCCAGAGTTCTCGCGAGAGCACAAGTTGAATTTGCTCAGCGAGTTTACTCTGGCGTCAAGTAATGATGCTCATTAAATATGCCCTTGTATCCAAGCTGCGCCAATCACATCGGGTTATCTGATATAGGCGGGCCAGAGGCGAGCTAAAGATGACGACAGTGCTGTGACGTCGAAGTCATTAGTAAACATTGCAAGATGGCTATGGATGAACACCAGTTGTTTGAAACGGCTTTGGCCGCTACAATGAACGAGTTAGACTTGGCTTTTTATCTAAAAGAGGAACAGAAGACGGCTCTCGAATCCTCCCTTTGCAAGAAGGGCGTTTTTGCTGCTTTGCCGACCGGATACGGCAAGAGTCTAATCTACCAGTTAGCTCCGCTGGTAGCTAAGCATATAGGGCCTGTTGTGATTGGTCGAAGTGTTATCCA
This sequence comes from Squalius cephalus, assembly GCF_949319135.1. Classification (NCBI taxonomy): domain Eukaryota; kingdom Metazoa; phylum Chordata; class Actinopteri; order Cypriniformes; family Leuciscidae; genus Squalius; species Squalius cephalus. The sequence goes on from NC_137129.1 coordinate 3,366,469, forward strand.
ATTGCATGCAGTGAGATTTTCAAATGTATGCTTGGTGCCGCCCCTCGAGCTGGCCGATTTTCATTAGTCGATGCCAGACCATTAATCTTTCACATTTAGGTCTGGATTTCCAGGCTACTTCAATATTGCAATGTATTGCGCTTTTCGTTTTGGGACAAAATGTTATCATAAACTTATATGGACTGTATACGACGAGTCATATTTACAAAAGCAGTTTTATTCCAGGAGCATCAATCAGTATCATCCTACAAAATGGTCATTTTGAATCCTTGGACTTCACCGTTGTAATCTCTATCACTGTATTTTTTAAGATTATGTGCCAGATTTACTAACAGCTTACTCCAGTGCAAACCCACTTTTGGCGTTATAAACTTCTGTCAAGATTTACTAAAGACACGCAGTGAGAAATTAGCACTGAAAAGGTGTGGACACAGTTATTTTTGCGGATGATCTTATTGCATATGCATTTATTGGAGTTTCCCTTTCAGATGCAAAATTTATAGGAGGAGAGTATTTAAATGAATCGTGCCAGGTGGTTTACTAAGGTTTGCGCTAGCCAATTTACAGTTTTTTTGCACCATTATTTACCGCCCCAAAAAAGCACGTCTTAAACCATATGCTGATTTGCGCTGCTCTTGGTTGATTGTGTTGGTCATTATAGAAATGATCCGGCTGCGTCTGTTCTTTAATTTGCGAGTCGTCAGTAGATCACGCGCAGAACTTTCCACTTCCATCAGCGTTTTTTTGGAATTGCGCTCTCACGCTAATTTGCCATTTTTAGTAAATCTGGCCCTAGGTAATTTCACTGTGTATGACTGAGTAGTTATATAGGTTTATAGTGGCTGATTTTACTGTTAGGAGTACATAGAATATAAAAACATTTTAACGTCATATACTGAAGGCTTTGATTACTATAAACAGACTGCTTTAGTGACTTCAGTGCAGGTTACATGATGCTAGTAGGTGGTGGCAATTGAATATGAATTATATCAATTGTGAATCTTGTGAATAGTGTGTTGACTCTGGATGCATGTGGGAGATATGAATGAATGTCTATGTTTTGGTGTGTCCATGACATGGAGTGGCAGATGTCAGAGGGGTTGTTAATCTGGTTGCACAGGTGTGAAGTTGAAGTGCTTTGCACCGTTCTGCAGACAGATGGTTTCTCTCCCCCCCCACCCCCACCACCTTTCACCACCGTTTCTGCAACGTAAGGCTTCTCTCCGGGTATCGTGCTGACTCGGCAACCCCTTCATGCACATCCGGGAGCGTAATGTGGAGAAGCATCACCCAATCTGCCCATCTCAGTGCCATCTCCAGCCCCTCTCCAGGTGAGAACGGCCGAGCAACCGGTGTCATTTTCTCCTGCTGATCCCCAAAATACCAATTCATTTCTCTCAAGTCAGATTTCCCCGCACCTGCACAAAACCACTGGAACTAACAATTAATTTCTCCAAGCACATCGTGTCCACATGCCTCTGAATGCACGATTACCCTCCGAGTATCAAAGAGGGATTGTAGCTTAGGAACAGTAAACTTTGATTGCAACAAGCATGTTCTTCATTAGGGATCTATTAGAATCTGTTTAGCATATTTATGTTGCATATGGATATGTTTTGCATATATCTAGATCAAAGGCTTGTTTGGATACTGTACCCAGGAGAGCGTTCTTGTTTCTTTTTAAGATGGTAAAAGAACATGCTAAAAGTAGAAGAACGATAATCAGTTTTACATTGAGCAGGACTGCATTTTAAGATTTAGATTTTAGATCAGATTTAATAGAAGGAATACGAGTGTTAGCTGGAGTGATTGTAACATTTGTTGAAAAATAAATAAATAAAATGGCCCTATTGTATAATTGGTTTAATGCTTAATTTCACCATTTATATGGTACAAATTATTTTAGCCATTGTGAATAATGTGCATATTAACACACAAGCCTTATTGCCTACACTCATTATTTAGATTATTATTTACGCCAGTAGGTGGCGACAAAAGACTGTCTAAAAGTAAGTGAGTCATTGAATCATTCAGTCAACGTTTCGTTTAACAACACTGATTCATTTAGGAACGAAAATAGGGGCTGTGTTTAAAATCGCACCCTACACCCTCATTCACTATTCCCTACATTACTCCACTAATATAGTCCACTTGAAACAAGTGAGTGAACACAGTCACAGAGTGCGCCGAAAGGGCTGATGCTTTTGCATAATTTGTTCTTGCTGTTTAATAATCATTTAAAACTTAGCAAACTGGCAGCTCCTGTAGTAATGAAAAGATTGATCTTGAATTTTAACTGTGTGTGTGTGTGGTTGAACAGTTTTATAAAAGTAATATCATACTTGCAGTCTGAATATCAGCACATATTTTGAACACCAGCACTTTTCTATGACATTGCTTGGATGTAATTAATGAATGTGTGAATAATATTGTTATAATAATAAATAATTATCATTAAATAGCCCCTGTCCCCCCTGTGGTTCCTCTATTCCGGTGAAATGCAGTACTAGTTAAACTAACATTGCTTTTTTTACTGTATTGCTCATTCCTTGCTACTCTTTACCATTGCAAACACCTGTATCTTCTCCAGCTTTGCCTGCTCTCGAGTGAAGAGCAATCTCTTTGTATTGCGTTTCCAATTTGTGTATTTATTATGTGACAAATACACCTTAAAGTTCCTTAACCATAGCACTCAATTGACTGCGAAAGGTTCTCAGGCCTCGAAGTGCGAGTAAATGCAAGCACAGCGTAAATGAGTCATTGCGAGGAGAAAGGCTTGTGATAAACACTACGTCTACTTCGGGCAGGCCTGAAATGAAATTCATTAGGTCTGCCATCGTTTACATTTCCGCCCGCTGCCTCAAATTATATTTAGTGACAGCTGCTTTGATAAGCCACACTGTAAGTTTCTGGGACTATTGAATTTCCATCGGGATTTCTTCCTTAATGTGTTTCATTTTCTTCTCTATAGCCTTTTCTTTTTCTCGTCCTCCGTCCCCTTTTGTAATGGTGTGAAGCCAGTCCTGAGGAGGAATATTACATGGTTCCACCTCGCCGGTGCAGATGAATGGGGTGGGTGGAGCCGCCTGTTTCCCGACGAGACGAAAAAATAGGCAAATGATAAATGATCTTTTCTTCTGATCATCATCGTAAGTCTTTAATTACTGATGACATTTTACAGATGACCAGGCCCTCTAATCTCTCTCTTCAGCCGGCCCTACCTGTGTATACAGCTGAGTTTCACAACAGAACAGCTTTTATTTTCTCTTTTGCTTTTTATTGTTGACTCTCTGTCTGTTTAGAGAGCTCACCACATGATACAGGGACCAACTTGGCATACAGGACACTTTCCATGAAGGTACAAAATAGGGCCATTCTCTTTTTCTTATTCAACAAATGGTCAGTGAAACGAGGTGCTTAACCTTTAGAAAATGCTGATCGTGTGTCCCCAAGAGGTCAAAATAAATATTAAATGAGCTGCTTTCTCTTTCTATTCATTTTAAATGAGCTTTGCAGGTTTTACAACCAAATTTTCGCTTTAAATGCTCTCATTTGTGTTTCGTTTTTCTAGCAATAAACATTGAATAACAATCAAAGTTTGAATAGTTTTTGGTAATGCAAATTGGGTTAATGATGAGAGAAAAAAAACGTTTTGAATAGCAATTCAACAGATAATATCAAAAACATGCCTATTTAAATATTTCAATGCTTTTTATATTATTTTAAGTCGTTGGATACAGTCAAGAAGGAGACAGTTTTAAGGGCAGATACAGACGTTTGATGTTTAAAACTAGACTAGTCATGCTAGGTTTATATTTTTTAAATGATCTTGAAGATCTCACAAAAAAGTGCTAAAACGTTTTGAGATATCAAAGTGCACCTTATTCTTGGAAAGTGCCACAGATTCCTGTAACACTGCTGGTTTTTTATGCCACAAAATTGTGGGTTACCAACTAGAGAGGCCATGAAAGGTTGCAATTTACCTCAAAAGATTAGAAGCACAACACAGCGATGTTTATCTTTGTGTGTCTATATCTTGCCAATAAAATACATGTTTGTAGACCATTTTCAAGATGGTATTATCTACAACATGAGCTGTTTTCCAATAGCACACAGTCCTTCCATCTAATTTAACTGGGCTATGCTTTCTATGCCCAGTTGTTCCTAGCAGAATGGAAGCTTGGCAGGATTATTGGTTGGTTGCCCTTTCAGGAAGTCGGCCTCACTGACAGAAAGATGACCAAGGTTATTTTCCTTTGGTGATAATAAGTAATGGCTTATATAGATCAGTGAGCTCTAATCACAGATTCCTCCCCGCATCTCATTACTTCAACATTCTTTTAGCTGTATCAGCGGCAGCGGTTCTTGGGCGATAATTTCCTCATCGTTCAGTGCTGAGTGGATCAGAGTTCTGGACGAGATGCAACGGAATGACAATCCGCTGGCCAGAAAAGAGGAGGCAGAGAACAGGCTGTACCTAAAGACTTATTTTATAAGAAATACAATTTTTTGCTAAAATGAGAAAAAAAAAATGGAGCTGATTCTCTTTGTCCTTTGTTCTCAGGGAAGCTAATTAGAGTGTTAAACTTTTAAAGCTGTATTTATTTTTATTTTTTAAAGGAAGATCCCTCATTAAATTCTCTCCATATTTCTGTGCTTTTTAACAAACACTTCGCAATGCACTTGGAATATTTTGCACTGATTGTCTTTGCCCTTTTCTGGTCATGTAGATAAAGGCGAATGCTGCAGGGTTGATTTGAGGATAATACACTTCTTCCTAGGCCTGCTGGATTAATCAGAATTGATTTTTGATTTTGATTTTGGCTTCCGACTATTATGAAAACAGGATAATCAAGGTAAAACGATTATTGTGCCGCTTCCGCATTCAATCAAGCGCACCTTCCTTTGAGTGAGTGTTGTGAAATGCACTCCACTGTTGCTAAACTGTGGGACGTGTTTGATATTAAACAGAGTTATTAACAGCGCATTAAAGGGATACTTCAGGATTTAGCATTAAGCTTTGTATCTGTAGAAAACCTGTAGTATTTTCGAATTACCATGCTTTCCTCCCTCATATCCCCCTGAGACGAGAGATTTATGTATTTTTTTTGTCTGGAAAAAATCCTCCGATGACGGAAAAATCGTCATTTTGCGCCATCGGAGGATTTTTTGGCCAGAGGCTAAAGACTACAGTCTGTAGGAGTAGCTAGTTCCTCTTGTTTTCAACCCGCCCATAGAGGGTGGGATCTCACTCACAGAATGTACAAACAGTGTCAGCCATCTGTTATTTGGACGGGTTCTTATTCTGTGGAGAAAGCTGAGTAGTAGGGGTTACCATACATCCTCTTTTTCCCGGACATGTCCGGCCGTCGAAATCGTCCAAAATGTCCATTCTGGGGGTTGTTGTCTTTCATCCACATGAGCCAAAAAATACATTTTCTGGCTTTTCTCATTGTAGAAGACTCCAAATTCAAAAATAATTTCACATTTCTACTACATAAATGACCCAATTTAAATAAACATTCATCTTTCCAGAGGTGAAGTATCCCTTTAAGCTGCAAAAGAGTTCATGTTTCATGGGTGGCTTTCTGTGTGCGCTCTGAGTCTGAGCCGAATGCGGATAAGCAAATGGGCTTCGGATATGCACCTTAATGCGTACACACAATGTCAAAATGCCTTTTTGGAGAGTATTCACATAAACACAGTAGGCTATGTATTAAGTATACACGTAACATACACAGTTGGGTACGAAAACGCATGTGTAACAGCATATTGGATCCGTGCATTAGCTCTTAAAGTGACAGCAGCCTAATAAACCTGATGCAGTCTAGGAAAATCACTCACTGATCTTGACTGAATAACTTAATATAGAATAACATCTATATTTAATGTGTACATTAAGACTATGCAGTGTTATTTTACATATTCAATTTTTTACTTATCTGAATATCAATGTGTGTACATCTTCATGAAAAACTTAAACACTATTTATTTATTTAGTATTTTCATTCTGTTGTATTCGTTAATTTTGTTACTTGTTGTATTGCTGACTGTTTACTTGTATTATGTATTTATTTTGAGGCCCTTTTTCTTACGTTAGTTAACCTAGTATTAGTTTTTGATAAAGGATTGATAATTGTGAAAATTCAGTGATATTTAAAATGACTCATATCGTGAAATAAGACTTTGATCATATCGTGATTATGATTTTTTTTTTGTCCTGCAAATTTGCACATAAATCTTGAACAGCTCGTCCACAGCTTGGGCTCAGTTTGCAGAATGTTTCGGGTTATGGTTTGAATGCTCTGCTTACACAGAACTTATTGTTCTTTTATTGCCGTTCTTAGCAAGTTTTTGTTAATGTCTGTGTTTGTTTGTCATCGAGCGTGCGTGTGTGTGTTTGTGTTTCCCGTCCATTTGTGTTCTAGAACCGTGCTAATGCTGCTCAGACAGGAAGTGGAAAAACTTCCCCCACATCTCGCAGACGAATTCTGTAACAGAGTGCCACATTTTATGAGCAAGGACGGGAGGGAAGAGAAAAAAAAAAAAAAAGTGTGTGAGTACCTGCTGTAGTGTACGGTCTGAGAGCATGACCTCACCGTCTGAGGGGGCGGAATACACTGAGCCGTTTCAACAGTCTTCCAGGACGCCCCTGTTTATTTTTGTCTATGGAATGATGGGAAATTTGACTGCTGCAGAAACAAACTGACACCCTTGTGCACCAGCCGGCCAGTGTGCGTTTGTGTGCGTTTGTGTGTTCGTCCTGTTTCTGGGGTTTGGCTGCTCTGGGCAGGAGGAGGTGGAATGGAAAGGATGGCGAGGTTGTGAGCAAAGTTTGCTGTTCCGTGGCCCATAATGGTCAGATTGTGTTTAAAGCTGAAGCAAGACATAATCGGCGGTAATTCACTCATGTGTCTGTCTGCCATGATTACATCCTTCTCCACCATCCTAAATCAAGTCCTTTCAGTTACGGCCAGCTGCTCTCATAACATGTTTGCTCAGCGTCGGTCCCACACGCCACGTGAATTTCCACGCCGTTTTTAGAGAGCGATTAATTTATCGACTTTGAGTCTGAATGGCACTTATGTCAAGTTGCACCGCACCTTCTGTTATTTTTGGCCGCACGCCTCGCTTAGCCTATATTCGCACAGAACCGGGAATGTTTACGCCATGAGGAAAAGACTTGCATTGTTATGGAAACCTGATGTTATGTGCAACTATCTTTCCATTTGAAAGCCCAAATCCAAACGTGGTTCTCCTTATGTTGCTTTATGTGGTAGCAGGTTGGACCGTGTTCACTGTTTTGTGCGCCCACCCTTCAAACGTTCCAGCCACAGCTGCACCGAATCACCTTGTTAAATAGTGCCGGAAACCTGCCTCCTTACCACCCACGTCTGCTTTCATTCACCAAAACCTTTATAATGATAATAAATGTCAGCGATAATAAAACTTTGCCAACCCCACCTTCCCGTGACGTTATTTACATTTGAACCCGGGCGAAATTTTAAAACGAGAGGGTGTAACGTTATCTGGGTCGGGAGATGCCATGCAAAACACAAGCGCGCCCAGTATATCGTTGACAAGTGTAATTTCTTCACTGACAGGATGGTGGTTAGAGTTATTTTTATGCTTTATTTGTGTAATGCGCTGTTTTTTAGTATGAATCATTCATCCAATTCTGCAGTCTCATGACGGATACGTTTTTTCTTTTGTGTGTAAAATGTCTTGTAGATGTATAGCATGTTAAAAAGGTTGAGGTGGGGTGCAGGGATGAAATGGTCAAACATCTGGTTTTGGGGTGGGGTGTTCGTGATCTGTGTCTCATTTGTCCTGATTCCACTTGTTTCCCATGGTGGAAACCCCTCGTACGCCCTCTCTCCATCACGTTTCATCCTCTTCCACCATGAATAATACAGCGTTTCTAACAGAACTGCAACTCTCTCTTATTGCACTTCAGGGAAGCGACAATATCATCGCCTGTTCGGATCTCAGCTGATATTGTACACATTTGGTCATTACTCAACCCTGAACCACCTCAATCTGTTAAATCTAGGATGTTTTGATCAAATTATGTGTGTGTTCTTTTGTAAATTTGGGCAATTTTTTTAATTGCACTATATTTGTCTTAAAGTGATAGCACATCTTGTTTCCACAAATTTGTTATTCAGATACACTGTTTCAGTAAACCATCAATGTTATTTTAGTATAATTTATATAATATAGTTTTTATTGATATCTTGAATTAGACTTTTTATATGTTTAGTTTTAGTTTTTTTTCTTCAAATTCTGTTTTAGTTTTTGTTCCATTTTAAATTTCCATTTAGCTTTACTTTATTTTCATTAGTTTTTTTTACATTTACTTTTTCAACTAATATTTATATATTTTTCAACTTTATTTCAACGAACGAAAAAAACACACACTGCCTTCTGCTTTAATATGGCTGATAGAACCTGAAGACATTCTAAAAAACCTTTCCTCCTCCATCATGTTTTGCATTTAAACCTTAAACTTATTCAAAATGAGAGCAGATCTAAATTTGGATTGTCAAAATGTCACTAAAGATCATATCTGCATTTAACGATGAAGCAATTGTATATGTGGCGTCATTCAGAAAGCCAGGTTTGCGCATTGAACGGTGCCAGAAAGAGCCCTAATAATGCAGGAGGGGCCTGAAACCAGAATCCGAGCGGAGCTATTTATGACCTACAGAAGAAGATGAGAGAGATGAAAAAAACAGTACTGCATAATTTGAATGTTTATATGAATTATGCTTTTGATTTACTGACCAAAGCTTGCTTGTTTGAACACAGAGGTCTAATTCCAGGGCCAGGCCGACTGCAATGAGACATCTGTTTTAACTATGCACGACAAAAGTCATTGACCTGACAGAGGATTTACCAGACTTTTTTTTTTTTTTCTCTCCCTCCTCCTCTTTCATGTCCTTCGCTCCTGTCTAGGGTGTGAGACGACAGCCGTAGCGTTGCGTGTAGATGAGACGTTGTGCTCTGTACCCTACTGCAAATGAACATCTGGCCGGCATATTGGTTCCATGTGTGAAAATGAGATCCGTCCGAATAATGACCAGTCTCAATCAGGAATCAGGGCTGGGGGATGAATGCACGCTGATCCTGATTTGCTCGACAGTTCAAATTGGCAGCACCTTACATAATTAAGGAGCAATTGGCCAAGATTAGGCGGGCTTCAGACCCTGACCGATCATTAATTTCGAACCCCGTCTCAGGGTCTGGCCCCCTGCTTTTTACTACCCCGCCGACCTCCTCTGGAGTTTGCCAAAGCACTATCAGCTGGTAGCTATTTGTCAGAAACCCCCTCATAACGACCTTAATTGTTTTAGACAAACAAGCAAGCTTGTGGCCTAGGCTTTTTATACAGGAAGACATGGCTTCTTTGATCCGTGCTATATTCTTTAGCGAAGCCTCGAAGCTATTTACCAAAGAGATTTATCCACAGACAGACTGATAGACAGACAGACTTTGAGACTCCAAAACAGCCACTTTTTTGACTCTCGGGCCGATTTAGAGATGAAAGAAACCCCAGTGCTTAAAGGGATGGTTCACCAAAAAAAAAAAAAAAAAAAAAAAACAAGAACTGTACGGATCTGTTTAGTCAAAAATACATTATAAATGGAAGTCTTACAAACAAAAAATTTTATGGATATTTTTATGAGCACTTTTTTAACTTTTTAATTAAAACCAAAAATGTCAGCAACTGTGCTGATATTATAATGAAGAAAAAACTCAAGAATGATAAGAAAGACTTGAAAGTAGTTTGGCAACATATTATAATATTATGTCTAAAAATAGTTTCCATTGTTCTGTGGAACCCAAAAGAAAATAGTTTGAGTAATTCATTAACTGTAAAAGTAAAACTTTGGACCCCGTTGGGAAAAAAATACTTTTTCTAAGCAAAAAATCTTGGGTTACACTGTATTTTAAGGTGACGTAGTTACATTGTGTTTACTCAAATAAGTATTGAGTAATATTAATTAACGTGAATATAAATTAAAGCAAGTTACTTGTGCATAATTTACTGTGATAACTATAGTAAGTACATGTAGAAACGTGTACCTACATCACCTTAAAACAAAGTGTTACCAAAATCATATTACCATGAGGGTCAGTAATTTCTTTTGGGTGAACTTTCCCAAACAATTAAGCTTCGCACAATAATTTCAGCCGAGCTAAAAAAAGCACTGTAGAAATGTTTATGCACGGTCGTGTCATTTGTCATATTACTCAGCGCAGGTGGCATTTGAGGCGAGTGTGGCATAATGTTAGCATATGAGTGCTGACGGTGGCTGTTATGCTTCATTAAGGGCCATAAATGCTGCCTTTGTAAGGGGGGAAACAGTTTGCTTGCACACTATTTGGCAGCGGTATTGTAAGGTAATCTTGAGTGAATCCGCTGACAGCTTTTCCAGGTATCACGGAATGACAGCACACCCAAATTGTTTAGAGAGAACACTAGCTGATTTGGCACGACGATTCTCAGCGTGGTACGAATAAACAAAGCGCAAACATCCCCATTGTTTACAGGCGTCGCTCCGCAACGGCTCCCGTCCATCAAGGCTTCGGTGTCAGTGATGGAACGGGTCCGAGAGAGGAGGAGACGTGATCAGGAGAATGTGCAGCAGCCCTAAAATGAAAGGGGCAAGTCCATATGTGTGATTCTCTAGCCGTAAACAGCTCGCAGCCAGTGTCAATTACGACGTCAGACGTGACGGCAGCTATAATCACAGCAAGATGGACCGTTCTCACTCATACTTGTCAGGACATCTGCGCGCTGAATCACAGATCGGTGTGCATGTTTTCTGGCTCGCTCTCACGCTGCGCAGTGGAGGCTTCTGGGATCTGCAGGAAAAACGTGGCAGCGGGGCATCAAACAAACAAGCCGGCGTGAAGCGTGTTCGTCTGCGTACGCCCGGGGGCCTGACTTTCCTCTCATTCGTTGCAGATCGCTGCCTGCTCTTCCCTCTTTTCTCTTTCATTTCCCTCTGTAATCGTGTAATGGCTCGAGGACGCAGTGCCACACCTACACTTCTCTAACGATTCCCTTTTTTTTCAGGTGTCGGCACGCTCTGATTGTCTTCCTGTGCATTTCTCAACATCGCTCTGTAACAACGTCTTCCCGCTATCTTGCTCACTCCGCAGCTTTGTTTAGAAAGGGGCCGTGGAGACAGGAGAAAGGGGGAAGAAAACGAGAAGAGGGGAAGCACTCTGTTTTTGTTATTAAAAGATGTTTTCACTGTGGAATGTGTGCATTAGCTGTAGATTGTTTCCTATTAGCAGCTTATCTCCAAGGCTTTTGGCTAAGGGCCTGGTCAGAGCTTTTTTTTCCAAAGAGAGAGAGAGAGAGAGTGTCAGGCTTGATGAGAAAGAGCCCATGCAGTGCCTGGGGAATTAACCACTGCTGCCATAGAAACCCTGAAATCCATGACACTGGCAGTCCGGTGTGTGACGTGGCAAACACCCTTGGCTGACCAAGCAGAACTTGTGCCCTCACCTCAGGAAGACTGAAAGCAGGAGAAAAGAGTGAGAGAGAGAGAGAGAGAGAGAGAGAGAGAGAGAGAGAGAGAGAGACAGAGAGAGAGAGAGAGAGAGAGGGGGGGGGGGTAATGTCAGCGTGCTTTCGTTGCACAGATTGTTTGAAAACATGAGTGAAGGGAAGATTGCAGTTTAATAGAGTGGTGCAGGTATGACGTCACTTTGTAGACCAAAACGCAGAAGCGAGTTAGCATTTTAGCGCTTCCGGTTCCATAGTCCCGAAGTCAATGGGTTTTTTGAATGGGGTTTTGGTTAAATGTCTGAAATAAGGTCAAGCACAAGCTCGAGACACTTTCACGTTTTATTCTATGGTTGAGTTAGCATCACGCTGGTTCCCTCGACAAAAATTTTTCCGTAGGCTTTTGGATTATCGCTAAAAACAAGCTCTGTGATCGACAAAATGATTTATGATACTTGCACGTTTTGTCCATCTAGATAATTATCACAGATGAACACAACTTTTATGAATTTTGAAGCCTAAATGCATTCGCCAGAAGTAGGTAGGCTAAAAACGAACTACACCACGGTCCCACAAATTCAACGTCACCATCACTAAGCTTCCGACAACTATAGAATAGTTTGAAAGAGCACAATTATAACCATAACGATGCTGTAAAAGTGGACTGAGTTTACCTTTTCAGCGTGATGACGTTTCATCTCCTCGACAGCCTCTGTAGTCCTTTTTAGCAACCACCTTTTTCACAACACGTTTAAGCAGAACTTGTAGATTTTTATTTTGTACTCATATATATTTGAATTGCTCAACTCAAAATATTTGAGTAAGCTAATAGAATAAATAAATGGAAATCCCAGCCCAGTTTCAGTCAAATTTAAGTTTATTTCATATAACTCAAAACAATTCAGATTACTTAACGTGTAAGTTTTGTGAGCTCAAAAGAAAAAGAAAGTTAATTTGGTTGAACTAATTTGTTCAATTTGAGTTGACCCTACTTAAACCAATTAATGATTTTGAGCATAAGGGTTTACAATGGTGTTCTCTTAAGGATTGCTCTACTTCTGTGTGACGCTTGTTCATAAAGCCTAAATTCGATCTGTTCATCATATAAAGTGATTGAGTCTCTTCAGAAAATTTGGACTAAACCGCTCAATTCATATGGATTGGTTTAACAATCTCTTTATGAACTTTTTGAAGCGACATATGTTAGTTGCATAGCTGTTTATGGATGGACAGAAAACTCTCAGATTTCGTTAAAAAGATCTTCATTTGAGTTCCGAAGATGAACGAATACGAGGGTGCGTAATTAATAACAGAATTTTCATCTGAGTGAACTATGCCTTTAACAGTCTCACACTTTCTGTCCAACAGAAGTTCTCCGAGAGCTTGTAAAAACCATTCCTGAACAAATGTGCGCACAATTCTCAGCATTCCTTCGCAGCTGCACTGCTCGGGTTTGGAAAGTACTAAAGTTGAAAAACATGGTGTTCATATTCACTTTTATGGAGGACTAATTAGGGATTTTGTGTGTTTTCACAAACAGGTTGTTCATGGCTACAGATGTTAAGCTTCCTCAGTGTTTGCTGAGCTTGGCCCGTTGGCCTGGACTACCGCAGACTATTTGCTCAGGATAACTTCCTGCTCATTGCTGTTTCAGCATGCTTTCATTTGTGTGCATAAAGCTAGAGATTTTATTTTTATGATGCATCATAGATAATTCATGAAATGAGTGTGGGTTTGTGTTGGGCGAGTTGCTAAATGTGTGTTACAGAGATGGTCCCGCAAGTTAATGGGACCCTTGGCAAATCCGGCAGGAAAAAATAAGTCCGGTTCTGCTCGGCCCCTCCTGGTCATTGGCTTTTTATTTTTAACTTCATTGTTGTAGAAAGGAGGATCAGTGCTGACAGCCCTCCTGCCAGCTGCACTTTTATCTCTCCAGCCCTTTCCAGATGAAAAATACCTTCTGCATTTACAAAAAGTCTGTTTTTGCTGTGCATTCATTCAATAGACCGCCCTTTCTTTTTGAACAAACATAAACATATAGAGATTTCAGTTAGAGATTTCTCTCCACAAGAGGGAGAAAGATCGCCTGGAACATAGCGAATCCTGCAATGAAATTTGGCTTAATCCTCGTCTCTCAATGCTAACTCCTCACAGATGTCCCTCTGCCGGCTCCCAAAGACAGGTTCTGTTTCAGCCCGACTCTGGTCAAAGTGACTTAGCCTGTGTAAACCTTGCGACTGCCATTGATTAGCAGTTGTGTCTCTGCCCTCCTCAGACAACACCGCTGGGACCGGCCCGTCCATGCTATTTCTGGACACTCCAGTAGACCAGATTTCCTCCCAGAACGGCTTGTGTTTAGAAAGCAAAGGTTATTTATTGTTTGCGAAACAGAGAAAGGTGTACATCATACTTTTTGACAGGAAAGGTACGATGCGATATATTATTCATGCGTGCCTGGCAGATAAAACAGTCAGTGCGTCTGCTAATACACTATTATATATATAAAACTGAATTTAGGCACTACAGCAAAACATCAATTATGAATGGGCTTTCTAAGGGTATGCCACTGAACTTTGTTTGCTCACTATTTACTGCTTTGTTTATTTATTTTATTGTATTTTTCCCACTTCTGGATTCAGCAGACCTGGGGCTGGAATCATTATTAGGAATGAAATTTTTCTTAGCTGCTATTTTCCTCTTATTTTCTAAATTAACTATAAAGTTAAGAATCTTTTATGTTATGTTAAAACATTTCTTAAGAATGTTCCTGTCTTTATTCAAATTTGAATAAAGAACAATCTTAGAAAATGCAGTATTGTGAAATATTAAAACTTTAAACAACTGTTTTCTATTTTAATATGTTTTAAAATGTCATTTATTCCTGTTATGGTCACATGATCCTTCAGAAATCATTCTAATATGCTGATTTTCTGCATTTCTGATTACTATCAATGTTGAAATCTGTTGTGCTGCCTAATATTTTTGTGGGAAAAAATTATACTTTTTTCAGGATTCTTTGATAATTAGTAACGTATTACTACTACTAGGAACGAGAAAACATATTTTGTTGGAATTTTTGTTTGGCTCGAGGTCATGGTGCAAAAGACCCTTGGTTGAAATGACTCCGAACCATCCCTTTAAAGGTATAAGTGTGTATCATTGATGGAACTTCATATGTGCTAATATAAGTAAGGGATAATGTAGAGCGAGGCGGTTGTTATAGCGAATACAACCCCGACAGGCTGATCAGGACCCCGACGCGAAGCAGAGCTTGAATCCTGAAGGGGTTGTATTCGCTATAACAACCGCCTCGTTCTACATTATCCCGCTTATTACATGGCTACCTACCAAATAAATCAATAATTTGACACAAAATATTGTTTTAAATGTATTACTTCCGCTAAAGAAAATAGTCTGTTCTGTCTCTACGGATAGAATCCTGCGTCCATAGCAACGCTCTGTTTATCATGGCAATGGTGTGTTATACTTAGCAGCATCTGTTATCAAGAAATAACACACCGCATTCTACATTAGAATTCAACCAAGCCATGTAATAATTCAACAATTCAATAATTCAAATTCTTGATAACAGAAACAGAGATTCAAGATCCGCTTCCGCGTCGGTGTCCTGATCAGCCTGTCGGGGTTGTATTCTCTATAACAACCGCCTCGCTCTACATTATCCCTTACTTAACAGACCGCAGTCTACATTAGAATTCAACCAAGACATGTAATAATATAATATAATATATGTGCAAATTATTATCTTAAGGTACTAATATCCCTTTATGTATTGATAAGGTATAAGTGTGTATCTTTGATGCATGTGTATTTTTCACTGTGCATACATACACTTTTCATGGCTTTATGCAATATATATCCGGTATTTCTGGCATCAACAGTGTTGTAGTAATGAAATCTCTTCAATATATGCTCTCATTCGAGTCTTAAGATTCATGGTTTTCTTTATCAAATGCACATCAATACAGTATGGAGCTGAAGTTGCTGGTGAAATGCAATTTCCTTCAAGCTCCCTAGAGGAAGCACTGGGTTAAACGGAGAGATGTATTCAATTTAACGCTCACTAAAAGTTGAATAAAGGAAGAATAAAATGAGATTTCAATAAGATTTGTTTTTTTTTAAAGACATTTAATACTTTTCAGCAAGGATGCATTCAATTAATCAGAAGTGACAGTAAAGCTATTTTTAATGTTACAAAAGATTTCTCTTTCAAATAAATGATGTTCTTTTAAACTTTTGAATCTTGAAAAAAATCAGCTGTTTTCAACATTGTTAATAATAATAATAATAGTAATAGTAATAATAATAATAATGTGTTTCTTGAGAGCAGCAAATAGAAAACAATTGTTTAAAATTTGTAATAATCTTCACAATATTTTTACAGTATTTTTGATATTTTGAATGGTTGTGTGTGTATATATATATATCATTATATATGATCTTTATTAATTAAGCAGCATATCATTCATTATCATTTTCTCACTTTCCTCCTTGCTTGCTCTCCTATATATTCTCTCTCTCTCTCTCTCTCTCTCTCTCTCTCTCTCTCTCTCTCTCTCTCTCTCTCTCTCTCTCTCTCTCTGAGCTTTTAAAGAGCACAAAGATGTGTGCAGTTATGCAGTGGAACAACGGCAGCAGTCGTTGATGAGCTTTCGTTCCCAGTGTAGTTTTTCCTCTCGCTCGTTTAGCGAGGAATCATTACGATGAGGGACAGAGTGTGTGTCTTTGTGCAAAGCGGTAAATTCTGCAGGAGGGAAATAATGTGGGTCCTCAAGGCCAGCGCCATGGCAACGGGTGGATTATCAGGCCAGTGGTGTGTGTGTGTGTGTGTGTGTGTGTGTGTGTGTGTGTGTGTGGGCTCCAAGTGGACACAAAGAGCAGCCGAGCAGCACCAGGACTCTGACTGCTTTCATTAGCCTCATCTGGCAACACACACACACACACACACACACACACACACACACACACACACACACACACACACACACACACACACACACACACACACACACACACACACACACTCACACGCATCTCTGGATTCCTCTTCACAAAGCCATACTCTGTTATCTGTGTCCAATTAACTGAGAAACATCTTACTTGGATTGTCTGTTTATTTCCCGCTTTCTTCCTTTGTCTATCTCTCTGTCTGTCTCTCTTTCCATTCAGTCTCTCTTTTCTCTCTCCATTTTTCCCCCAACAACTCTGACCACAACTGTCACACACAACATTAACTTACAGCCATATTTTATCAGTACAGAAAAGCAGCCTTTAGTCATGAAGTCTGAACTTGATTGATACCAGACGAGGCAAGCTGTTGAAAACGCTGTTTACATTCCCTTACGAAATCAGATGAGGCCGTTCTCTCGCTAGTACACCATATAGAGCCGTGCAATCCAAGAAATGGATCACACAAATATCCATGCATTTTGTCTCAATTAAATATGATTAAAATGATTTAGTAAATAATTTATAAAATCATTTTAAATGACAATAAATTGTAAATAAATGTATATATTATAATTAATGTAAGAACTATATACATGCATACATACATACACACACACACACACACACACACACACACACACACACACACACACACACACACACACACACACACACACACACACACACACACACACACACACACACACACATATACACATGCATACATGCATACATGATGCAATATGTCTCAATTGATTAAACATTAATTTATATATATATATATATATATATATACATGATACAATGAATTTTTCTCCATTGATTAAATTTATAAAATTATTTAAAATTACAATGCATTGTAGATAAATATAATATTATATAAAGTATTATATACTATTATTTTATAATTGTTCAATCATAATATATATATATATATATATATATATATATATATATATATATATATATATATATATATATATATAAATATATAAATATACATATATATATATATATATATATATATATATATATATATATATATATATATATATATATATATATATATATAAATTAGATATGAAATTCTGATTATTAATATATTTTATGTATTTTATTTTTAAGATTTGTGGTGTCTTTAGCTTGTAAAATGTGGGAAGACACATAATGAAACGTCTTTACAATTTGATCCCTTTAACGCAGTACTGAATGAGTTCTCTTTCCCATGAGCCCAGAAGCATTATGGGTATTTGAGTGAAATACTGCTTTTGTCAGGCCTCTCGAGCGGGATATATTACGTATTATTTTCTCATTTTGAAGTTCTCTGTGTCGGTCTCTTCAGAGGATGCGTTTGACATGTCAAGAGCCTCTCTTTCTCTCTCATATATTTCTCTCCAGGCTTTCACTCTTCTGGTGGAATATATAAGCTTTAATGCTTGTGTTCTGCTCTTCGACACAGTTCATCTTTCATTATTATGTTTTTAGCTGATTAAGTGTATGATGAATGTTAATGCATTCCCCTCAAATGGGAGTCTTGATAATTTTGCATAAATTCTATGCAACCGCATAGCAACATCTTAGCAGCATTTTTTGAGAATCATTTCTTCAGATTTTGAAGATATTATTATGAGAATAAAGGCACGTTCACACCAAGAATGATAACTATAACGATAACTATATTATCCAGTGGACAATAACGTTCTGTGTGTTATAAGCCGCAGTTTTGTCGTACTGTAGCTTTAAATGCTCGTGCTCGTTACAGCAGGATGGATCCTGATTGGCTGTTCATTTTTTTTATAGTTCATCAGCTGGAAAAAAATCATTCTGAAAGTGATTCCAATGATATTGTTTCTCTTTGCCGTTATCATTATGGTTGTATTGTGCTTTATTGTTATAGTTATCCCTCTTAATGTGAACGGGCCATAATCCTACAGCGACATACTTGTCATACACGGGCAGTTCTAAAATAATAATTGTAAAGAATAAAGCATGTCCCAGATTATCTATTTCTTTCCATCTTTTTTCCTCTTTCTTTCACTCACGCTCTACCTCCCCTTTCCTAGTCTATCTACACACGTTCAAAGGGGAAAATGAACGAATTAATAATTGAAGAGGAGAGCTGAAATTATTCTCCTTGCCTGGAGCTTGTTTCTTTCTTTCTTTTTTTCTCCTCCTCTCTTCTCTTTTTCCTGGAGACTCAGGTTGCTTCAGTGATATTGAAGTTTCATGAGTGTAGTCCACAGGTAATGTCAAAACATACTGTATTTGCACAAACCGTTCTTGATCTCCATCTGAATCATCTTTATTTCTGAATGTCGTATTAAAGTTGTGTTAGATCTGACAGAGTTTTAAATGTCGTAAATGTTTTATATTTAAATGTCACTGGTTCCAGTAACCTGATATACTCACACATTCAGGCAAAAAAAGCATTTATTTGTCTTGATTATTTGTTCATTTTAAACTATCAAGTGTAGTAAGCATTGAATAGCAAGCATTTATTTATTTGTTTGTTTGTGTGTGTGTGTGTGTGTGTGTGTGTGTGTGTGTGTGTGTGTGTGATTGGCACATTATTTTGGTCTATTATATCTACATGCGCAAGTATTTACACACACACACACCAAAATAATTTGTAATATGGTATAGAGTGCTAACAAAGTCTTATATACACACACACACACACACACACACACACACACACACACATAAACACACACACATACACACACACACACACACACACACCAAAATAATATGTAATATGGTATAGAGTGCTAACAAAGTCTTACACACACACACACACACACACACCAAAATAATATGAAATATGGTATAGAGTGCTAACAAAGTCTTGCACACACACACTCACTCACATACGCATACACACGCACGCTCGCACGCGCACACACACACACCCCAAAATAATATGTAATATGGTATAGAGTGCTAATAAAGTCTTGCACTCTCACACACACACACACACACACACACACACACACACACACACACACACACACACACACACACACTCACTCTCACCACACACACGCATGAATTTAAAACCTGGCCCCCGCCGCGCTCAGAATGAATCAGCCAGTGTCTGAAGATTGATGGAGAGATAAGGGAGGCTTTTTTAAGAGGAGAGCTGGAAACATGTGTTTTAAATAAAGGCTTCAAGGCAAAGCCTCATAGCCAGTGTTACATTACAAGGAGAAGAGTAAAACACAGGGAAAAACATGCTTCAGCATTTTATATCATCCCTTATCGGCTCTACAGCTGGAAGTCTGGTGCACTTAAACTCTTCATCGTGAATCCATCCCTCTTCCCTAATCAGCAGAGAAATGATACGTGTGTGTGTGTGTGTGTGTATGTGTGTGTGTGTGAGAGAGAGAGAGCTCCGACTGGAGATTCGGAAGGCCTCGCTCAATGGAAAGACAAATTTTTTTCTCCTTAAGCTCCTGTGTGTGTGTGTGTGTGTGTGTGTGTGTGTGTGTGTGTGTGTGTGTGTGTGTGTGTGTGTGTGTGTGTGTGTGTGTGTGTGTGTGTGTGTGTGTGTGTGTGTGTGTGTGTGGTGCCTGCAGGGCAGCTGAGGGTAATGTACAGCACACAGATGGATGGAAGTTAATAGGCTTACATACTACTACTTTTCTTCCTCCTTTTTCCTCGTCATTTTTCTTTTTCATCCCGTTTTCCCTTTTTTTCCCACCCTCTTTGTTCTTTTCCAGTCTGTCAAAGTAAACGGTGGGAAGCGTAATCCCCTTTTCACGTTTGACGCGGGAGAAACTAAGGGTGGAAAACTGTCTCACTCATTCATTCACTCTCTCTCTCTCATGATTCATGGTCTCATGTCGTCTGTCCCACCGTGAATTCCTCGTCAGGCGAACGTCCCTCACCGGATGTCGTCGTCAGGTTCGCAGTGACGCAGGCTGAAAGAGTGTGTGAGGTAGCGAACTCCTTGGGTTTGCGAGAAGCTTCACGTGAGGATGAAACAGCTGTGTGTTGTCACCTAGTCACTCTTTAATGTTCTGTGTACTTTACTGGAGGATCCTCCAGGCCGTCATCATTTCCTGGTCTGTGTGAACTGACAGAACACACACACGCACACACCCACGAGTGTATCCTGCTAACCCTTTCAATGTGCCTTTCTGGGTTTATATGATTATAATGTAACTTGAGATCAATCTGTTGTATTTGCTTAAGCAGTATCAATGTTACTATAGTCTCTCTCTCTCTCTCTCTCTCTCTCTCTCTCTCTCTCTCTCTCTCTCTCTCTCTCTCTCTCTCTCTCTTTATATATATATTATGTATGTATGTATGTATGTATGTATATACATACATACATACATACATTCATTCATTCATTCATTCATTCATTCATTCATTCATTCATTCATTCATTCATTCATTCATTCATTCATTCATTCATTCATTCATACACATACACATACACATACACATACACATACACATACACATACACATACACATACACGCACACGCACACACACTAAAATAATATGCTATTTGGTATAGAGTGCTAACAAAGTCTTGTGCGCACACACACACACACACACACACACACACACACACACACACACACACACACACACACACACACACACACACTAAATAACTGAATAATTAGAATATAAATCATCATATTTTTTTGCTTTGTGTGTCTATGTTACCTTTCTAGTTCATGCTCATCTCTTCTTGATAAATACACAACGTATCCACTTCAAGTGAGTGTTTTTCGTGTGCATTGGCACGCAGCATTGTTTTTAATGTAATATGCCAAAATTTGCATAAAAAATATGTATAATCCCGGCTATAGGGACTTATTCACCTTGTTCTTAACGTAAGAGCGGATGCAACCATTTGCAACTTTGAATGCATCAATGCTTCCAGTTATTTTAGCTGTACGAAAACAGTCCGTTAACCTTCTTGATATTTGGTATCATATTACTTTATTATCATAATCATAAACACACTGGTCAGTCACACAGAGAATAGCTTTCTTCAACACTCCAGCATTTCCTTGGCTAAAGCAACACTTTCATTTTCTTTAGAAAATATTAAAATCTAGTTTTTACAGCATGCTGTTGCTACTGAGTAATTTTGCGAACGAGTTGTTCTACCGAACTGTGGCTAAGTATAGACTAAACTATGCAAAGGTCTAAAAAGCATGTGGTGTTGGGTGGTTTTGTTAGCTACTTTTATCGCTCTCTCTATCTCTTTTCATTTCCCTCTCTCTATTTTTTTTTTTTTGGACTGCAATGCAGAACTTCTTAACCCCAATTTTTGATTTGGCTGTCGTTCCTCACAAACCGAGGGAGTCTGTCTGCTTTTTGTTTTGTACTAATGAAACACTTGTTCTCAAATTGAGCTGTAAAACCTGCCGTCTGGATAAAACTGTTATGCTCTGCGTGTGTGTGTGTGTGTGTGAAGACGGCGTGTGTGAAATATGCCTTCTTTTGGCCTTGCCTTTGCTGAAATGGTGGATTATAATTTAATATAGGAGAAAATTCAAATAAGCCGTATTCCCAATGAAGAAACGCAGTATGGATAACAACACAGTAGCTGCTGTCCATCAGCATTCAGATAGACTCGTTTTCATTGATTCGACAATCCGAGTTTAATTCGCAAAGGACTGTTTTTCATTTAATGTCAGTTTTTTTTGCAGCCGTTGTGTTTACCAGGAGGGAGAAAAGACTTCTCACTATTATATGTCTGTAATCCTCCTCGGATGCCGGCGTTTAAACCTGAAAAGATGTTGAAAGCTAGTGGATGTGCAGAATAGAGATGCTGTATTGAGATGTTGTAATTGAAGGCCAGAAAGGTGAGTTGCGTCAATCTTCACAAGCATCTCCTCCTACAAGCCCAAGGGTGTCCTGGACATTTCTGTGGTATAAATGAATAATTTAGATTTATTTCCCAGTGTTGGATCAGTGGAAGGTACAGCAGAGATCGCAGCAAGGGCCGGCACAGCAAGAATTAACTCCAATCCCCAGCGAACGGAAGCTTAATCTGTATTTAATGATAAATAAAAGATGAAGGGGAAAACGACAGGGATATGCAGAGTCGGTCTGTTGTGATTAAATTGGAATTTGGAGCAAATCCACTGTTGCGTGGGGAGTCAAAAAAATGATACTATTCCAAAAACTTTCTACAAAAGATTCTTAAACGGATGGCGGATGGTGTCGATTGTGATTAGGCATGCTATGCTAATAAAAACTCATTATCACATAACGACAACAGCCAGACTGGTTTCCCTCTCTTTTTACCCCAGACTTCCGCATTTCACTGTCAAATTGTGAACAATTAACATTGTTTCCAAAGACTTGCAGAAAGTTGGAAGCCTGCGTTGTTCACATGGGACGTAAGCAAACCAGAGTTTACACCTGCAATAGCCTGGAGTTTTTTTTTTTCCTTTCTTTTTTTCTGTTGTATTGTGGCTTCTAGCTTAGCTATTCCCTGATTATTTCAAGCTTCGCACTTAGTCGAAATAGAAGCAGCTGTATGTACGTTTGGATAGTAGGATGGATAGTAGGCCTGTCGCGTTCGTTTCTAATCACAGAACAGAGAACAGAAGAGTCATTATCTAGCAGGGAATAAAGAATAAAGTATATAAAAAAACACTGTTATGAAGTAAAGATGTCAGATGTGTTCCTTCATACTAAATTATAAGTAACATGAACAAAACTGAATCTCAAATTTTTTTTGTGTTGATTAATCATCGGCATAAAAGTCATGATCGTGTCAGGCTTAAAGCTCAAAGCATACTTCAGTCGTCCGTGTTCCACGATGGTTCGCGCACACCGTCCGCGTGGAGCCCATTTTTCATATCCAGCACATTCTCAAGGTGAATGTTTAGACAGAAGAGTCCACTAGGTGGCAGTACGCAGTTGTGATGTATAGAGGTTATGCGCGTGACGGAGTGACTGAGTGGCAAAAAGACTGAGTGGCAGCATTGGTTTTCAGCACGAATGGCGTGAAAAACAGGAAACAGCTTTGATATTTGACTGTACAACTAGATTTGACAAGAAATCTGAGATGTATTTTTACAGACTGCTGAAAGCTACAGAATAGAGAAGCAAATGGATCGCTGCGACTCATAGAAACAACTGGATCCAGGCAGAGAAAGGTGGATTTGCAGTTTTCATTTTGTGTCAATATGCTGAATTTTGTGGTAAAATCATATCCTATATATTGTATTGTTTAATATTGTATTGACAACTCATCAATTCAATATTTACCATCGTATATTCTGCATAATTGGATGTTTTTATATAAACACTGACAAAAAACTATACGTGTTTTAAGGCTGGACGATATGATGATATATATAACAATGATATTAAGTGATCACCCGGATTTAGACCTATATTGTATTCATATAAAGCATTCACAGGCAAATTTGCTTTATGCATTTCCCCGGCGTCGAAATCAGGCACATATAAATGTCAGGAAACACGATTCCTGGCGGCATGTCAATATCCATGATCACTGGATCTTTGGTAAGTTGTAAACAACACTATATCGAGTCCAACCTTTAGTTTAAATTGCTAATCGTTCGTTTTACTGGCGTTTTCCATATTAAATCCAGTCACTCAGCAGCTCTTCCGCCACTCAGTCCGGCTGAGGGAGTGTGTTCAATACATTCCCTATATAGTGTAGTAGCAGTAGTCGTTGCATAACACGCTGTTCCAAGAGCAGTAAACAAAGCTGCATATCATTCTCCATCATTTTTTGTTTTGGTTACTCTTCTAAACTTCTCTACTTTTCTTCTTCTGTCCTGTAAATGACACGACTCAGTGCTGCCCCCTGATGTCTTGTAGAGTACAGAAAAGCAATTGCACTGTCCATCTGTCGAACTCGTCCATCCGTGGTCGAGAATACTTTGAAAGCACGTGCAGACACGACTGAGCCGGAGAACATGAAGTTCACCCCGTGCCTTAGCGGACAGTTAGACGGAAAAGTCAAACTGCAATCTACAAATGTCATTTAAGTTTAAATTGACTTTAGTTTGCGGTCAAGAAACAGTGATATTGTCGCACACAGATGACTACCTGTGGGGCGCTGGGCTAATTTCACAGGCTGTTGAGTAGCTCTCGAGACGCTTAGCATGTTCTGTTAGCGCGACAGCTCGTCTTCCTGTGAGGCAATGCGGATTCCTTCATGCTAAATCAATTACGGTAACTATTATTAATCTATCATGCTGTTTCTCCATGCTGCCCTCCCTAACGCCAACGACTCCCATTTCCTCTTTTGAAAAATGGCCGTTTTGTGTTGTGTTTTTCTTTGTGCTGTGTTAAAGAGAAAAAAGACAACAAAACAAGGCTATTGGTAAAGTGATAACATCTGTTTGGAGGCGCTGGATGCCAGGAGTAGAAATGGTTTCCTCTTGTCTGGGCCAGCGAGAGCCTGATGTTGTGCAGATGTGCAGATGTGCAGCTGGGCCCCAACTGTAAAAGTTATAAGTATTGTCATAACATTGTTCGACTTCTCCAGTATTTCCTGTCTTCTGCTTAGCACTTTATTACAGATCCTGGACAGTGTCCAGCTCAGGAACGCTCGGAGAGAGAGGTGATGGGGAGAGAATGACTGATCTGCAGCGCTCACTGACGTCTATTCTCGTTTTGATGGCGTTCGAGTTGTTGGTTAAGTAGCGTTGCAGGAGTTGAGAGGAATGGGAGGATGATTCTCATGCTAATGTACAGGGAAGAGGACAGTGAGAGGCAGACAGGTTTACAGAGTTGTCAGGTGAGGGAAAAGATCCAGATCTTTCTCAGTACTTTGCCACTGTTCCAAATCCTTAGCGTTATCCTACATAGTACACACTTAATTGTGCTGCCTCTTCAGAAATTTGAATGCAGCATTTACATTAACATTCAAAAATCATTTTTTGGTTTGTTTATGCAAGACTGCATTTATTAGATCAGAAAAGACAAATTCTTTTCTATTTTCAACTTTTTAAAATGTAATTTATTCCTGATTTTTTTTTTTTTTTTTTTTTCATCATTACTCCAGTCTTCAGTGTCACATGATCCTTCAGAAATCATTCTGATATGCTTATAGAAAGTTCAAATAGAAGTAATTTGAAAACGTAACTCTTTTCTTACTGGCCCCCGAATTATGTGGACAATGCAATCCCAGAGTGCATTGCATCAAGTAGGTCCAAGGTGACAGACGCTGTGATAGAAAGGTTGATCAATTATTTCATTCAAGACTGACAAGTATGGATAAAATGTATGCATTATTTTACTCTATATTTCTATTTTACTCCATTTAAATTTTTCTGAAAGATTTTACTCTTCCTCATTGTTAGTTTTTAATTTAGTTTTAGAATTTGTAGCATAATTCGAGTCATTACTTTTTTGTTTTTATTACTATTTTCCAAAAAAAAAAAAAAATTGTTTTTGTTTGTTTTTACTCTTCTTTAGCATTTTTATTGTATTATATTGTATAACTAATTTGGAGTCATGACTATTTTAGTTTAGTTTCTGTTTATCCCCATTTATACTAGTTTTTATTTTAATTTTGCTTAACAGATTTTCATTGATGATGATAACACTAGCTATGCATTATGCTTATTAAAAATGGTTTACATAAAACTCCATTGAAATCAATTGTGAGTCTAGTCCCCCTTGCAGAGGCTGATTGTATAGTGTGCTTGTGAAGTTAATGCCAATGTGAAGCGTTTCATATGATCTTATGATGTTTAGCATGCTCCCTATGAAGTCAGGAGACGTCGAGGCGGCTCGCTAGGGTTTGTAAAAGTATCCTCTTGTGAGAACAGAAAGCAGAGAGTGGGCATGAGCACCAGCCGCTTCAGCCGAGGCTTGTGTTCATTTCCTGTCGAAGATGCCGTCTCCAGACAACAGGAGAAAAGGCCCTTTCTTTCTTTCCTGAACTTTCCGTCTCCCTCACTTTCCTCTCGCATTGACACGGCTCACTATCTCCGGCTTTAAAACTCACAGAAATGTTGCTCGCACAGTCAAAACCCAACCTTTTCTCTCTTGCCTTCCACTTTGGCCGGGAGCCATTGATAAAGAAAAGAGCATTAACACACTTGTATTCTCTGCGAGTCTCCATCTTCAGCACAGTTTTCTATCGCCTGGAGCTCTGCTGAACTCGCCTCTCCGTTCTGGCAGATTTTACAACTGGCCTTTTTCCACAACATGTGCTTCAGCTCCTTTGAGTGATCAGCATGGTAATCTTTGATTTCCATGCAGATTCACCATATTCCCAGACATTATACTTAACAAGCGTGCCACTCGAGAACGTGTCTGTCTGGCTGTCAGTCATCTTTCATGCATTCGCAACACTTTCACAGAGAAGCGTTATCATCGCTGGACCTCTGCGGGCTTCGTTGTTTATAATCAGAATACATTGCTGCTTTGTTTCGTGGATTTAGCTGATAATGTTGTTTGAAAAAACATGCACCTGGTAATAAAGCTTACAGTCCCCATGGCGGCTTCAAGGCTGAGGAAAACACAGATGGAAGGAGTGTGTCAGGGGAAAAGTTGCAAGTTGAAGTGGAATGACAGAAAGAAATTCACATGTAATTCATTGTGGGAAACAAAGTGTTTTTCCCGCCCTGGTCGACAAAAGTTCATTTATTAAATATGTTAAAATAAATAAACTAACATTATCTATCTATCTATCTATCTATCTATCTATCTATCTATCTATCTATCTATCTATCTATCTATCTATCTATCGTTCTATCTATCTATCTATCTATCTATCTATCTATCTATCGTTCTATCGTTCTATCTATCTATCGTTCTATCTATCTATCGTTCTATCGTTCTATCGTTCTATCTATCGTTCTATGTATCGTTCTGTCTATCTATCTATCTATCTATCTATATATATCGTTATATCTATCGTTCTATCTATCTATCTATCGTTCTATCTATCGTTCTATCTATCTATCTATCGTTCTATCTATCTATCGTTCTATCTATCTCGTTCTATCTATCGTTCTATCTATCTATCGTTCTATCTATCTATCGTTCTATCTATCTATCGTTCTATCTATCGTTCTATCGTTCTATCTATCGTTCTATCTATCGTTCTATCTATCGTTCTATCTATCTATCTATCGTTCTATCTATCTATCGTTCTATCTATCTATCGTTCTATCTATCGTTCTATCTATCGTTCTATCTATCGTTCTATCTATCGTTCTATCTATCGTTCTATCTATCTATCGTTCTATCTATCTATCGTTCTATCTATCGTTCTATCGTTCTATCTATCTATCTATCGTTCTATCTATCGCTCAGTCGTTCTATCTATCTATCTATCTATCTATCTATCTACCTATCGTTCTATCTATCGCTCTGTCGTTCTATCTATCTATCTATCTATCTATCTATCTATCTATCGATCGTTCTATCAATCGTTCTATCTATCTATCTATCTATCTATCTATCTATCTATCTATCTATCTATCTATCTATCTATCTATCTATCTATCTATCTATCTATCGATCGTTCTATCAATCGTTCTATCGATCGTTCTATCTATCTATCTATCTATCTATCTATCTATCTATCTATCTATCGTTCTATCGATCGTTCTATCTATCTATCTATCTATCTATCGTTCTATCTATCGTTCTATCTATCTATCGTTCTATCTATCTATCGTTCTATCTATCGTTCTATCGTTCTATCTGTCTATCGCTCTATCTATCTATCATTCTGTTTATCCTTTAGCCCTATAAAGCTTCAAAACTGTAAATGTTATCAAGCCGACAAGGTTTTAATACTTCCTTATATTCAAATTCAAATTGCAGTTCTGCATCGTCTTTGCTCCCTCAATTCAAATGCAATTTTAAATCAAATGTGAATTTAAAAGGCAACTCAATTCTATTCTGAATGACGCACAACTCCTGGTGTGAATGTGAGCATGTGTTTGCACACGTGTGTGAAACCCCTTGAGAATGAATCACTGAATCACACTTTAACCGTTTTGCAGCATTGGAATTTGGAAAATGAGAATAAACAGGTAGAAGAAAGCCGTGTGTGTGGGATTCCCCTCTCGAAGAAATGCTGAGTCACTATGGAGGAGGTGAAACACTACGCTCGTAGTCAGTCAAAACTGTCATGTATTTGCATTTAGAAAGTCAATCAGCAGATGAACAGAAACTCCTGGTGTGTGTGTGTGTGTGTGTGTGTGTGTGTGTGTGTGTGTGTGTGTGTGTGTACTTGTACAACTATCTTTGTGAGGACCAGTTTGAGTTTTAGACCATTGGAGTGAGGACAAAGAGAGTAAAGTGAGGACATGTTGGCCAGTCCTCACTTTCTGAGAGCTTTTAAAGGCCTGTTTGAGGGTCAAGACTGGGTTTTAGGGATACGGTTATAATGAGGTTAAGGGTCGGTTTAGGGTCAGGGTTCGGGTTAGGCACTTAGTTGTGATGGGTAAGGTTAGGGTAAGCGGCTAGAGATTGCATTGTGTCAATGAATGTCCTCATAAAGATAGATGTACAAGAGTGTGTGTGTGTGTTGTGATGAGGCAAGAAAATGTAACTATCATCTATACCTAAAACGTTGCTAGATTTGTGTTCATCTGTTTTGGATAAAACTTACCGCTCTTTTAGCGCCACTCACTGGACATATCACTTTGAAAGTGTCGCGAAATGTGCAAACCACATGAGCCTAATCTGCAATGAATCTGATCCTTTTTTCTGTGTATTTTTACTATTAAATCAAGTTGAGAAAGTAAGTTGGGATGAACACTTGACAGGCAGGATTCAAACTCACGACTTCTGCATGCGAGCCTCTGCTTTACATGTTTGAAGCTGCCAGCCCAACAAACTGTATTTATAGTGGAACATAAAAGGCTTTCTGAGACGTGTCAGTCGCGATCCCACTGCGTCAGACGTCACTCACATCTCACAGATCGCCCATCATCTGTCTTCACACCAGTGTTTGTGTGCTGCTGTTTCCCAGCGCAGGGCGTGTAGGAATGAGACGTTAATATCGGATGGGTTTAGCATGTCTGATACTGGTAAGCCCCCTCTCGCAGTGACGTAATGCTTTCTAAATAGCACTCCTGCAGCTGCAGCCCTCAGCTCTCATTTCAGAGGGGTTTTCTTCTTCCTCATCCCCTCATCATGCTTTATTCTCATGAAGAATATATCACAGGGGATAAAACAATGGAGACTCTGGTTCTCTGCCAGGTCTGTTTCTTACACTTCCTCACTCTCATTTTATATTTAGATCTCATGTTTACAGAATATTTCGCTTGTTGTAATTTAACCAGTGCAACTTGTATATGCAACCCGAAAGGAGTTTTTCAGCCAAGTGCTTGATGCTCTTTACAATCAGAGTTAGATGTCAGATATGGGTTTGCAACAAGACAAGAAGGATGATTAACTGATGAGTATTTCCGGTTTTGAATGAGCTATTCCGTTAAGCTGAGGCGTTTGTGTTTTTATGAACACGTCTCTTTCACTCACAGTTTCGCAGTGCCTGCAAATGTCAAGGTGGCCACCTGTGAGAAGCAGAAAATCTATTTCTCCTCTCCACTCTTGCATGGGCAGTGACCCTTAAATTGATTTCTGAGTTTTCTGCCTCTGCTCTGGCATCTTAACCATGCTCTGTTGTTGAAACCGGGGCGCACCTTTCCTCAGATGTTGGCCGACATCAGCACAAAAGGCATCAGAGTTTCGCCAGTGTGGCTTTGGTTGTCGTCAGTGTTAGAAACATCCTTTTATAGAGGAGAGAGAATCTTTGCAATAAAGCACCGCTACTTAACACGTACTGTAATTAAAGTTTTCTTCTTGTCATCATCACATTGCACCTTGGTGCATTTATATAAATATTCAGCTGATTTGCGTCACCGGTGTACAGGTAAATTGACTTTTTATGCTTGAATGGCTTCAAACGTGATTCATCTGATCTGAATTTATAATGCATTACTTGTTTGAGTCTTTTGTTTCAAAGTTATACCTGAT
This sequence comes from Squalius cephalus, assembly GCF_949319135.1. Taxonomy (NCBI): domain Eukaryota; kingdom Metazoa; phylum Chordata; class Actinopteri; order Cypriniformes; family Leuciscidae; genus Squalius; species Squalius cephalus. The sequence continues at coordinate 3,396,934 of NC_137129.1, forward strand.
GTGAAACTCTGATGCCAGACTTATCATTCTTTTGTTAGGAGTAATGTTGTATTTTAATTTGTATCCACGTAAAAATTAAAAATAAAAAATAAAAAAAATAATTAAATGAGATGCCTTTCACTTGTAAAATATTGAATGCATGTTAATATAATGTTATATTAATGCTAAAACATTTCCAGCACATATAACCGTAATGTTGATTGTCTATTATATGTAAATTATTTTTTATTGTGGATCTTGAACTTTCCAAACTTTCACATGATGGGTGAAATGTGCATATCTCACATCTAGGTGTACAAAGGTGAGAATTTCCCCTGCATACATCCTACACACACACACACACACACACACACATCGACAAATAGACCAAACATAATTACTTATGTTTCCTGGTCTGTCAGGCTGTCTATGGGATTAATATCCTGCCATGATTCAAAACGGAAAATAAAGTTCTGAAAGGTTGAAACTAAGTGTTCAAAAACTCAAAATCTTAAAAAAAAAAGTTTTGCAAGATCGAAAAATAAGATTTGCAAGCTTGCAAAATGTAAAAAAAATTAAAATATCTCTGCAAACATTGTTGTTTTTGAGATTTCCTTCTTCAGAACTGCAACATTTTTTTTTACGATGTTGCGCAAACAATTTTTCAGAGTTTCAAATTTGTCAGTGTTCTCCCAGTGTATTAGTTTGTTTTCCAGGTTTGAAACTTTGTAAATGGTGATCTGAAAACTGGTGTGCGAATGTGTGAAAAAAAGTTTTGAAACTCTGAAAACAAGAGTTTTGCAGGCTTGCAAAGTGGTAAAAGAAAAAAAATCTCTGCAAACATAATTTTGTTTTTGAGTTTTCCTTCTTCAGAAGTGCAACACTCTTTTTTACGGTGTTGTGCAATCATTTTTTCAGAGTTTCGAATTTGTCACTGTTCTCCCAGTGTATTAGTTTGTTTTCCAGAACAGATTTTGCTAAACTAAAGATTTTAAGTTTTCGAACACTTAGTTTCAACCTTTCAGAACTTTATTTTCAGTTTTGAATCATGGCAGGATATTAATCCCATAGTTGTCTGGAGTTGACACACATGCATGTAATTGCTCACAGTGGGATATCCAGCAGGGCAATTGAAAACACACAAGTCAAGCAAAATAACAGAAATCAAATGAATACATGGCTAAATCTTTGCATACCCCTTTATTTGTCCTTTAACCTCCCAGTAAAGCCCTCCTCCTCCTATAGACCCTGTCAGAAGATGAGCAGGAGTGTTTTTCCTGAAGCATTTCTAAATACCTGAAGCATCATCGGTTCTTGCTGATGTCATGTCGCAGATGTTCCTCTCGCTTTAAATACCCATTTGAATTCGTACAGCGGGTCAGCTCTTGTAATTAAGTATTGAATACTGCTCACAGAGGCCATGCTGACCTTTCACTCAATTATCGATTGAGTTTTGACAGCCTCTTGTTACAAAGGTGAATTAGGTCCCACGAGCCTCATGATGTCACAGTGTCTCTTATCGGTGACATCAGCGAGCGCCGTGTCTTCTGATTGGTCCGTCGCATCCGTGACAGACAGCATGATGTGCATCGGAGACATTCAGACCACGTGTCAGCTGAGCTTATTATGTCTGAAATGGAGCTCATGTCATCAAGGAAATAAAGTAGGTGTTGGGTTAATAAAGCTTGTAAAGTAATAAGACTATTAGCAGTTTTATTGATCTGACTGGAGAGGATTCAGGATTCCATATACTTTAGCCACTTAGGTTGATGGATCCAACAAGAGAAGGACATTTTGGCAGGCAAAGTGAAACTGTTGTCATTGCTTTAAGGAGAGGTGTGATGTGTTTCAGTCCACTCGATGAAGCAAAAAGACTGTCAAGGTCATGCATTACTGTGCAACTTGGATTTACATATACATATAGCTTTCCATTGATGTATGGTTTGTTAGGATAGGACAATATTTGGCCGAGATACAACTATTGAAATCTGGAATCTGAGGGTGCAAAAAAATCGAAACAATGTAAAATCGCCTTAAAAAAGTTGTGCATTTATGTTCACGATTTTGCTGCATCCACTCTCAAAAATACATTTTTAATATATTTATGGTAGGAAATTTACAAAATATCTTCATGGAAGTTGATCTTTACTTAATATTTGAATGATTTTTGGCATAAAAGAAAAAATGTAAAATTTTGACCCATACAATGTATTTTTTGCTATTGCCACAAATATACCCATGCGACATGTGACTGGTTTTGTGGTCAAGGGTCACTTTATTTTATTTTATTTTATTTTATTTTATTTTATTTATTTTTTTTTTTATTTTTTTTTTTTTTTTTTTTTTTTTTTGGCATTATGCATTCTGATTATATACAAATACTATGTACTGTCCAGTAATTTCAGGTTCAGTGAAGTGAGTTATTTTGGATTGTGTAGCAGGAGTTCACACAAGAAACGAGAATCAATTCAAATGTATGTATCGACTTGAATGAAGGAATGCATGCGTGCTTGATGACGTGCATATTCTCTACGCCGTGGGTTATCAAAGCACATATCCACATGCACCAAATTCTAAAATCTTCAAAGAACTGGTATATCTCTCAGTTCATGTTTAGATGACATTTACAACATTCAGGGCTCTCTGCTGAGCTCAGACTAGCTTTTTTTCCACGTTGCACTGCCAACTGAAATAGATCAGTAACACAATCCTTCTCGTCCACAATCGAGGGTCAGCCTATGCATCGGAATTCAATAATTAGAGCAGAAATAAAGTTCTGTAATCAGTAATTCTTTCGGTTCAAGGTTTCACTGTCTTCAATGAAAAAGAACACTGTGACCCGGCTCTCCGCTTCCATCAATTCCCTTCACAGCAGTTTTGATTCCTGCCCACGCTAGATAGGCTTCGATCCGCTGAGCCAGCGGCGCGCACCGGTTACGCTGAAGCCTGAGCCTGTTTGTTGTAAAGCCACTGACTCCACGCATGCAATGAGCACGCTCTCCCCACAGACTGAACACAACACAATTGTAATTCATGTATTGATCATAGCTGCTGTGCTCATCTCTTTAGGTTTCGGTGTGAGAGATACTCAGAGAATGGTCGTATCCCATAATGCTCATCAGCCGGCAGTGACACTCAGTAACCACAGAAAACAGCTTGTGGTCAGGATTTACCTCCCGTAGAACACACACATCTTCCTTTCGTCTCATAAAAACACTGATCACTCGTTTAATCGTTTGAGAATATTTCGTAATTTTTTTTTTGCAGCAATATTTCCATACTGTACTGTTGCAAAAATGTAATTTTGTCAAAAGATCAAGGCAAATTTGATTTTCATGGTTGATACACACACACACACACACTCTCTCTCTCTCTCTCTCTCTCTCTCTCTCTCTCTCTCTCTCTCTCTCTCTCTCTCTCTCTCTCTCTCTCTCTCTCTCTCTCTTAATAGTTATAAAATGTTACACACACAGATATCAGATATCTAACTATTAATATAAATATAGAAATGTTTATTATAATTAATATAAGATATTTATAATAAATATACAAATATATAATATATAAATACATAAATTGTTCATACAAAAATATTAATTGTAATTATAATTTCAATTATATAAAATATTTACAAATAATGTATATGTATAAATAAAAATATTTTTATTATAGTAATATAAATGTTTATTATAGTTTATATAAGTGTATTATATTGTATTATATTTTTTTATTAAATACACAAAAGATAGATAGATAGATAGATAGATAGATAGATAGATAGATAGATAGATAGATAGATAGATAGATAGATAGATAGATAGATAGATAGATAGATTTATGATAGATAGATTTATAATAAATATACTAACATATAATATATAAATATATAATTATAGTTATATAAAAATATGAATTATATATAAATGATATATAAGTGAAAATTGTCATCATTTACTCACTTTCATGTCGTTCCAAACCTGTTACTTCTGTGGAGCACAACAGGTGATATTTGTAAAGATGTATTAGTGTTTTCTTTTCTGAAAATGATGAGAGGATTTGAACAAGCTTTCAACACTGATCCAGCGGTGGAGGGTCACACATCTGCACGAGTCCTAATAATGAGACGGCACAACACACTGATTACACTCAATGTTACCGCCACTTAATGCTTCACACTCACTTCCTCCGATGCAGAAGTCACATCTTATGAATCTGTGTGAGTGAAACGAGTCTTTTACACCATTACACACTTTATGAGAGCTGACAGCAGGTCACACTCTTTACGCCACGCTCTATCGGTGAGATTTATCCAATATGTTTTAACATTGCAGAGGTCGATATCTTGTTTATTCAGTGCCACGTTTATGACAAGGTGCAAACATAAAAATATATTCAGTGTAATAGATATTGGATTTCATTTATTGAATAAATGAGGGTCAACACTCTCATCTGTGCTAATATAACTCAATCTCTTAGTTTTTGTGTGCTTGACTTTCAGTGCTTCATTAAAATCAAAGTGTCACAAAATGCCTACACACCAGAGACCTCAGATGGGATTTACATTGGCTACATTAATTAATACTCCGCAAACCAGCACATTTAGGCGAATGGAGGGGTAATTAACAATGGCTAGCTAGCAGCAAAGGTCAAGACAGAAAGTGTGTTAACTTAGAGCGAGGCACAGGAAAAATGCTGAATGTGTATCGTGGTTGAGAGGGTCACTTGCACCCGATGAGAAAGAGGTTGGATGTTGGTGTCTTCTAGATATTTTCGAGTTAGTGTGAAAATTGGAAAGTGTTTGAATTTGCCTGAGGGCAGACTGGTGTCCTTCGAGACACTTCCAGATGGATTGGGAATGGACCTTAGCGTTGCTCGCGCCCATTAAAAACACTCTGGATCCTGTGGAAAAGTCCAGCATATATAGAGTATACAAGTGAAATATTACAAACCTAGTTTCATCATATCTGTATGTTTGTGCAATGTGTTAAGGGCCAGTTTCTATTCTTTGCTGGTAAATTTTGGTAATCTTTATATAATATAAATATTTCCTGATAAGATTCAGTTCCAGTAACTGTTCATGCATATGACATGCATATTAAATTTTACTTTACAGTAAAGGCATAATGGTTGAAGGAAAGGGAACAAATTACAGCGTTCATGTCTGCATGTGTGTTTCTGAATGCGAAGGCCTGAAATAGACTGTCCTCCTCGTACTGACCTGTGACCTGTGACCCGCTCTGATCAGCCCAGTGAAGGGGAAGGATCCAGTGTTGGGAAATGAGCTCTTCAGGCCGGCCGGGTCAAAGTGAACATGGACAAGAGTCTTTGACAGGCCGCAGAAAAACTCTTACTTCCTCATCCATAATTTCCCTTAGTTTTAGGACTGTCAGATGATCACAAATTTTAATCAAATTAATCGCATATATATGTTGAGGTCAGGAGGAATGATTGAATGTTAATTTGTCAATGCCTGTGTGTGTGTATATACAGTGTCTAATATATATATATTAGGCAGCACAACTGTTTTCAACATTGATAATAATCATAAATGTTTCTTGAGTATCAAACCATCATATTAGAATGATTTCTGAAGGATCATGTGACACTGAGACTGAAAATTCAGCTTTGATCACAGGAATAAATTACATTTTTACTATATATTCAAATAGAAAACATTAAATTGTCAGTCCTAGTATTCTTATTTATCTTTTTTTTTATTTTTTTATTTTATTATTCTAGTCCAGAATCTGGTAATATGAGTGAGTGTGTTGTATTTTTCTCAATGCAAAATGATCAGATTATGATGCTGTAATGTTTACATTGCAAGAATTAATATGGTCTGTTTTTTCCTCCTATTTCTCCGTGAAATCTCACTTCCAGGAACTTCCCTCTCAGTCAGATCTTGATTATGACTTGATTGTGTTAGTGGAGCGTCAGTCTCTCCTGCAGACTGATGGAGGTGTTGGCCTCAATCCCCCATTATGTCTTTCCCGTATTCCAGCCATTTATCCCCGGATTTAATACAACAAAGTGCCATTCATTACCACACTGCCTGAAAACTCATGCAATTATCCAAATTTAGCACAATGAAATTTACTCAAGTAGCTCAAAAGTCTCCCAGTCTTTAGCAGCTAATTTAGAGAGCTCACTTGTAAAGGGTTGCTAGGCAATTACAACACATGAAACTCGACTCGTGAAGCCGGTCTCACGGATAGTACACTTTTCCCAACATTCCACAGTCTTGATGCATAATCAACATGCCTTGTTCATTTTATCAAATCGTGTGGTGGTTTCGCTAAGCCACACTTTACCAATGCAAACAGACATAGAGAACTGCTTTTCAGTGTAGTCAATTGAACATGTACTGTTAATGAGCCCTATCTTGCACCCAGCGCAATTGACTTTATACACGACGCATGTATCATTCCTATTTTGCACCCGCGCACAGCGGACTTTTTCCTCCACAGACGCACGTCTGTAAATTGGGGAATGAACTTGCGCTCCCGGGGGTGGTTCAGCGAAAAGAGGAGGCGTGTTCCGGCGCAAACGTTCCCTGGTGCTATTTTGCAGTTTCAGAAAACAATTCCGCCGCTGACCAGGAAAAACCTAGTCTAAAGTCAGTGGCGCGTTATTCAGATGCTATTTTAAGGGCGCATGCTTGGCCATAATGTAGCGTGTGCACAACGCCATACACTTTGCTTCTCTCATCTACACAGATGCAGTAGTTGACATTTTTGCAAACCATACATAATTACAAGGAAAAATATTCCACATGAGGGAAATCATTGTGGTGTCCATGAAGATGTGAAAAAATAGGCATAAATCTAGCTTAAACATTTACCCAAATTATTATAGCCTGTTTAACCGAAGCTAATTTGGGTGGGTTTCCAACGCATTCTCATCCTAGGGCGTCATATACTGACGCTTTTGAAATTTCGTCTACATCGAACGCACATGGCACCCTTTAGCGTCAATATGACATGCACAGAGCTTTGTTCGGTTATGGGTAGGTTTAGGTCTGGGGTAGGGTTAGGGTTAGACCGCTAGGAGGCGCCTTCTGGCCCATATCTATCTGCGTCTCATATTGACGCTAAAGGGTGCCATGTGCGTTCGATGTAGACAAAATGTCAAAAGCGTCAGTATATGACGCCTTGGGATGAGAACGGGCTGGGGTTTCTCCATCCCCATACAATGTCACTTCTCTGTGTTTTACAGCCCTGACGAGAACGTCGGTCTCCTCGGCTGTGAACCGCTCCTGGCGTGAGTCTGGCAAATCCACCATTATAATAGCAATCCGCCATGGAACAAGCACGGCTGCTCTTACAGGGAATGCGAGATGACACTCTGGTTTATTTCACGTTATGCCCCAAACCACACCTATGAGTAATGAAGCTACTTCAGACCAACCCAGTTTAGACGGTCCAACCCCAACCCCCGACCAAACCAGAGATCCGCCCACAAAGTTACTTGCGTTTCACGTTTGATACTTGCCTTTCAGATCGTTAAAATAGGGCCCAATGTCTTGAAATGTTCCTTATTCCTTTTCGCTCCTTTTTGTTTTCTTGTAGATCTTAAAGGGACATTTCACCCAAACCTGAAAATTAAGTCCTCATTTACTCACCCTGGTGTTGTTCTAATGTCGTACGCCCTTTTTCAGACCACAAAACGAGAATCTTCATAAAATGTTGCACTCGTGCTCGTCCATATAATGGCGGTGAATAGCAACCATCATCAAACTTTTAAAAAGTAAGTATCAAAGAATGATCCCATGTGACTTGTCGTATATATTCCAGGTGTCCTGTGTGTATATGATAGGGCTGTAGTGAAAAACAAAGCTTTCACATTAGCACTTTTGCTGCACACCCGGGTTCGCTTGACGTCAGAGTTCGGTTCGTTTGGATGATGTGAACGCTGTTTTCCGAACCGCAAACCGTACCAGAGTCCGCATAAAAAGTATATTTCTATATACTGAGGTACTTATTTAAATATAATTTGAAGTACCGTGTTTGTGCTTGTTCTTACTCACTTTCCTGACCAGCATGACTGAGGCACTGCAACTGCTAATTGCAAGTTGCAGTGCCTAGAAAAACCAAGATATAAGAGTGAGGTGAGCAACGCTGTGCATTTACCTGCCTTCTCCTGCATCACTATAACTCAGTAACAAGCTGCTGCTATGATGATGCAAACGCTTCACGTTTCAGACCCAAATATTATAATGTGAACACAATCCAGCAGGAGCAGAGAGGAGGAATCCAACTCTGGTTCAGACCAGCCAATCGAACCAAGTGTGAAAGCATCCTTAATGTGTTATTTAACATAAATCCTGAGCTTGTCCGAGGTCTTCTGTGCCCGACTGCGCGTTCATGAGACTCAGTTAGAGTCGCAGTTCACTCCGACTCGACCAGAAACAAAATACAATCCATGAACCTTCTTCTCTGAGGCGAATATCTCTGTTGTGTTCGTCGTAACAAGAAGTTCCAGTCCAGATATATTCAACTCAGTGAAGAAAGAGCACGGACACGTTCTAGGCGTTGTATTTCAAGTCACGTTTTTATCGATCTTGATTTCTCGCAGCTTGTGTGTTTTTCTGGGCGAGTCGGAGTGAACTGCGACACTAAGAGTCTCATGAATGTGAGGATTTTCATTAAATAATACATTTAATTCCAGTTTGTTTTTCAGCAAACCCTATCGTATCCACCCAGAACACTTGGAATATACGACTCGTGTCGCATGAGATCATTCTGTGAGTCTTTTTTAAAGCTCTGGTCAAAAAACAACAAAAAGAAGGGCATACGGGATTACTACAACACCAGGGTGAGTAAATGATGACTTCATGTGAACTGTCCCTTTAACACACAAGCAAACTCCGCTGTGCTGTCGTGTCGGTCAGGAGCGTTTTGTCTGAGCTCAGTGTCAATATAAAGTGTTTTGAGCCGATGGCCGCTGAACTATAGAAGCTCCATGGAGGCTTCATTAGTGTTAGTTTCTGGCGGATGGTCTCTTCATGTGTTCTCTGAGTGTGTGAATGATTTCTGGGCAACATGATGGAGGTTCTCAGTCTGAGCCCCTTGGAGTTTATCGAGCTACTGCTAATTTTAGCTTAGTGGGGCATTGCTTTCCCACAGCTTATCATTTTTTCATCTACTTTACCCCCTTTTCTCTCCAGGTTTTCCTGTGACTTTTGAGTCATCCTGCATACGTTCCATTGGATTGTTTTGTAACTTATGTCGGTTCTTTCTCACGATCACAGTTAAGCTGCTCCTAATATCACATGACGTTCTTAAAACGCAAGTCTGTTTGATGCAATATATTGCAAATATGTTCAGTTTGAGAGGTTCATAATGCATACATACAGTATGTGTAAGCCTAGTCATAATTAGGTTATATGGAAATGTACATTTGAGGTATAAAACTGGTATGAGATATATAAATATCACCTTAATTCGTATGTAATGAATAGCATGGCATTGCTTTGGTATGTGATAGCTATGGAGAGGCACATGCAAAAGTTTGTGTTAATGGATGTTAAAATATTTTTAAAAAATGTACATTTGTTAATATCTTCATCTTTTCATCTTCATCGATGATCGGAGCTTCAATCTCGGTGCATTATGACATTTTTTTTTGTACAAATATTTTTGCAACCTCTTTAGAGTTATGAAAGTAACTTTTCATAACACTTTTAAGTGATTACCAAGAGATGAAAGTAAGAGAACAAATAAAAGTTGAGCTTTTCAAGTAATTAAAGTACAATCAGGGAAAGGTGGTTCATTATTCACATTCTAAAGAAGTTGCCAAGAATATTTCTACTAATGTGGTCCATCATGCATTGTTGTATAATATAATGATGCAAATCTAATAAAAACCATTTGAAAATAACGTTGAGGACATCTTGACAAATGCACAAATGACAGGTTGCCATTATAGCCTGATGCTTTCAGAATAATAATAATAATAATAATGAATCTCCAAAATCCTTCCAACAGTCAGTTTTATTAAGTTACCTAATGTCTGTCGCCTACCTCGAACCCCTGATCCAGGATCAGCAAGCTGCTTCAACCAGATCTGACCATGTTTATCAAGTGAAATGGTGTCACTGCTATATCAGATCCCACGCAGTCACTGCCTACACCACAAAATCTCTCTCTCTCGCTGCTTTCGAGTGGGTACGTTTGCCAGATGGTTCTCTGAGGTGAAGCGTATGAGTGTTATCCTTGTGAATTCGATATTTTCTCTGAGCACAGTAAAATATTGGGTTCTGAGTTACAGGGCAATTATTGTGATGCTTCATGTCTGACAGTGAAACTGATACGAGCTGAAAAGCCCTGGTTATATTTTTGAGTGTTTTTCCAGTTGGCTTAATTGCACGTAAATGGAAGACGAGAGTTTGTGTGCTTTTGCTAGGTGTGAATACCTCGGTGTGTGTATGTGCATGTGGTTTACTTCTGTTCAGCCCATTCTCAACAGTGACGTTCTCGTAACGTGTGTGTTGCAAAGCCACAAATGTACAGCAGCAGCAGCCCACGACTTACTTTAGCAAGCTTATGTGAAATGTACAGCAGAGAAACAGTAGTGGAGTGGAAAATGTCTGTCATTGTTAGCGTACGGGGCGGCTCACATTCAGGTGTTGTGTAGTATAGACTGTCTCTCTCCCACACATAGATCGCCTCACATGTCTCTGTTGGCCTGTGTTTCCCCTCCAGGGCAAGGTGAATTGAGGTTTCTATGTCCTTCTTTCCACACAATATTACAGCACACACTATTAAAGCAAAGTGTGCCACAGTTTTGCTAGTGGCAGTTCCCACAGTCTCTATTTTATATAGTTTAGGGAAGAAAAAAAAAAAAATCTGATTGTTTGCCCTGGGCGTGCAGATTGAAAATATTTGGCTGAAACTTTCAGAGTGAAGTCTTATTTTATAAGATACCTCTCAATCCTTCCAATCTATCTGCTGTTTCTCAATCTTTCCTATATATATCTGCTTCCAATATATCTGCTGCTAAATGTCATATATTATATTATATTATATTATATTATATTATATTATATTATATTATATTATATTATATTATTTTTGCAACATGCATCAGTTGGCTGGTGACATTGCTGAAGGCCAAACTAATATACAGTAATGTCAGTGACATGCAAGAGTGTCCATGTTAAGCAAAAGGAAACATCTTTTAAAATATTGTTTAAAACACATGCCACTTTTTAGAAACTCACTCATGTTGGTTTAGGGTTCTAACCTTTTTTAAGAAAAGTCTCTAAAAATGCCTTGTGACATGTAATCAAGTAAAAATAAATGTATACATAAACATAAGAGTGTACACATCTTTATTATTTTCAAAATATTTTTATATAGATTTAATAAAGATAAAGTTTTTATTTTTCTATTTTTTTAAATTTTTTATTCGGCTTGAACTAACCTTTATGCTGAAGGTCATATTATTATGTTATATTTTATATTATTATTATTATTATCTGATATTTTAAGAGACTTTACATTGAAACAGTCATAATTTTTCAAATAAGTAATATTTTTTTTAACCAAACTACTGTTAAAGGATTGTTTTAATGGCTTTTTAGAATTTATATAATATGAAATTTTTGCTTTTATGCCCTCCAAAATTACCACAATACATTTTTATTCAGAAATTAAAAAATCATAAAAAGTTTTATTCAAGTTTTGTGTGTATAAATTGCATATTTAATGAATTTCTGAAAAAAAAAAAAAAGTCATTGACCCATATATGTATTCATATTCAAATATCATACAGCCTATAGGAAAGTTCAGATCTACACATTTATTCAAATATTATTAAAAATCTATTAACGATTTTGTGAGCTTTTTGTTTTTCTACACATTGTTTTTGCATAGTATTTTTTTTTGCCAAATAATTTGGTCTGATATACCTTAACCAAGTACAGTGTTTTGTTCTTCCCTCACATTTAAAATATTTGAAAACCATACAATATTTTCCTCATATTTTGATGGTTTAACCGAGCTTGTAGACGATGTTGATTTGTAGATCGGGCAATAACCCCTCGTCCTCTCTGACACTCGAGCAGGTGTGCTGGTGAAGTCATGCCTGAACTCTGTGCTCTCTTTCCCTGCCCGTCATTGTCAGTCACTTTAACTATTGTCCTGGGTCAGCTGGCCCCATGTTATGACATCCAGGACGAGTCGACGCAAACAGCATTGAAGAGAACCTCACAGAGATGACACATGACACATTTAGAGGCCAGCTGTGGCGTATCCGGATTTCCTCTCCTGTCACCGGGACAGGATTTGTCCTCGGAACTGATTCTCAGAAGAGGATACCACATATCTAAGGAAGACCTAGATAAGGGATACGGGTGTAGCGATAGTGTCAAAAGGCCTAATGCCTTTGTAGCGGTAAGGAGAGACCGGAGTATTGTTCGGCCTCTGGAATAGATTATTCCAGAATACATAAAGCCGCATTCTATTTGCAGGAGAAGGAAGGAGGTCTTTGATTTTTTGCAGTACAATAGGCGACTCTCATGACTGCAACCATAAGCCCATTGAGTGCAAATGGATATCTGTGCTTCACACTTCCATATAGAGAGCCGTCTGTCTTTGATCATGTCCTCCGATTCGATCTGATTTGGAGAGAAAGCCCAGGCTCAGATGGTCTCGTGTAGCAGCGGGGTACGACGCAGGGCAGGACAAAAGGGATGGATGGGGATTTGGATAGAGATAACAGAAGGTTCTGTCTTTGAACGGAAAGCCGAAGCCCATCAAGTTGCTACAGTTGCAACTTGCATGTTTAACATGGGCGATTGTCCACAACAATATTCAACAGCCTTCTAGATTCCGTAAATTATATTTTAAATCTCTTAAAGTTTTAAGAGCTGAATGTTTGCTCTGAGATCCCACTTTTTTAAACCAATGAATTTACATGGCTTTTCCAGTCATGATTTACTGGAAAGGATTATCCATAAGGACACACACACACACACACAATTTAAAATACAGTAGATTTTGGTGTAAAAATCTATATTCATTGTAAAATAGGTCTAGAAATCACATTTTTAAAATTAGGCTACCTCATAAATCCTGGCTTTCCAAGAAAGTGAAAACCCTGGTTCTTCAAAGAAAAGAAAAAAAAAGTTTTGAGGACATGAATCAAAATAAAAATAAAAATCTTGATTTTTAGTTGTTTTAACTTATTTGAAATTGTAAATCATCTCGAGACCTGTTTACTGATTGAGACCTGGTTGAGAGCCACTGCTATAAGGTTTCTAATTAACTAAGATTTTGAGTCAAAAGTCCAAATGTGTGTTGGTTTTCTATTTAAAATTCACTATTTAGGCTCCGCTGTTTAATGGCAGATTCACCTTCGGACCATTTTAAGTGAAAACACACTCTTTTTCTGGGCAATAACAACTTTTATAGACACTTCACAGACTTTAAACTTTTAAGTTTACAGACATTCAGAAAAGTAGAGTGTACCCTGAGAAATATTATTCGTAGAGTAAAAGGTGTGACAACTAGCCCCGCTCGCCCATACCTAATTGAATAATTGCTTAAAAACTCTTCCGATTGAGATGATTTGAGACCGTCCTTATTACTTTTTATAGACTTCTTCCTGACGTGAAGCATATCGAGAGCATCGTGAAGAAATGAGGACGTGATGTGGGAATATTACCCTGAACTGTGGCCTCCCAGATTCTAGGAGGAATGAAGCTTTCACGGAATATATTAAACCTTATTTATCAAACTGAATTATATAATTAGGACTCCGTTTCAGCTAGAGACTTTGGATTTGCGTAAACCCGGTAAAACATCCACCTAAGATAGGACTTGATGGTTCGATATGTCTGCAATTGTATCCAGATGTTTGCCGATGGCGTTTCGACGGTACCGCCTGAGCCTTGAAAAGTTGATGCAGGATTTCAGAAATTGAAATTGTCAGTAGGGGTTCACCTAATTTCCCCGCAACTGATTAAATAATTGTTTATTTAATGTAAGAGGCCCCGCGGATTGCCTAAGTGAATTACATGTAATTTCATTTCACCAGCTTTGTGTGCAAATCGCCCCCTTTAAACCAAAGAATCCTCGCTCTTACATCCAGACGACATGCCAAATGCGTTATTATCCCTTATTTTCACATATTACATCTGTGATGTGTCTCAGTCTCCAAGCATCGCTTGCTTCCCCTCATCATTTTCACTGTCTCTGCTTTTAGGCATGATTTTGCCGTCCACCTCACCAGAACTGACTGTTGGATTGACGTCGCAGAGGCCTGAAAATCTCCCTGATGCTGAAAGCTATTATTTTCAGGTCATTTTTCATAGACAGTGCATTGTTTAGTGCCGAAAGTTCACAATGGGTGCGAAACTGGTTGCAAAACCTCGAGAGCAGCTGATTACCATAATGGTTTTAAGACAGAAAGGTGTGATGTTTCTTCCCCGCCTCTTTCACCTGAGACTAGAAGCTTTTAATGGAGAGCTTTATGGGATTGTGGGAACATGCTTGTTAAATAAATAGATGTAATTAGGTCCTGCCTCTAATTACTTCAGATTCCTCTCACCAGGACCGAATTAGTCGGACTCCCTAGAGCGCCTAGTGTTAGGCATGCGTAATCAATCACGCACAAACAGAAAGCACAGGCTACACCCACAGAAAGCACCAGAGTGCAGCACGGTCATTCATCACAGCCCGCAATGCAAACAAGAACAGCCATTTTGTTGTTTACCGCGAGAACCTCTAACCCTACCCTACCTGTACACATACCTTTGTCTGTCTGGAAATGTCGAAATTATCCAGCTTATTATGACGCCTCATCCCGAGTGCAGATGAAAGGTATGACAAAGTTTGTTCTGGTTATGATTGGTGGTGTTTTAACCAGTGATAGCGCTGTGTGATAATGCATGGCTCCTGTAGCGAATGCCGTGACGGATAGCAGGATCACGCAGATACAGTGATAAACTGGAGCAGGCCTGGGATCAGACAGGACCTGGGATCTCTACGGCCCTTCTAGCCCGCGGAAAAAAAACAATGCATCACCTCACAGCACGGCCAGACGTGGCAGGCGAGAAAAATCGCCTTACACTTTGGGAAAACAAAGACAATCAGGGCTTTCTCTTGTTCGCCTCCCCTCCTTCTCCTTTGGTGAGCAGCTGCAGCGAGCCAGGCAAACGTGCGGGATTTTTTTTTTATTCTTATTTTCCCTTGCCAACTTGTCCTTTTTCTGAGATGTAATGGAGGGAGAAAGAGATAAAACAACAGAACCTGGCAAGGCAAGGTACGCATTCGTTTTTACAGATGGCGGTCCAGTTGATAATTGAAAAGGAAGTCTGGGATTTTGCACCGTTCGACAGGGGAAGGCTATTTCTGGGCTTTCCTGTGTAATTGACCCACGACCCCCTCCTCACAGACATTCACATCTCAACTTTTTCACACTCCCACTTTATTTGACCCTGCCCTCATACGTATAATGTAATGCTTGTGCCATGTTCGCTTCATTTATGTATTTTTCCTTTAGATGCGTGTTGTGCCTAGTTATCAGTGGCAGTGGTTCTCAACCATTGTCCACAACAATATTCAACAGCCTTCTAGATTCCGTAAATTACATTTAAAATCTCTTAAAGTTTTAAGAGCTGAATGGTTGCTCTGAGATCCCACTTTTTTAAACCAATGAACTTACATGGCTTTTCCAGTCATGATTTACTGGAAATGATTATCCATAAGGACTTTTAAAAAAAAATATTTTTTTTTATCCGATAAAATACAGTAGATTTTGGCATAAAAATATATATTCACTGTAAAATAGAGCTAGAAATCACACTTTTACAATTAGGCTACCTCATATATCCTGGTTTTCCAAGAAAGTGCCTGGTTCTTCAAAGAAAGAAAAAAGTTTTTGAGGACATGAATCAAAATAAAAAAACATCTTGATTTAATGCTTATTTTAAATTGTAAGTCATCTCGAGACCTGTTTACTGATTGAGACCTGGTTGAGAGCCACTGCTATAAGGTTTCTAATTAACTAAGATTTTGAGTCAAAAGTCCAAATGCGTGTTGTTTTACTATTTCAGTTTCACTACTTAGGCTGTTTAATGGCAGATTCACCTTCGGACCATTTTAAAGTGAAAACACTTTTTTTTTTTTTTTTCTGGGCAATAACAACTTTTAAAGAACACTTTATTTGACCCTACCCTCATATGTATGTAATGCTTGTGCCATGTTTGCTTATTTTATGTATTTTTCCTTTAGATGCGTGTTGTCGACTAACTTTGGATTGTTTTGGAAGTCCCTCTGACCTGATATTAGTCCAGCCAGTTGTTGTTGCAATCCCTGTGTGTGTATAGTTGGTCGTTTATTAGCAAGTTCCTGCCGAGTTGTAAATGTAAGTTGTTGGTTGAACTGAATCATGGTTGGAAAACTCACTTGTACTTTTAAAATAATATGTAAGGCATTGGGTTATACAGTGAACATAAACTTAATGACATGTAAATCCAATTTTTAATTTCTAATTTCTCTGCCCATTGATAAAAATGCTGGACATACAAGAGTCAGATTAATTCTAACATCGAAACAGCCATTATCACACAGACGCAGATACGATCAGGCTAAGTGTCGGAGCTTTTGATTTATTTCATTTTAAATCCAACACTTTTGGCTCACTAACTCTATAAGCTTTCTGGATGGCTAAACAGGAGGCCCAGCACAAATGAATGATATGACCAACAAGACAAATGATCAGATTTGTGTAGGTTGCATGTATATTAACTCTCTGGGGCTGTTGTGCAGTGAAGGACTGCAGAACACGTGTGAGTGATTTGGCTCTGGAGCCCAGAAGGCCAGGGAGAGAAATCCACATAGCTGATGACGGACACTTTGTTTGGCTTGTAACGCTAGAACAGGATAGGAAAGAATAAATCAATCAATCATGTCTGAACTGTCAGGACTAGCATGTGGCCCTCTAAAAAAAACCACTGAGATCAGAAAATATATACATTCTCGCTTAAAGGTTGTAAGAAAGCACTGATTTTGACGTTAATGAGCCGTAATTCGATTTTGAGATAATCTTCCAGCAAGGTATTGTGGGTTTGTGTTGGAGGATATGCCTGACATCTTGCACTCTTAAAACGATAGTTCACCCTACAAATATGCATACTCATGTTGTTCCAAACCTGTATGAATACATTTTTTTTTTCCTCCAGACCACAAAAGAAGATATTTTGAAAAATATTTGAGTCTGTTTTCTCTCCCAAATATCTCGTTTCACTGAAGGTCATACAGGTCTGGAATTACAAACTTACATAATAGAAGTGCTGATAATATTAGCATTAGCATCTAAAACCATCAACATACTTTTTGTAAGGGATGAAACTATTGATTTTTGTAAGTGTAATGCTTAAAGGGATAGTTTTGTCATCATTTACTTATGAGTTTGTTTCTTCTGTTGAGCACTAAATAAGATATTTTAAAGATTGCTGAAAGCTGACGGTAGACATAGTATTTTTTTTCCTACTATGGAAGTCACTGGCTACCATCAACCGTTTGAAAACCAACATTTCTTCACGATATCTTATTTTGTGTTCAACAGAAGAAAGAAACTCATACAGGTTTGGAACAACTTGAGAGTGAGTAAAAGATGACAAATAGTCATTAGTTTTTGGGAGAACTATCCCTTTAATGTAAGGGTCGAGTCATTATTGCTGCGGAGAGCCATTAGAAAAGTGTTTATGAATCTTCATTGAGTAACTTTTGTTTTATGTGCACAATAAGGGCGAGAGATCCCTCCCTCTTTGCCTGAAATGCTGCGTGCATCAGAATGATGCTCTGCGGTTGCAAAGGCCAGTTGTCAGAGTGACTTTGCATTTGCTGATAGCTCATGGAAAACATTGCTCCATCTCATTAAGTTATTGCCATCATTTTTATTCTTTATGGTCGTGCGGGCTACCGTCCCTCATCCTCTTTTCACATTCATTTTCTACATATCTATGATTAATGGTAGATGTCGAACCGTAGAGTGAGCGAGCATCTTCGAAGGTGAGATCATAATTAGTTTAGCTGTTGCAGGCCCTCCAATGGCGCATCTGGACGGAAAAATTACCCTATAGGAAGCTTGGCGGCGCCCCAAAACTTTTTACTGATACGTTGTGAAACACCCGATGAATCAAGTGCCCCTTTCCCTGCCAAAAAAGCTCTACCGACTCGATGCCAAAATTATGTCTGCAGAAAGCTTTCCATTCTAAATGTATTAGAGCACAATTAGGAGCATTGTACTTTTCTGGCAGGAGAAATGTGCTCCCTGCGCAAGCCGTCTGAAGTTAGGCTAAATAAATCGTACACATTCTATAAGCCTAAACGAGTTTTACAGGGTCCATAAGCGAGATAATTCCTGTGATTTGCCTCGGCTGACTCTCGGGATTCACTTTTTAGTTCTGTCCGTTCCCGGCGGATGATTCATGCGGCTATATCTCTCTCCTTTTTTCCCCTACTTGAGCTTATGTTTTCCCCTTCTCTCACAGTCGAGTGCAATATTTCAAGCTACTAGATATTTTGAGTTGCGGCCATGTATTTAAAGGTTCACGTCATGCATGTGTTTGAGAAGAGACATTTATTGAAAGATCAAAATATTTATGTCAGGCCGGTGCGAGCGACCCAGTTTGAAGCTGGCGGTGTTGTCGCTGACACAGTGGTATCTAACAAAGTCTATACATCACAGGAAGTTTAATTAGTGTTGGAATCAGCTTGTTTCTATTAATCATGCCTAATCCTGGCTTTCTGATTGGACGCATTGTGTCTGTCTCCATCAGAGCTGTCAAATCCAGCTACACCCTACTGAGTCTTGGGATTTTTTTGCCTTTTTCCTACCTTTCTTGCTCGCTTTTTACATTCAGCTCCCATCTCCATGCTGAGCTTGAATCTCAATCCCTCTTTTTCTCTGCAGCTCGTTTTTTTTTTTTTTTTTTGAAAACTCATTTTGGCTCTCTTTGTTTTTTATGATTTCAGAGACGGCGGGGCTCGGGGGTCTTCTGCGCCAACTGTCTGACCACCAAGACCTCGCTGTGGAGGAAGAATGCCAACGGCGGCTACGTGTGCAACGCGTGTGGCCTCTATCAGAAGCTGCACTCGGTAAGGGGGAAACTAAGAAAACATCAGTGCAAACGCCTCGCCAGCCCACCCACAAATCGCAGAAACAGAGTTCAAATGAATGGAGAGGTGACAGCGTAGCAGCTTCGGTTTGATCGCTTCATTTCCGCGCTGTCAGGCGAGGATCCCGAGGGAATAGCCCTTTTGGCCTTCCCCATACCCTGAAGCCAGCTAATGGCCCTATGGAAGTAATTTTGCACCAGCTGGGAGCCCTACTTCCCACAGTCCTAACAAACACCTGACCTTAAAACCTGAGACGGACACAATGGCTCCTGGCACAACCTTAAAACCCCAGTCGAGACGGATGACTTTCTTTCTCGCGTGGATCACAAAAAGAGACGTTTAGCAGAATGTCCAAGCTGCCTTTTTCCATACAGTGGTTCTAGTTCCCATTCACCTTCATAGTATAGAAAAAAGCAGCTTGACATTCTGTTAAATATCTCTTTCTGCATTCCAAAGCCTATAAAAGTCATTGTTTGGAAGGGTGAAAAAAAAAAATTCCTCTATGGAGAAAATTATTTTTAACGTTTAAATACAGACTTTGAGCTACAAGGTTGTTAATCAGTGATAAATGCTTTTGTTAAAGCCATCCACCCTAATTATTTATTTATTATTTTTTAAATAATCATGTTTAACAGCAGAATTCCTGGTGAAAAACTACATTTCACCTGGTGAAAAAAATCCAACAGTCAGAGACTTATGATATATATATATATATATATACTTTCCTGCTTCAAATCAAAGTTTTTAGTGTTGTGATTCACCTCGTGGCTGGTTGATTTGATTCATAGCTTATAACTCTTTAAAAAATCTCTATGAGAAAAATTAATTGGAAAAATACTTCCGGAAACAAGGCCACTGAAAAAGTGGGTGGACACTGTTGCACTTACTCTACACACGCTTTCAGCTTAAATGCATAAAGCAAAGTTAGAAAGTGTGTAATTGTGCCCAAAGAAAAGAAACTGCTCGTTTCTGGACTGGGTCACAAAATGACTTAATTTGATTTGCTTCATTGCCTCGCAGTTCTCTGCCCTCCCAATTTAATTCTGATCATTAATGTCCATCTGTGACTGTACCTAAAGCTTTGTCTGCATCCTTGAAAGTGTTCTAGTGTTCTTCTACTTCCTTTAAAAAGGCTGTCTGGATAAACGTGACGAGTAAACAGACATGTGAGTGATTAAGCCGGAGAAACAGAAGCAGTATTGTGCACGGACTTAACGTTGCTTTCGCGTTTAATCTTTGGAGCTCCTTCAGAATTGGGTCAGGTCTGTGAGTGTTTCGGTTTTTTCCTGTCTTGATATGCAGTGTTGGAAGCGCTCTTTTTCCTCAGTGGCCTCGGGCTTTCGGGAGCAGAGCCTGGGTGGCACGGACTCGGATACAGGGGCCGACTGAATCAGTGTGGTCGACTGGGGTAAAGCGGTCCGGCACCGGATCACAACAGGCTCTTTCAGGGGCCACGGCACCTGGTGGCTCGACCCCTCACATCTGCCTCATCACAGAGCCTGCGATCAATGAGCGCTTCACAGACAGGCCTGTGAAATACTGTACGCTCTATTTACTGCCCCACATTAAACACTGTCTGGAGTAAATACGTTTCCTCACGCCGTACGTTTTTCTAACTTTGACATTTATGTTGGACTTCCATCAGTCTTTGCTCAGGGTTCCTGAGACACAAACAGTGGGGTGGCCGTGGCTTTCAGGGAAACGGAAACCATTTTTGATAGCTTTACAACTGAGATCACATTGATATTAAAAGCAGAGGGAAGATGGATTTAATGAGAGTGGCTTCAGTTATTCTTCAGGCCTAAAGTCAGTACATGGAGAGAACAATGAAATATTTATGAGAATTATTGCTCAGATGGCTTAATTGTTCTCACTTTTTGTGCTGAATTTCATGTCTTTCTAAGCATTTTAAAAATCTAAATTGTAATGAATGCACTGACATTTATTGTTATTGGTGAATTACCACATTTAGATGCAAATAGTAGCTGTATTATAGGAACATTAATTTCTACTAATCTTATGGGTTTTTTTTTTTTGGATTGTCTTGGTTCTGAATCCAGTTACAAATAATGATTCGTCTCCTTAACGATTTTATTTTGAAATGTTGAGGAAGCAAGAATAGACATTGATTTGAAAACCGTTCAAAAGTTTGGGGTCTGTATGAGGTTTTTTTTTTTTATGTTTATGTTTATGAAAGACATCTCTTATGCTGAGCAAGGCTGCAATTATTTGATCAAAAATACAGTAAAATCCTGAAATATTATTATTATTATTATTATTGTTACAATTTTAAATGGTTTTCTATTTTAATATATTTTAAAAAGTAATTTATTCCTGTGATGCAAAGCTGATTTTAGTCTTGAGTGTCACATGATCCTTCAGAAATCATTCTATGCTGATTTGCTGATCAAGAAACATTTCTGATTATTATCAATTGAAAATTGTACTCTCCCCAAACTTTTGAACTGTAGTGTACAATAATAATAATTCAGCATTTTCATTATTGCTCCAATACCCATATCTTGTGTTTAGTGAGATTGAGGCATGTTGTGTGTTTCTCCAGTGCCCAGGCTGTACAGAAGTGACATGCAAACCACTGAAAACCTTTAAATAAACACAGGAAATGCATTGCTGACAGAAAATATTGTAATTCACATTGATCTTCTTGATAGTAGCAGATTTTAATATGGCAAGGCGACTCTGTCCATACTGGAAGAATGTAGACAATCCAGAACGTTAATGAAGGAAAGGCATAATAATCATTGGTTCTGGAATATTTGATGTAATCTGTTATGGCCTTAAACCTTCTGATACTCTCCTCTTCTTGTGCTTATCTTGAAAAGAGAAGTTGGGTTTTTTTATTCACGTTTGTACGATGATTGCATCTAGTTCTGGTGAATTTCCCTCGGCTTGTCTACAAAACTAGCAAAATCATATTTGGATCTGTATTTTATTAGTTCTATCTCAGTGCTCATCTTTGGTGATAGTTAATATGTGTGGTGAGATGATCTAAAGCCAGCGGTGGACTGAATGGACAGTCTTTTCTTGCTCTTCTCCATGTTCTTTCACTGTAAAGTAGCTTCTGCAGTGGACCATCAGGTTGTGTACACGTCACACTCCACTAGAAGCTAATAAACAAGATGTAGAGACGTCTCTCGAAGCCCTCAGGATCCCTCGAAACACTACAGATTGGATGCAGGATTTGTTTGCGTGATGTTTCTGTTTCTGGTTTCAGCTAGAAGATGCTGAGTCATCTTCAGTAGTTTGATTCGCGGAGCCGAGGAAAGACGCTGGGGCTGTTAGTAGAGAATGTCTTGCAGTCTTTCAGGTTCTTGGTTTGATAAATAATCGAGTGACTGTTTCAGTGATGGCGCTGTGACGCGGGCCAGCGGAGACTGTGTCCTTCATGTCCGCCTGGCAGTCGGCTTCCAGTAGTATTTTTATACTTTTGAATAAAAACTTTTATATGCTGTACAGAAATCATTTCATAATAGCACCTCATAAAAGCACACTGTAGAGAGCCCTAAATGGAGGTCTGGACTCCTCATGCCAGAACACATTGCAATAATAAATGTCTGTCAGATTTTATCTTCTAATAATCGGACCCGACATGCGGCGTAGCCATGTGTCAGTGCCCGACATAAAACTCACCGTCATGATACTTTTCAGAAAGAATATGTCGAGCGTTCTGAATTCTGACCACCCGTTGGAACAAGAAAGCCCAAAAGATAGAAATAAATAAAAAAGCTGGAATAGCAGACAGGTTTTGTTCACGGACAGCGCGGTCGAGACGGTCGAGCATTAAATACCTTTCAGTGTTTAAAACAAACGTTTTCTCTGTTTCACACGAGGGTCTTTAGATCTGAGGCACTTAAACCACATTAAAAAGATAGAGAGACACCCAAGATTGCTGACTAGCAAAATATGTATTTATATACAGTGTACTGTATGTATACAAAATACAACTTTTTTAGTTAATACAAATACATTTTCTTTTTGTGTCGTACACAATTATTATATTTTTTTTGGTTTATTTTTGATTTATCTTATACAAAATAAGACTTTTTGTATAATTGATTTTCTTTTTATCTTTGTCATTCACATTTATTATAAATATTTTGTGTGTTTTTTGCACATTTTAGTATCATACACACTTATTATATTTTGGCTTATTTTTTATTGAATTTTTTCCAAAATGAGACTTTTTGTAGAATTAATGTTCATTTTGCGTCATGCACATTTTAGTGGCGTACACATTAATTATATAATTTTTATAATTTTTTTGTGTGCATTTATTGTGGGGGCGGGGTAGTTGCACATTTTAGTGCTTTTAAAATTAATAAAAATAAAATTATTATTATTTTAATTTTTTTTAAGAAACACAAAAAGCTATGTCTGATAGAATGATCTCCTTTTCTAGTTGTCTTCATACTGTGCAATGCTTAACTAGTATTATTAAATAGTATCACCAAACTTAATCCCCCTTTTCTCAGTAGTTTTATAGTAAGTAGATGTAATCAAAGGCTTTAGTTTTAGACTTGTATTGTCTCTGTTCTAGTTTGATATTTGAAACAGAAAAGCCAAGAACTCATAGCCAACTGATAAATCAAGCAGTGTCCGTTTAAAAAAAGGAATAATCCAGAGTTGGACAGAAGAGATGTCCGCTCAGTCCTGTGCAGTGAGGGCCTGACAGGGTCCAGCAGTAGAGGGCACTCTTTCTTTATCTGCCGTTTATCCCGTCCTCTCTTCAGACAGACAGCCGGCCTGACGCTTGCATTTTAACACCATCCATCACAGCGCATTAACTGAAGTTAAGCAACACAGAGAGATTTGTTTTAGCTGTAACTCCGGCCCCCAGTGGTCAAACATTCTTGAAAATATGCATCTCCTGTTTCTTCCCCCAGAACATATGGTGCGGAGCCAAAGGCGGTTGATTCAGGCGGCTTTGTTGGAAATACATGTTTGCATAAATAATTTTTTTATGTACGGCTTTTAAAGGGTACCAGAGAAATATGTTCCTTCTCTCATACTGAAACACTTAGCCATCCCAAGCCTCCCGTTCTTTCCTTATCCGAGCTACAAAGGCGAGTGGCGACCCGACGCCTGACGGGACTCCTCTGCCAATTATCTCTGGCTCTGGGTGATCGTGGGTGATCTCTGGCTTGGAAGAATGTGTCTGGCAGTGTAGCAGAGACTAGATGAGTTGCGTCACCTTACTGAAGTTTCCCCCGAGCCGCTGCCTACCAGGACAGAATCTCGAGCTCAGGAAAATAGATTACAGACAAGTGCTCCATTATTCCCTCCAGTCGCAGGTCTGCCACCAGAGGAAATATGCATATCTCTCATCTCTCCAACCACAGTAGTTTCCATTTTAGCGTAGACGTAGAGGATGAGAAATGAGAGGGAACATACGGTTACCTCTGGCGCTTTCTCGTAAAGTAGCACGATTGATAACGATTCCACTCGTCGATTTCGGTCTCTCTCTGGTAGTCGAGCTGAAAATCTCTTCTGTTGTTCGCTCATGTGTTTGTGGACTCGTTGTACTTCCTTGATTTTTGGAGCTTGGCTATGTAGTTCAGTGAAAATAAAGCTGTAATTAATAGGCATTTGATGTCAGATTATTACGCTAACCAGTCTAATTACAGGAGTGTGTCCTGTGAGTCCCAGAAGGGATGACTGATCATTTGACTGAAATCACAATATTAGATCAAAGACCTGTTTATGAGGCTTTAAATGAATCTGGTTCAGTCTCTCACACACACAGGGAAGCTTGTGAGTATTTGTTTGTGTGGTTCACACTCATGGAGGTTGTAAAAAAAGAAAAACATTCCCAAATAAACTATTAAAATGTAATATTTCTAACATAGACTCTCTGGTTGCGACTTTGTTCTTTAGGCTTTTAAAAATGTATTCTTTGTATTCTTGTTGTTTTAACATTGTTTTGATGATTGTGGTTTATCTAGCAAGTAAATCATAATTAAAAACTGTACACCTCTGTAATTATTCTCAAAAAAAAAAAATGTAAATATATTTTTTCAAGGTAAAACATTTTACCTTGAAAAATGCAAATGCATCCATTTTGTACAAATGTAATGAATTATTCATTACTAATACATATATATATACGCTTTATTCCTTTCCTGAATTTTTATTGTTTATTTGAATAAATGTATAGATACGAAAAATTACAATCATATCATTGATACCAATTCCAACAAAGATATAGCTAATAATTCATAAATACACTAAAAAGCCTTTTTTTCAATATTTCCACGTCAAATTAAACTGAATAATCCTTACATATTATGAATTTAGAAACTAGAGCCTAATAACACATTTTATATAAATCTTAAATTTAATTTATTTTTTATTTTTATTTATGAATACGAATCACATATGCTAAATGGTCCATTCCCTTGTTCCATTAAGATTTATACAAAATGTTTTATTAAGCTTTTTACTCATTTCAAATTCTTAATACATAATATGTAAGGATTATTCAATTCAATTTTGATGGAATTATACTATTAATAGAAATGCGTAAATCTTGAAAAAAGGCTTAAACATGTTTTGACTGTAAAATGAATTGTTAATCACTAATTCATAAATATGAAGTACTTTCATCATTTCTACCACAACTTCAACATAGCTCTGAAAAGTAATTTCCACGTCTCTTTTCCAGACCCCCAGACCGCTGAACATTATCAAGCAAAACAACGGCGAGCAGATCATCCGAAGACGGACACGCAAGCGCCTGAACCCGGAGCCCGTCCCGCAGGAGCAGGTGGGGTCCAAACAGCAGCGGGTCAACAGCGAGGAGCGTCTCAACGGCAGCCCGTTGGAGAGGAGGACTGAGGAACCCGGATCCGACGGCTCTTTATCACGTGCCGAGGCCCAATCCCAACTGGCCAAATATGAGTCTTACGGTCCCTCAGGACCCAAAAGTCACCCTAGCCCCCTCTCAACCCACGCGTTCCTCGTCAACCAGACGCTGGAGATCCACAAGCGTATGCCTCCGCTGCATATGCACAAGAGTCCCGCGGACGGAGGGGCCGAGGGGAACGGGCTTGGATCGGGACCCCACGTTGGGGACGGTAAGGGTGGCTCGGAGCGGGGCAGTCCCATCGAGAAGTACATGCGCCCGTCAAAGCAGGCCAGCTACTCTCCTCCTGGAAGTCCCATTGAGAAGTACCAGTACCCGTTCTTCAGCCTCCCCTTCCTCCACAACGACCTGCAAAACGAGTCAGACTGGTTGCGCTTCTGGACTAAGTACAAGATGTCAGTGCCGGGCAACCCGGGTCATTACCTGAGCCCTGTAGCCGGCCTTCCCAATCCGTGCCAAAGCTTTGTGCCTTACCCTGCCTTCAGCTTACCTCCTCATTTCCCCCCACCGACCCCATCCGGTCCCGAAAACGACACGCCTCTCGACCTCGCCATGAAACATTCCAAACCCAGTCCGACGCCCAACGGGACCCCCGTCGCTGAGAAACGAGCTTCGCCTGTTTCCGAGACGGAGGAACCCGAAGAGGAACGCTCTACTTCCCAAACCCCCAAGCCGGAGAAGGTGGATCAGGCCACGCAGGACGAGCTCTCGAGTAAATGCGCTCACTGTGGGATCGTGTTCCTGGACGAGGTCCTGTACGCCCTACACATGAGCTGCCACGGGGAGAGCGGGCCCTTCCAGTGCAGCATCTGTCTGCACTCCTGCTCCGATAAATACGACTTCACAACTCACATCCAGCGAGGCCTCCACCGGGCCGTCCCCGAGGCCAGCGCCGAACCCTCCAACCAATGAGTCCCAGCACAACCAATCCCAGTGCTTGAAACGTGCCAAGGCGGATCAAGGTGCCTAATGCTAGAAACTTCAGTCAGCTTAGCATTTCTGTAGGAGCTCCCAAACACACACACACACTTTTAAAGACTTTTTGAAGACATCGGTACATGTAGCTACTCAAGATATATTTTCGTTAGTCCAGATGTGTAATTTTCGACAAGGCAGTTCAGCAAGCAAGGTACATCTACTCAAACTCAATGCTTCGTCGTCGTCGTCGTGTGTATCCACAGATTTATGAAATGTTGTGATGAAAATGAGGATGTGTTTCTGCATGTGTGGCTCAGTGTAGGAAACTAACAAACATCCAGCATCCTCAGGGAATGTGTATGGCTGAATTAGACAACATTTATAGTTAACATACTAAATGTCTTATGGTTTTCTCTTCGTTTTTCTGAAGTGAAATTGTTAGGTAACTCAAGTCACAGAATTCCATCGGAACTTTTAAAGCTGCTGCCTTAGTTGCTGGGATGCAATTCTTATTACTCTAGAAATTTGGGAAGGAATAAAAAAACCTATTTTTTTTTTTCTAGGTTGTTAATAGTAAAATCACATTATCAGTGCCTGATATATTGTACAAAGTATTTTCTACATGAGATGTTGATATGCATCTGAATAAGGGCCCGGAGTTTGGCTCTGACAAACGTTTACATTTGCAAATGTAGCAAAACGACGTAATGAAGCAACACCTGAACTTTTTCTTTTTCCACGAAAACAGTAAGACAATTCAGTTTCCTTTCCTCCAAAGGTGGAATATTAAACAAAAGTACTATGTTTTTCTCTTTGGCCACAAAAGGGCACTATTCATTCCGAGCTTGTCGTTTTCCGTCGCCTCTCCTCACCCGTGTACATGTGCTTGTTAGTCGATGAAGAAGCTTCTTGCATTGGACTGAAGTCTTCCTGTATTTTTCTCCTGCTCTTCTGATGCCGAACATTCAAGGGAAGCCGATTCTGCTGCGCTTTATTTGGTCCTTTTATAGGAGCCAGTGCTCTATAATATAAAAAATAATAACTTTCTGCCAGTCTAAATTTATTGTTCCACCTTTAATTCTAAAGAGCAGATGTTTTTAAATTTGAGATGATTCTGAAACGTAATAACTGCAGGTGTTTCTGGTGCCTTTCCATGGCAGTTGTCTCAAAGAGGCGTAACATTATTTATATTGTTGTTTCACCCAGCTGTACTTTGGTTTTTGCTTCATGTGGAGTCGAGTCGGACTGTCTACCTGAGCAACTGAACAAGTAATAATGAGCTCAGAAATAATCCAAACGTGATTCATCAAGTCAAGCGCTTGATATCTCCTATAAAGCTGTTTATGCATCTTCACGGTTCATTTGAAAAGGGGGGAAATATCATTTGAACCCTCGCAGAATCTGTTTTTGTTTGCTTGCAACTTTTTTGTCGTTGTTGCGCTTGTCCTCCACGTTCGCTCCTCTTCACGGCCACAGGTTCAGTGAGTCACTGCTCGGACTTCAAACAGATATTATTTATATGAACTGGGGAAAAGAGATGAAAATGTCTCTCTGTCTTTCTCCGAAACTAGCCTTACAACGCTGCTTAACTGCAAATGCCTCTTAAAGATAACTGAAATCATTATAAACCGTCGCTTTTCAACAAACCATTTATACAGTTGGGTATTAAATAACATATTATTGTTATTTTTTATTTTTTGTCTCTAAATGTTCATTTTAATTTGAAAATGTTAATGCTTGCACTTCAGTTACTCTGTTGCAAAAGAAAGATGAAATGTGTTATTAGCATGCTAAGTACAGGTACTGCATTATAATAAATGAACGAGATCTTGCCGATGTTCGAAGGTCTTAGCAATATTGAAACACAAGGAGTATTTGATGGAGCCTGGAAGCTTGTTTGGTCAAGGTGAAGGGCATAAATATGTAAATGTTTTAACCATTATTCTTAGAATGTTATTGTTTTTACACTTGCTGCATTTAAAGTGCATAGATGATGATTTTAGGATATTTTCTTTCTTTTTTTTTCAGCTGCCACCTTAACTTTGTTTTATTTTGTTTTGTTTTTTCTTTTTCATTTTTTTTTTTTTTTGTGTGGTAGGTTTTTACATGCAAAAAGATTCAATAAAGATGGCAAAGATGTCTGTTACATCTAAACTTGAATAGTAATGATGATGACGATGATAATAATAATGATAATAATAAAATAATAAAACATTTTAGCAATTATCTGTGTACCTTATTGTGTATCATCAGAATGTGTTTTTTTAAATCGTAATTCTATAAATTAATTGCAATTTATTCATTCATTTGATTAATTCTGCTCACTAAGGTTGCATTTGATTATTTATATATATATATATATATATATATATATATATAAATTAGCATCATTACTCCAGTCTTCAGTGTCACATGATCCTTCAGAAATCATTCTAATATGATGATTTGATGCTCAAGATACATTTCTGATTATTATCAATGTAGAAAAGCATTATACATTTTTTAATTTATTTGAAATATAAATATTTTGTAACATTATAAATGTCTGTACTTTTGATCAACTTCATTTACATTTATGCATTTAGCAGATGCGAATAGAGGAATATAAGCAATTCAATCCATACATTCATATATAGATATTGCACAAATGGGTCATATGTTAGCTTTTTCTATTCATTTATTTAAAGTAAATTAAAGTAAAGTAAAACTGGATTAAACAATGTTCCCTGTTGTTTTGATGCCAGCTCTATTGATAATTCTGTTCAGTCAGGAGAGCTGATCTGACCTTTTGACGGATGATAAACTTCTAGTCTGAGGATTGTAGTGTCCCTGTGCTCGCCGCGTCACATGACACACAACCGGATGAAGCCTCTGACCTCTCACAGCGCTGTGAGGAACTGCTATTGATCGCTGTCCAATAGTTTTGTCTCATGTCCTACAAGACTGTTGGTTAAAGGCTTGTTATATCCAGTCATTCAGGGCAGGATCCAGTCTAAAGCACTGATACGCTTTACACTAGTTTAACTGGCATGTTTATCGTGTCTCAAAGTCAAGACTTGTGTTTTCAAATATTCAGAGAGAAAGGTGACATCCTGACAGCTGGCATGTGAAATCTCAAAGCTCTTACAGAAAATCTATTAATATGAGTTGAGCTAATTCCAGTAAAACATTCATAAAATATAGTTTATTGTGTAAACACTGAGGAAAAAAAAAACATTGCTGTAGAAGAAATTTTTCACTCAGAAATTGCAAGTAAATTTCAGAATTACAAAGAAACGGCAAGTAACACACACACACACATATATATAGTGACTATATATATATATATATATATATATATATATATATATATATATATATAGTCTTTGTGTATACTCTTATTAATACTAGCTGAAGCTAACTTCAATGAATTAGAAAAAATATGTACACGATAAATTATATATTTTTTATAGTTTAACCATACTATATGATCTTGTTCTAAAATATATTTTTCGGTGAATATTTGAATAATGGCGAGACAGAGTCACTCGTGATAAAGTGAAGAATGGATTCTCGTCTTTTGATTTGGCTTTTTCCGTGCATGTTGATTCCATTGAAAACATTCCTTTGAGATTAAAGTGAGGATGAATAGGATCCGCAGCTGCCATAACCCTTTCCACAAACTCTTCCAGTGACAGATACACCTCCGTTTCTCCTTCTGCTCTTTCTTATTCTTGTCCGACTAACTCACCTTCAAAGTCAAAGGCCGTCCAAACCTTGAGGAAAGGTCCTGACCTCAGTGGATGTCAGTGAGTCTTTGAAGACTTCTGGACATGAAGCTCTGCTCACTGTGGAAAACTGAGTCTGAGTCTGAGTGACTGTCTCTCGATGGAGGAGCTTCTTCATATATATATATATATATATATATATATATATATATATATATATATATATATATATATATATATATATATATATATATATATATATATATATATATATATATATATGGGAACATTTCTTGTATATTTCCACCCACTTCTACTTATACCAACGATGGAAATAAGTGCAGTTACAATAGCTTAATATGTGGGAGAGCGTTGCTATAGAGAGTGACAATATTGTATTGCAATTTGTAGCACTTCAAAGTCAATAGCAAATCAAAACTAGTTTGCACATCATTTGTAATTGAAAAAGTTTAATGACAAAATGTGGTTATGGTTACAGCATTAATTGTACCTAGCATATAAAATGTTACCAGAGAGAGAAAGAGAGAGAAAGAAAAGAGGATTTTTTTTCAAGGACTTCCTCCAGCTTTATTTAAAAACATTTTTTTTATAATATTATCTATTATATAAAAAAAATATATATAATTATTTTTTTATTTTTTTTACAATATTACCCATGCTTGTGTGAAACTGCTAAATTATCCATAGACCAAATGATTAAAATTATAATTCATTAATAAATGATTAATAATGATAAAACATAGGAATAATTGATAATACATTAATATATTTTATAATAAATCTCTTTTACAAGAGTTACCTGGCCAAAGACGGCAGCAACAAATAACATCGACAAAAACATAAAGAAATACAATATATATATATATATATATATATATATATATATATATATAAAAAAATTCCAGTAAATATATATATATATATATTTATTTGTTTATTGAATTATTCATACAATTATTACAACAGCATGATTGTTCCTATGAATTATTTGAAGCATATGACTCAGCATGTCAAGTCAGCTTTATTTTTATAGTGCTTTATGAAATGGAGATTGTTTCAACAGTGATTACAGAAAAATATGTTTCATTGTCCAGCTCAGTTCAGTTCTTACACGGCAGCGTCAGTACAGTCAGATCAATAATATGTTGAATATTAAGTGTCACCAACTAATCAAGCCAGAGACGAGGAACCCGAACTCCATCAGGAGACAGAATGGAGAAAAAAGTTCTCCAGTGGCCATCAAACCAACATGATGCGATTGTTATTTGTAGTTCCTTGTGCTCTGCAAAACTAGTTACATTTCTGAAAAGCACTGAAGATGTTGTCATTATAAGTCGAATGTTTTATTGAGGTGGGAACAGTAGTTCGGCTTCTCGAGGCCAGTGGACAGATTACATGATCTGAAAGTGAGAATATCACAGTCAGAACAGAATCTCGGCTGACAGCGCAAAGATCCGGCGGGATCACAATCTCATCTCTTCTAGTGTGGTCAAGTACTCCGAGTCTCAGACTGGCCTCGGGCATGTCTATCTTTGTGTAGATAACAGTTTTGGACAAATCAATGACAGACAAACATATTTCTGTTCCCATCTGAGCGATTAAATCAACCCCGGTTCTTGTCCCATTCTTCCTGCCCATTGGCTACTAACTTTAAACTTCCTCATTATACTTCACACACTGCTTTACCGAGAAAGACTTGACATGAAGCCTTGATTTGAGGGTAAAGCACCCAAGGCCAATGATGTTTTCCCCTCCCTTGCTTAGTTTTCATCAGCGCTGTGTCCTTGTTGAGCAGTTTGATTATCTATCAGCCAAAGAGGGCGCTTTGCATGTAAACTATATTCAGTCAAAGATGGAGGAAGTCCTTGAATATCAAACATCTTCACCCAATATGACACTTTTCGGGTCATCTGAGGTGGAGATATGCGCTGGTTTGGGTGTTCATATATACTTCCACTACCAATTTCAAAGTGAAAAAACATAAATTAAACAGATTTTTTCTTTCCCCAGGCAAATGTTAAAGATTGGTCTGCATTTTGACACTAAAACTGCAGTAAGTTCTGGTTGTGGGCAATTATCCCACTCAAAACACCAATTAAGAAATGAAACTTGTCATTGGCCAGCAAAATCAAAAACGGAAACTGATATTGTTCTTCTGGTTATTTTTGCTTTCTGTGCTGTTCATAACTCGTATCAATTAGCAGGGCGGTGAGGACACTGTCCCATTCCTCGATAAGAAGAAATAACTTTGAGATCCCTTAGTGTTTTGCCTCCTCAAGTGCAAGTGAAGATATTCCTATCTCCTGCCTTTTTTCTCATTTAAATCACAATGGAAATTTGTACACA
Organism: Squalius cephalus; assembly: GCF_949319135.1. NCBI lineage: Eukaryota > Metazoa > Chordata > Actinopteri > Cypriniformes > Leuciscidae > Squalius > Squalius cephalus. The sequence goes on from NC_137129.1 coordinate 3,429,918, forward strand.
ATGGGCTTTATCATAACAGGATGATTATGTACGCTGGGCACAGGCTTTATCTTGGCGAAACACGGCCAGTCGGCTGACCTTTGTCCGGCTGCGCAGGCGTTCGAAGGTGCCATTTCTCATTGATACACAATGCACCCTGTTCAGTGCCCTTCAGATTTTTAGTTTTATTTTTCCAGCTGTACTAATTCCTTTTTCCACTTTGCAGAAGACTAGCTAATTTCACTCAGGCCATAATTATCACCTGGCAGGTCTGGAGAGGTAGAACACTGTGCAATGAAGGACAATATAAATAACTTATGAATATAAATTGTGAGATTGTCAAACTTGGCCAGAGCTGTTGCCTTGACCTAGAACACCCTCATTTTAATTCCATTTATTTGTATTGAGCTTTTAACAATGCATATTGTTCCAAAGTGGCTTGGCATCCCCAGTTTACAAACTAACAGAGACTCTGGCAAGAAAGGACTTTCTAAAATGTTAACTTTATAAAAGCAAATGAGGATGAAACTCTCAGGCTGACACATTTTTAAAGTCATCATGAAATAAAAATTGACTATTTTTATTTTTTTATGGAATATTGTAGTATTTATTATGAATGATTTATTCATTTTCAAAAAAATGATTGTGCCTCATAATCTTAAATCAAAATAACTGCCCCTCCCTCTTACAGTGACTTCTCTTCTCTGATGACGTGTTTACTAGCGTGAGGGCGGGGCAACCTGTCAATCACATGAGATCCACCAATAGCAAACCATCCAATCAATTCCCCATGGACAAAATCAAGCCCTGCCCTATATTTTAGTTTTCTTGTTCCTAAAGCCATTTCACTTGGATTTACATCACAATAGGGAAGAAAAGACTATCACAACTTCCGTTTTTAATGCCGACTTTGAACAAATTTACTTTGAGTAAACTTTGAGTGGGCATACTTGCATGCAGGGCCTAAAACTAACTTTTTGCATAACCTGCCAATAGCCGGTGAAAGTTACAAAAGTTATTCAGAGAAGTCAGTGATTGTTCTTTGTCTTTTGTTGTTTGATTAACATTAAAAACACAGACAGCAGCAGGAATATTAGGCTGCTGTCACTTTAAGAGCTGCACGGATCCATACTGACACGCATGCGTTTTCAGATTTATGTGCGTGCGCTTAGTGAATTGAGTTCTCTTTCGAACTATTTCAACTGTCCCGAGCGTTGTTCACGTTCATGTTCTCACAACATTGCATTGTTAGAATTCATAAAAATATTACCAGCCAACTGGCGATTGACACTTTCACATACTCGCCAACAATGATTCACTTTTACGTTAATTTTAGGCCCTGCTTACATGCATGGGTTAATTTGACCAGACCCAGCTGAACTCACTGTAATTATTTAACACATGTTTAAAAGATGTATGCAATGCATTAAATTCACAATAACACAGCAAAACAGTGGGTAGCGGCTCAGATTCATAACTAATAACCAATTTCTTAAATGAATAGAATAAATAATACTGAAGTGCAACGGTTACATCACTCTGAAGTGAATGGGGAAAACACTAAATAAATCATGCCTGCTGATCTTTTTTTATTTGCTCTGTTTTTGACTAAAATAATTCTGCACGTCCGATAACAGCACAAACACTTTAAAAATAGCTCTTATCTTAATACCTTGAGGTTATTCCTCGTTTTTGATACAGGCTTATCAGAGTGTGCAATTAACCATTAGATAGCTCTGTGACAGCGGGTCACTGGATGTCTTTCTTCTTCATCCCTGCGAATGTTATCTATCACCTCACCAGCGATGAGATTCGCTCCAGCTCAGGTTGTCTTGTGATACAGAGGAAGGAGAATCTGAGGATGCACATTGCTCTAATGTCACAAATCACCAGCGGCCAACGTCGTCCCCAGAGACAGAGACATCTGAAGAAGTTGAAGAAGCCACATTAATGATTTATGAGTGACCCGACTCGGCCCTGAACTCACAGACACTGAATGGCAGGCGTCACACCGCAAGGCTCTAGTATGGCACACTAGACAGAAGAGGACTGTTGAAAAGTAACTAGCTTCCAATTCAATTTACACTTAGGTTTTTTTCTTCAAAAAATGAGTCACTACACTCTGTAAAAAGCAAACTACCCTTTCTAAGTGTTAACGTCAACATTAAAAGGAAGTTGTGCTAGTCTTCTCTTCCCTATTGTGAAGTATATACGAGTGAAATGGCTTCTGGAACAAGAAAAAAATGTATTGTAAATTTTGTCCATAGGGAATTGATTGGATGGTTGTGGTTTGCCTTTGGTTGATCTCATTTGAGTGACAGGTTGCCCCGCCCTCGCGGCAGTAAACACGTCATCAAGGAAAAGATGTGGCTGGAAGTTATTTTAATTAGCACATGAATAAAAAATAAATAATTTGCAGTGGGCGCTGATAAGCAAACAATGCACATTTATTTTTGTTCATTTTTGTTGATTTGGCAGTTATTGCATTAATTGCAAAATAATAAAAACAAACGAAATATTGCTCAGCACTCAGATGAGGGAACATGCTTGGACAAAGCAAGCCAGCAAGTTTAAAACAATTCACCATAGACACAATTAAACCACAGCCAAGCGGATCTATTAAAAGGAAAATAAACTCGTTTGCTTTAATGGATAAATGCCAGCTGGAGAGAAAACTTATCTTTAATGGCGTTGAGGAACTCACTCTTCTTGGACGGAAGCAAGTCAGGTGAGGCAACACTACTCTTTTATTTTAATGAGCTATTTAAGTGTTTGTAATGCGGTTTATACCATTGCTTGTGTTTTTTAAACTCTTGTGGTAAGTGTGGATTGAGTGTGCTGTGATGAACGTAAATAACACACAGCGTGTTGTGTTCAGTTTGTTCGAACTCGTACAGTATACGTGTCATTAAATCCTGTATGATACAGATGTCATAATTCATGTGGGTTTTTTACACGGTGAAAACTGAATCGCTTCGTTTCAACAAACGAACAAACACTGCAAGAAGCGTGACAGAAAACGAGAGTTCACGCGGGCATCAAAGTGACCGGAAGTCATTATCTGCGTCCGGAAGAAACGCGTAGAGAAAATGAGAATGAAGTTCGAATACTCGGTAAATAAATAGCAAGCGAACAACTTTAAAAAGTTCGTCATTTAATTCAGTAGGCCTACATGACAGTATGCAAATTTAGTATTGAGATTTCAGGGCACTTTAAAGTTATTGAAACATTTACAACATAAAGCTCCATTTCTTTCTTGAATTATATAAAGCTGGGATTTTTTCTACAGGAAATTTTACATTTGTGAACATGGAATTTTGCCATTAAAAGAAAAAAATGTATTATATAAACCTGAATGCGCTTGTATAGGCCTGTACGGTTCTCCAAAAAGACCAAATAATAAATTGTAGGCACATGTGAGGTGGTGTTCGTGCTCAGGGCCTCCTGACGTCATAATCTAGCATGAAATATATATATATTTTGTTACCCTACAAAACATTTTTACAGTGTATGTCACTTTGCTACTGACTGCAATAATTTTGTGGAAGGTCATGAGTAGAAAAAGCAATTGATACTTTTCGGAGGGAGAAGTCTACTCATTCTTCAGCAGTATTTTTCGTTCTTGTTATTTATTTATTTGATTCTTCTGGAGTACTGTTATTTATAAAGCTCTCCGAGAGGTAATAAGCTCTTTGACCTCAGAGATGAAGGAGCCGGCCCCGGATGAGATGACGACCCGTTTATCTGGGATTCCAGAGGCCATGATCGCAGCAGTGAAAAACGACTAGTAAGCGCTAGTGACACTGCACAGTATATAGATTTGACATTTGTGAGCTGAGCTAATAAATAGTGCGCTGACAATGCCGGGGTTTGGTTGTAAAAGGAGACACTGTCCCGGACATTTATCTACAACTGTTGACTCAAATTTCCAGAGCTATTTATCATCGTTTCAATTATGATTTCAAAATGAAACCAAACCCCCTTTTTTTTTCTTTTTTTTTTTTGCAGCAAATGCCAATTTATCATGCAATTAAGCTATTAAGCAACATATTTTCAGTCATGGGTCTACACTCAAATAAGGAGTTAATTTCCTGTGTCAGATTTTGTCTCCACAGCCCTTTCCCCTCATTGCTCCCTTGATTACAGCTTGTTAAAATTCGGCCCATCCAACTTATTATAAAGATAATAAAATCAAACCATCCAGCTAACATGTCTGCAGATCGGTTTGAATTGCGAATTTGTGTTTGCAGTATGAAGACATTATATAATTCGCATTCCCTAAATATGTTCCGATTCACAGGCTCTTGATTATTCCAGTGATTTGATAATAATGATCCAGTCTTTGATTTATTATTTTATAATGCCAGTTTTTCCTTGCAAATGGAAGAAATGTTCTCTCAGCTAAAATAATTAAAATTATATAAATACTTTTTTTCATATTTAAATTCACTAAACCAATGGAAATATCCAGATTTCCACAAATTTTTCCTGTCTTGTTACATCAGCGATAGCTGCATTTACACTAGAGACAAAAGAAACATGAATCAAGCAGAACCAGAATGACTTTGTTGTGTTGAAATGTTCATTCCACTAAGAAACGTCTTTATATGCTTGATGGACCACAAGATTATTCAACAAGGCAAAGGCATCAGCATGTGTGTAAAACATCTCTTTAACTCTTTAAAGATGTAATAGAACATCTTTAACCCGTTCCTAAAATCTGGCTGTGTCTTCTTCTTCTTCAGTGTTGAGAGAGATAATGAACTGTGCGTGATCTTCTGCCAAACCCATGATTCTTTGCGGTTCTGAGAGCGTTTGAGAGCACATTTGTCATCAGGTGTGTGTGAGGAGGCAGTGCTGTAATTAGTGGCTCCCGTGCGCTGAATGCCAGCATTAATTACTCTGAGTATTAATGAGAAGTTATCATGAACAAAGTTTCAAAAATCCACAGCTCATTTATCTGGGTGGCATCTCGACAGCCTGACTAATGCAGGATGTCACCAGGCTGGAGTTTAATTAAATGCGTAATGCAAGCTTCTGTTTGCTCTGTGAGTCTCCTCATGCTCCAGCCTGACTGCCAATGTCAATGCACAAACTGATCTCTCTACTGATCTGAGTCCGGTGTTGTGACTTTCCCCCCCCACTATGTACAGTACAAGGCAGGTTATTGGATCAAAGGGTGTTACATTAAAGTTGCCATGAAATGGAAGTTGCAGTGATCTTAGGGGCGGGGCTTGACTTTGTCCATGAGGAATTGATTGGATGGTTGTGGTTTGCTATTGGTGGATCTCATGTGAGTGACAGGTTGCTCAAGAGAAGCGATGATGCTACGAGAGGACGGGGAAGTTATTTTCATTCAAGATTATGATGGAACATGAATTTAAATAATGATCTGATTGTGCATGGATAAATAATTTATTATAAATACTGCAATATTCCATAAAAAAAAAAACAAGAATTGTCAATTTTGATTTCATGGTGATAAACCACTGCAGTATGACCTACAAAGACACAAACCTTTTAAGAGTGATCTTTTTTTGTTTCTTTCATTCATTATAGATGAACTGATGTTTTTTCCCTGATATTGGTTCAAATTTCCAATAGCTAGTAAGCATGCAGATTTATTTATTTTTTTACTAAATTCTTTAAGGAGCAATATCTGGATTTAATGGATTTAACCTTTTGATGCGCATTATACCTGCCCTTTGGGTTTTATGTCACTTTAGTTTGCATGATACTGTAGATGATGATGATGTCTAAGGTTAAGCTTAAAGGGATAGTTCACTTTGAAATTAAATTTTGGTATGTTTTAGCTTACCTCAAGGGCATCCAAGATGTAGGTGTCTTTGTTTCCGCAGTAGTTTCAATTTTGATATTTTTAGGTCAAACCGTTCTTGTCTGTCAGTCATATAATGCAGGTCTGTGGTCACTATCTCAAAGAGCATGCACAGAGAAGTCCAAATTAAACAATTCCCCATCGTAAGTACACATTGATGGCCCAAGACACGAAACGAGCGGTTTGTGTGAGAAAACAAACAGTATTTATATCGTTTTTACCTCTTGTACACTTTCCGGCGCTTGCGCAGACTAAGCCAGAACGCGCGCACACGTCACACACCAGGAAGCGCGCGCGCCCTCAGATCACTTGGATGTGGTTGTGTAAAGGTGAAAACGATATGAATACTGTTCGTTTTCTCACACAAACCGCTCGTTTCGTGTCTTAGGTCATCAATGTGTACTTACGATGGGGAATTGTTTAATTTGGACTTCTCTGTGCATGCTCTTTGAGACAGTGACCACAGACCTGCATTATATGACTGACAGACAAGAACGGTTTGACCTAAAAATATCAAAACTGAAACTACTGCGGAAACAAAGACACCTACATCTTGGATGCCCTAGAGGTAAGCTAAAACATACCAAAATTTAATTTCAAAGTGAACTATCCCTTTAAATCCTGTCTTTACTTTGAAACATTGTTTTCTACTAAACAAATTATAAAGTAATAGCATTTTTTTTTGAGAGAGAGAGAGAGAGAGAGAGAGAGAGAGAGAGAGAGAGAGAGAGAGAGAGAGAGAGAGAGAGAGAGAGAGAGAGAGAGAGAGAGAGAGAGAGAGAGAGAGAGAGAGAGAGAGAGAGAGAGAGAGAGAGAGAGAGAGAGAGAGACTTACATAAAGAGTGCCATTTATCATAAAAAAAATATGACTGACCAGATTATCTCTTTTAAGATTCATTCATTCATGCACATATGTTGTTATGAATTGGTTTGTTTAGGCTTAGTTGTTTGCGGAACTGAGACTTTAATTTTGTCTTTCATCTAGAATCCTGTGTATCAAATTCAGACGCTTTTTTAAACATTTATAAGAATGTGCTCATGAAAGTCAAGTAGGCCCAAAATTAGCGAGGAATTGGATTTTCACAACAAATAAACGGTTGGGGGGAGACTGTGTAATTTGACTTGCTAAAAGGAAGTTCCTGTCTCTGCCAAAGCTAATTATTCTCCTTATCTGGGTCTTGGCTCTTTAAATACGTGTGTGGAGTTTGACTTTGGGTCCCTCTGGCATGAGTAAGTTTACATTATGCTCAACACATGAGAATGATGAGCCATATTAAATTTGCACTGAATTTACTCTATTTGACTCTAGTCAGAAATATTTTTGGCTGCTTTTGCAGCTCGCTATTGTATATTTTTGTGAGATTTTGCTGACTTTAAGCAAACTCACTCAGCTGTCTGCTTCTGCCACAGTTTAATCCTACACGATTATGATGTGAGCGGACTAGAGTTGTTAAAATGGAAGAAACCGTTTGTGCATGAGTTCCTATATGCTCTCTTATATAGGACATGAGTCTCACGCATTTAGCAAAACAGTGCTTTCTATTTCGATTCAGACCTTTTGGGTGATAAAAATAAGCTAATTCTTAAAAATCAGCACTTCCTCATAATCTAATCTAAGCAGGCCTTTTCTTTTATTTTTTACTCTATACAACATAGAATATATATATATATATATATATATATATATATATATATATATATATATATATATATATATATATATATATATATATATATATATATATATATAAATAACATGTATGTTTTTTGGACAAGAATTGAAGGTATTCCTTCCGAATATCGATCTTCATAAATAGTGTTCTTGTTCCCATATCTTGACATAATTCTCTCCAAAGTGTCTGATGACAGTTCGTCGTGTACATGTAGAGTTATGCATCTGTATATATGCTCTATTATTTGATCATCATTTGATGATTTATTGCTGCTGTGTTCAATAGACACTGCACACAAACATTTTAAAATTAAATTTGCTCTCTGCCTGCTTTCCAAATTCACCCTAGAGTGTTACTGACGTCTAAAAATTGTGCATACGGAGTATAAACTGTGGATAGAAATCTTGTTTCTTACATGCAATTTATGAAGATGCCACTGTAAAGAAATATCTGAATCACTAAAATATGGTTAAAAGAGGCTTGTGCAGGATGAAAGTTGAGGTTTAGATTTAGCCATTTATCTCCCTCATTGTGTTTCTCACTAGTGTAATATCTGCTTGCATTCAGCTGAGATTGAATGTGTAAAATTCTGTAATGCATCTCAAAAGATCAATAGTGCAAGATTAGATCAAACGCCAGATTAAAGACGTCATTTATTTCAGACTGCAAGCCTGTCTGCTGCTGGTTACCTGTAGTTGCTGTCACTTAAATGCTATTATAATGCAGGATGATGTTGTTGGTCTGCATTCAAAGCCACCCTGGAATCTGGATGAGCAGCTGATCTAGATCTGACTGAGCAGTCAAGCGGTCAAAATGTGAAGTAAATCAGCTCATCTGTATGTGTCAGCACAGCTCAGACACACACACAGATCCTGCTAGAGTTCACAGCCACTTTGAATCACTTTCAGTCATTGAGATGCAAATACACAGTTTTCAGAGCAGGCATATTGTGGATTTTATTCAGGTTTGTTGGGTTTATTAGGGTTTCCTCTTTTCCAGTTTATTTTCATTTCATAAGTGTTTGTTGAAATAGAATATCAAGCTGTTGGTTCTGTCTTGACTTCCGATGCGATTATAGCTATAGTGACCAAAAATATATATTTAGGGATGCAGAACATATCGTACCATTGGCTGATTGTAGAGGTTTTATTTTTTAATTAATGTTGGCTGATATTTGATATTTAATTGTGCATGCTAATTTTCTCTATTTTTACATTTACATACATTTTACACCTTTGCTGTCATCCAACGCTCACTTAAGGTTTATCTAGTTTTATGACACTGTTAAATCAAATCTCAAAATAAACATCCTTTTTTTTCATGCTGTACATTATAATATAGTGATGCCTACAGTAAATTCATATAACACCACTGATTTTAGTTTTTAAACCATTTATTTAGACAAAATAGTGTGGAATTTTAATATCAGACATATGAAAATAACAGTATTAGTCTATTTTTTTATATCCGTGCATCCCTACAATAAAATGAATTGATATTAATTGAAATACATTTATTAAAAAAAAAAAAAACATTTATGATGATCTTGGATTATATAACATATTTTCACTCTTCAAAACACATGATGATCTTGGATTATTATTTTATATATATATTTGATCAATTTATATATATAAAATAATAATCCAAGATCATCATGTGTTTTGAAGAGTGAAATTTAGCAGTCATAAAACTGAATGATTTAATATGTTGACCAAGAACATTGAAAACCTTGGGTTAAAATCAGGGCTAATTCCAAAAAATCTATTTACATAACCCTGAACCACATATCCTTGGTTTCTTCTCCTGTGCCTCTGTCCTGACAGCACAGCGAGAGTGGAGTCAACATGCCGACACACAGAGAAACAGTCCTGTAACTTGTGTAGAAGTAACAGCTGTGACAGCCACACCATGAGCAGTGAGCATGTAAAACATCCACTGTGTGTACATGAACCCTCATAATGCCATTATAATGAGATTTAGGCAATATTGCAATTACAGTTTAGCTCATGTAAACACAATACTTTGTATTGATGCGATGAAGCTCACAATCGTAGTAACCATAATCATAGTAAAATATGTAGCATATTGCAATTTTAATCGCAATATACAGGCATGTAATCCCATCCCATGACGTAATCACGTTGAAAGTATAGTGTTTACAAAGTGAACGTGCAAAGACTAAGTCAAACGGCATTTACAAAAAATAAAGAAAAATTAAAACAACAATGTCAGACGATTTTGAAGTTGAAGGAGAAAAATAAGATCACTCTAACCTAACTTTTTGATCTTTCAACGTGATTATGTATGTGGCGCATCGCAGTGCTAGTGCAAGACGAGCATTTGATTTGTGGTTAAAAAGTATTATATATTTATTTATTTTATATAAAATGACTGATTGTTTTGCTGGATAAGACCCTTATTCCTCGGCTGGGATCGTGTCGAGACTTTGAAGCTGCACTGAAACTCACATTTTTACCTTCAACCCGTTGTCCACTATATGGAGAAAAATCCTGGAATGTTTTCCTCAAAAACCTTAATTTCTTTTCAACTGAAGAAAGAAAGACATGAACATCTTGGATGTTTTAATTCTGAAGTGAATTAATCCTTTAAACACACCATAAGCGCTCTATCCAGTATCTCCCCCCCCCCCCCCCAGCAAGCAATCTTACACATGTTGTTGTTGCACATGTTCGATCTTTTCCTGCAAACACACACATCCTCTCAGCGTCTGTGCTTTGTGTTTGACGTGACTGAGCCACACACACTCAGAGAATATGACTCCTCCGGATGAGATCAGAGAGCAAAGTTGGACCTGACGGCACTATGAATTAGAGCTCGGGATCTCTGTGGGATCTCTGTGGGATCCCGGAGACGGCAGCAAGTGCGCTGGACAGTGCGATCACGTGATCAGACCCTGGAGCACTAATTAAATCGGCTTGAAGTTGCAGCAAATTAAAAGGAATAAATTAAAGTAATTTACTTGTCGACCCTCCGCCCACCTGTCAAGTGAAATGAAGGCTTCATTACAACCTTTCACCTCTCTTTCCCACTGTTAAGGGTTGCTGGAGTGACCCATAAGACGTCTATTGATGGATCTGAGGGTGCAGGACACAGTCAGAGGTTCAAGTTCAAAGTCTCTCGGTGTTTTCTGAAGAAATGGCCATGATTTGTGGTAGGTTTCATGCTCCCTGGTGTCTCTCTCGCAGTGCATTGTTCTCAGGATGAGTTTACACTTCATTTATTAGTTGAGCGGACCTGTCTCTGGCCACACCACAAATGTATATCAAGCTGCATTTAATAAGACTTACAATTATACTTGTAAATGTTTGTAAATTACTTTGGTTATTTATGCATGTTGCCTAGACTAGTCACATCCATATTTTTCTGCTTCTCTGCTTTCCAATTGTCTGGCCTTGGTGACACATACCAGCCGAGCGAGGATTTCATAAATATATCCACGTTCAGTTTGTTGTTCCCAAACTTTTTTAGAATGCCAAACCCGCTGAGGCATTTAACATCCTTCTGCGTAACATCCCTCTCGTCCACTTACACTGCAGTCATACCTTCCAGTCAAATTCCTTAAAATTCTATTAATATAATTATTAATACAATAAATGCCTCTATATGCATTTACACACTGTTTAATGCCGATCAGAGGTTGGCATGAATGCCATTACAATATCATGAGAGGTTTTAAATAAAACATGTTCAGTATAGAAATATGAAATGATGGTAAAAACAAAGTGATACTTTAAATATTAAACTAAATCCGCCACCATTCATTCAGTGGCTAACTGTATTTATGAATGGGTCATTGAATAATTGACTCTTCTGATTTGACCAAAGCCGCAGATTCGTTTGCTAACGAATGGAGACACACAACAGCTCTGCTGTGGCTTTCGTTTGAACTATTATTTCTTTGCAAACTAAAGCAAACAATACTGTGTTTAAAATGTACATCACTTAAAGGAGACCTATTATGCAAAATTCACTTTTACATGGTGTTTGATCATAAATCCATCCACTCCTATTTGTTTTAGTCCCAATAAAACATAAGCAGTGTCTCAGAACAAGCTGTTTGCAGATTGCAGCTTATGTGACGGCTTATGTGTTTAGGGCCCGCCCACAACTGCTGATGGACTCCGCCCTGTTAGCATAGACCCCGCCCCGAGTGAGTGTTAATGTTAATGTTAATCTCAAATGAGCTGAAACTTCAGACACATTCTGGGGACACCTGACACTTATATTACATCTTGTAAAAAGGGGCATGATAGGCTCCCTTTAATATTACCCTTTTGTTTGTGGAAATTCAAGAAAAATTGCATTCTTGCTTGTATAATATCAACATTAAAAACTCATACAGGGTGTGTTTTTTTGTATCTAAGAGAGTCTGCCAAAACAAGAATTTCATCTGCTAGAAATTTGGAGGGTTACCTGGTTTGTCAGTGCAGGTTTGCCAACTAAATATGATGAATTATTGATGTGCCACTAAAATCTGTAAACAGGATTAATGCACATAAATTATGTCAGTATTGAAATTAGATTGCCATATTATAAACATCACCAGAGGTAATCTCTGTCTTTTTCAGGGTGTTTTATGTGTTTGTGTTGTCCAGAGATGGGTATTAATCTTGTTGAGGGGAGCGTTTACAGATTTAGGGATCTACAGTTGTTAAAGTCTAAGGCCGGTTTGATCATTATCATATTGATTGCTGTAACTGAAGCCTAGATCAATTTAGTGATATCTATGGCCCCGTAATTCAGTTCATATTTGTGACTCTATATATCACATGCTTTACATCAGGGGCCCAATGAAATCTGTTTTTTCCCAAATTTTTCTTTTTTTCATACATTTTTCTGGCTTCCTTTTTAATGACTTTCAGTCACCAAGATTTAGATTTAATTTCAGTCACCAAAAAAGCATGTCTACACACATGAATGTTAAAAAGGTTATGTAGTAATTTATTAACATTTGAACTTTTCTGGATTTTATTTTTTATTTAAAACAAATGTATCATCAAAAACGTGATAATCAAATGAATTAAACTTTAATCAATCAATCAATTAATCAATGTTTTAAAATGTTTCAAATGAAAATGCAATAATTCCTTTACAATAAAACATCACATTTTTGGAAAAATAAAGTGCTGCACAACATATAGGTGTACTATAAATAAAAAAATCTCTTGATTGTGTGATATTACTTAATGTTTTCATGTATTTTGTCATTTAAATAAGTACCCTGATAATGCTTCTGATGTCATCCTCTGCTCTTTTATAACTGTGTGTGTGTGTGTGTGTGTGTGCGGCTGAAGAAAGATGCTCAGCACACACTGTCAGCTTAGCTCAGGTCAGTGTCTGTAAATGTATGGAAATGAGCCGGTGATCCCTGCTGAGTTTCTTAATGTGTTCATCATTGACAGTGATGAACAGCCCCAGTGCCTCCATAAACTATAGTTTAGCAGAGGACACAGTGGGAGGCAGAACATGAAAACAAGATCAAGTCATACAAGCCTACTTTCTTTTCTATCTCTCACTTTCTTGTTCTCTCATGTCCGCTGTTTCTCTCACTCTTTGTCCAGTTTTACAAAGACTACAAAGGATGCTGCTTATGCTTTGAATTTCATCTGCAAATCAATGTTATGGTCTCTTTAAAACATCATTTACAATATCAAGGTTAGTCATCAGATGCAGACTGCTTTAATCCTGCATGCACTTATCAATATGCCCGACAAGTCGGACTCCCGTGTCAATATACATCGTACTAATCCTTCCTCTGACATCAGGGGAGGCGCAGCCTTTAGCCATGTCCGAGTCTTACATTTCTCTAAGAATAACCTTATTTAAGCCCCTCAGCCAGAGGTGTCCTGAATTATGAATAGGAGAAAAGCTTAAGCAAACCTTATGAATCTGACTTATGAAGCCGCTGAGGTAGTTTGAGAGCTTCATGTAAGTTTGACTGTTTACACCTGGAATTAAGTGAACTTAAGTTCACCTGGAATTAAGATCAGTCTCTGGGATCAGTGGTTTGTAAAATGCGTCATAAATGCAAAAAAAAAAAAGAAAGAAAAAAGTTATGCATTGTAAAAAAATAATGCATTGTAAAAAAAATGATATGAACAATACGTTATGACAACATATGTTTTTACATTGCCTTAACTCATCAAAATAAGTTAAGCAATTTTCAACTTTTTTTATGTTATACAAGATTCAACTTTTTTTTTTAAAGTCAGTTTAATGTAATTTAATTTGAAATGACTTAAACATACAGGTTGATTGTACTTAAAAATTGAAGGCAGCAACTTGTTTACAGTGTGTGTGATGTGTGAATGTGTGTGTATATACACTCACCTAAAGGATTATTAGGAACAACTGTTCAATTTCTCATTAATGCAATTATCTAATCAACCAATCACATGGCAGTTGCTTCAATGCATTTAGGGGTGTGGTCCTGGTCAAGACAATCTCCTGAACTCCAAACTGAATGTCAGAATGGGAAAGAAAGGTGATTTAAGCAATTTTGAGCGTGGCATGGTTGTTGGTGCCAGACGGGCCGGTCTGAGTATTTCACAATCTGCTCAGTTACTGGGATTTTCACGCGCAACCATTTCTAAAGAATGGTGTGAAAAAGGAAAAACATCCAGTATGCGGCAGTCCTGTGGGCGAAAATGCCTTGTTGATGCTAGAGGTCAGAGGAGAATGGGTCGACTGATTCAAGCTGATAGAAGAGCAACTTTGACTGAAATAACCACTCGTTACAACCGAGGTATGCAGCAAAGCATTTGTGAAGCCACAACACGCACAACCTTGAGACGGATGGGCTACAACAGCAGAAGACCCCACCGGGTACCGCTCATCTCCACTACAAATAGGAAAAAGAGGCTACAATTTGCACAAGTTCACCAAAATTGGACAGTTGAAGACTGGAAAAATGTTGCCTGGTCTGATGAGTCTCGATTTCTGTTGAGACATTCAGATGGTAGAGTCAGAATTTGGCGTAAACAGAATGAGAACATGGATCCATCATGCCTTGTTACCACTGTGCAGGCTGGTGGTGGTGGTGTAATGGTGTGGGGGATGTTTTCTTGGCACACTTTAGGCCCCTTAGTGCCAATTGGGCATCGTTTAAATGCCACGGCCTACCTGAGCATTGTTTCTGACCATGTCCATCCCTTTATGACCACCATGTACCCATCCTCTGATGGCTACTTCCAGCAGGATAATGCACCATGTCACAAAGCTTGAATCATTTCAAATTGGTTTCTTGAACATGACAATGAGTTCACTGTACTAAAATGGCCCCCACAGTCACCAGATCTCAACCCAATAGAGCATCTTTGGGATGTGGTGGAACGGGAGCTTCGTGCCCTGGATGTGCATCCCACAAATCTCCATCAACTGCAAGATGCTATCCTATCAATATGGGCCAACATTTCTAAAGAATGCTTTCAGCACCTTGTTGAATCAATGCCACGTAGAATTAAGGCAGTTCTGAAGGCGAAAGGGGGTCAAACACAGTATTAGTATGGTGTTCCTAATAATCCTTTAGGTGAGTGTATAGTACTGCAGTTTGAAAACGTTTTATTTATATTGTATTATATTCAATTATATAAAATATTAAATTGTATAACTACAAAATTTAATATGTATATTAAAAACAAGGCTGTAATTTATAGTAAACCTATCTGTAAGTACTATGTATATGTATATGTATGTATACACACACACACACACACACACATATATATATATATATATATATATATATATACATATAATTATAGATATATTATTATTATTATATGTGCACTAAGACAAGAATAAGTAAATGCCACTTCAGTGTCTTTGAAAACTTTGCTATATCCTCAGCAGGAAGACATATGTAAAGACTCATGAGGAAAACAAACCTTGGTTTAACTTTGCTCTATAGTCAAAGAGCGCTCACCACCATAGGGCCAGACAATTTATCATCTGACATGTTCCCTGTTGCCATGGATACATTGCCTCCTTGGCATGCAGTGGAGATAAAGCATTGTCATGTCTCTATCCAAGAGTGGTAGATCAAAGAGCAGTAGTTTTACTACATGAATGGATTTCCTCGTGGGCATATTACCTTTAAGGTCTCTGGAAGGATGCCTGGCCGAAAGTTGCATTTACATGGTCTGAGAGAAATGGCAATGAAGGGCTATAACTACGCGAGCATAAAGTCAAAAACAAGCCTCGCTTGATACGGATACTACTGTTGAATGTCACTGTATTTATAATGGATGACTCTGTTTCCATGGTGTAAACAATACAAAGCACACATATAAATATGCATGTATAAATCATTGCGTGTTCATAGATGTGCATAAATTGCTCAAGGACATTTATTCTCATTCCTGAACCAAGTAATGTTCACAACTTATTCAAATTTGCTGCTCACTGTGTTAAAATAACCACGTCATCTGCAGCTCTTAATGCGGCTCTTTACATCAAGCAGCGCGCACGAGCTGAAAGGGCTTGAATGAAGCGCGTTTGGCTCTAGATACAAATATTATAGATATAGCTCCAAAACATCATTACCATAAACGACCACGAGCGCTTGTGGTGTGAACTGCTCCATTGTTTTGACACGCTGCTCACTTGTAGAAACGGCAAAACGGCGCAATTTGAATACCATTTGAATACCACTGCTTTAGAGAGATGAAACGCATGAATGAGACAATAAAGAGCAGGAGTGATTGATGTAAATATGAGTTAAGCGCAATCATTTGTAAAAAGAACTCAATGCGGTGCTCGTGTTGACTGACACACAGCTGAAGAAAAAGCAGCATCTCTCTACCTTGGAAATCCAGAGTTCTCACGAGAGCACAAGTTGAATTTGCTCAGCGAGTTTACTCTGGCGTCGAGTAATGATGCTCATTAAATATGCCCTTGTATCCGAGCTGCACCAATCACATCGGGTTATCTGATATAGGCGGGCCAGAGGCGAGATGACGACAGCGCTGTGACGTCGAAGTCATTAGTAAACATTGCAAGATGGCTATGGATGAACACCAGTTGTTTGAAACGGCTTTGGCCGCTACAATGAACGAGTTAGACTTGGCTTTTTATCTAAAAGAGGAACAGAAGACGCCGCTCAAATCCTTCCTTTGTAAGAAGGGCGTTTTTGCTGTTTTGCCGACCGGATACGGCAAGAGTCTAATCTACCAGTTAGCTCCGCTGGTAGCTAAGCGTATGGGGCTTGTTGTGATTGGTCGTAGTGTTATCCAATTGCGTGCAGTGAGATTTTCAAATGCATGCTTGGTGCCGCCCCTCGAGCTGGCCGATTTTCATTAGTCGATGCCAGACCATTAATCTTTCACATTTAGGTCTGGATTTCCAGGCTAGCGTCTCTCAGCATGTGATCACGAATTCAGTTCTTATTACGCTTGAATGGTCGATTACACACACACAATTATGTCAAAATGCCCATGGTGAGGATGGTAAACAGTTGGGTGTAAACCGGATGTGTATCAGTATAACTGATCTGTGCATTCGGTCTTAAAGTGACAGCGGACTATTATTATACCTGATGCTCTCTGTGTCGTTAATGTTAATCAAACAAAAGAGAGAATAACTTGCTGATCTAGACTGAATAATTTAGTAGCTTTAATAAGAAAAATTACAGTGAAGACTATGCAGTATTTTGTTTTTACATTTGATTATTATTCAATTTCTGTAGTATTTCTAATACCTGAAATATATTGTACATGAAAAACTTAACTCAATTCATATGTTTTGCTATACATTTGTCCTATTGTTTGTAATTTGCTTCTTTGTTATTGTTATTAAAAAAAAAAAGACTTAAAAATAACTACATGAAATAAAATTCCTTATATCATGAAATAAGATCTTGGTCAGGGTTTGGCTGTGGCTAGTGGTTTTCCAAAGTTACTAGCCACCCAGCATTTTCACTGGCCTCAATTTTGACATGGGGAAAAACTGCCATATAGATATTTTTAATATCAACTCATAATTTGGCAGCAAATTTATTAGGCTGCTGTCACTTTAAGACCTGATGGATCCATTATACTGTTACACATGCGTTTTCTTTCTCAACTGTTTACATTAACTTAAAACATAACTGACTGTGTTTACATGAATACTCGACAAGACTGGCAATTTGACATTATTTTGTGTGTATTTGACTGTTTAAGTGCAATAAGCAGCGTAAAAGAGCTCAATTTAGTGCTGCTAGGCGGCTTTATGTGTGCACTCTTTGGGTGTGAGCACACAATCTGCGGTAATTATGGTAAAATTATGCGCAATCACACATCGAAATTCACCAACTGTAACACCAACAATATTCATCCAGAGCAAATGGAACGAGTGAGTGAGGAGAGGCGGGTTTGTGTGTAACTCGCTGTCGGAGAGAGAAAGAGCAGCTGGTATCCTGTATCTATTCTGCAGAAAATGAGTATTGGAAGCGTTTCAGATATTTTTGTATCGGTATCGAAAAATCTCTTTATTTTTGACAACTACTTAGCACATAGTTTATTATTTCCCGATGCCCTTTTAAAAGATTACAATTGAAAAATGTCAAAAGTGGCCAAACCTGCATTTGGCGGGTTTGCGTGTGTTAATGTCAAGCCCTGGTCATATCGCCCACTGCTACTATCATGTAATTCATTGATTTAAAATCTTGCATGAGGGAACTAAGGGATCCCCGTCTTTGTTTTTGTCCCTGTGAAGTCCATCCCAGATCCCAGTGGAAGTCTGAGCTCTGATTTATTCATGAGACCACTTCCCACAATAACTGTGTTTAAGAGCAGCTCGTCTGGATGTCGGGTCCAGTGGATGACTGGGGTCCTCCGGAGTGTGTGGTGATCAGAAACTTTTTCATGCCACATCAGCTTATTGTGTGCAGAGATATATAGATCTTGGAAAGCGAGCTTCTGCGCTCCGATGGACGTTCAGACGTGGGTTTGGCTCTGTGGGTATGCAGGCTGATGTTTCCTGAATAATTCATGAGCCACTCAGCATTTTAAGTGCTCTTTATTGAATTGCACAGGCCCACGATTTACCGACATCACTGGCCGAGAAAATTGGATGTTGCATGTAAAGGAATAGTAAACGGAGACCCAAGAAAATGTAGGATGCTTATTTTACAAGCGCACTTGACTCTAGCCATACTGTACATGACGCCTGGAGAAAATGGCGAGGCTGAACCAAAAGTTTGGGAAGACTGCAAGAACCTTTAAGAGGATTACATTTTTACCTTGTTTGTTCACTGAAAAAAAAAAAAAAGTTTAGTTTAGTTTATTTGGAGGTGTGAACATTTTTCTTTTTTAAAAATCAGGACAAAAATCTACATTTTTCCCTAGTGCTGTCGCCTGATTTAAGAGCATACCCTGTTATTTCAAGCAAGATCAAAAACCTATAGTGTGTTCATATATACTCCGTTACTATTGCTCAGAAATGTTCTTCACAGAACAAGTTGCTTGGCAACAAGCAAGTTCTTAAGAAGCCGTGATGCACAAAAAAACATTTCACCATGAGGACTGATTTTCATATGTGCTTCGTAATTATCTGTTACATCAACCATGCAATCTCACCATGCACTTTTAGTAATTTCACCCATTTTGTCTTTTATTACGGTGCATGCGTCATGAAATATTGAATGGCCACAAGTTTTCAAAACATTTATGCATTGAGTCAGTACAAAAAAAAGTGTACTAGGTCATATGGAAATTAAATATAACTTTTATGGTTTTTATTACCAGATTGATCAGGCTATCAATTTTCATTTGTCGCAATGGCTGAGGTCCAGTGCTGTAATTGGCAAACGAACGGGTAAAAAGCTGGTAATAAAGATTCCTGTGCAGGCCATATCAATTCTGTATTTACTAGAATCTATAAAGAGGACAAATACTGGAATGGGACAATCAGAGACATGCAGCCCTAGATATTTAGTTGAAATCAATGTATTGTTTAATCGAAATGTATGACAAAAATCATGTTTATGTGAAAAGCACTGATTAATACATTTTTATGGGTTAACAAGCTTCAGATGAAAAAAAAAAACTGTGGACAAAATGTAGGGAAACACACACCCATATATATATATATATATATATATATATATATATATATATATATATATATATATATATATATATATATATATATATATATATATATATATATATATATATATATATATATATGTATGTATGTATATACAGGTGCTGGTCATAAAATTAGAATATCATCAAAAAGTTGATTTATTTCAGTAATTCCGTTAAAAAAGTGAAACTTGTATATTATATAGACTCATTACATGCAAAGTGAGATATCTCAAGCCTTTATTTGTTATAATTTTGATGATTATGGCTTACAGCTTATGAAAACCACAAAATCAAAATATCAGAAAATTTGAATATTGCATGAAATCACACAGTAATTACACAGTGATACCATGGTCATTGAACCAGGTTTTGGTTCTTTTGGCAGTGTGGGCCGGTGCAAATCCTGCTGGAAAATGAAGGACGCATGAAGTGCTCTGGACATGTCCTGGTAGACGGCTGCGTTGACTCTGGATTTAAAGGACAAGTTCGGTATTTTACACTTAAAGCCCTGTTTACAGATCGTTTCTGATGAAATAGAACGGTTAAGATTAAAATTTGGTCACATGCTGCTGTCCCGAGAATTTTAGGTTTATTTCGCTTTCCCCCCCACCTACAGAATGGCAGCCTATGGGCACTGGAACAATCCTTCATAAAACGCATGAAACTTTCGTTTACAAAGACATGAAACTCACCGAGTGGTCAGGGGTGTCCACTGATATGCTCACACAAAAATCGCTGCAAAAGATGCTTTCCAACAGGTGTTTTACCATTCGTTGTAAAACTGTGGACCTATTTTTCCAAACGTCTCACACCCGTACATTCTTCCGTTGAGAGCTTGAATAATAAACACTCCAGCCCAGTTGGTGGCGATAATGCACCTTTGCCAATTGCAAGCAAACCACTGGCATTTAATTGAATACACAGAAGAAGCAGAAGAAGAAGCGGCGGAGTAATACCGTACTGCACACAGCCCATCCAATTCAAGTCAATGGAGTTGGACAAAAACTACGATAAAACCTGTTGGAAAGCATCTTTTGCAGCGATTTTTGTGTGAGCATATCAGTGAACACCCCTGACCACTCGGTGAGTTTCACGTCTTTGTAATCGAAAGTTTAATGCGTTTTAGGAAGGATTGTTCCAGTGCCCATAGGCTGCCATTCTGTAGGTGGGGGGGAGAAGCGAAATAAACCTAAAATTCTCGGGACAGCAGCATGTGTCCACATTTTTATCTCAACCATTCTATTTCATCAGAAACGATCTGTAAACAGGGCTTTAAGTGTAAAATACCGAACTTGTCCTTTAATAAAGCACAATGGACCAAAGTCCTCTTTTCTGATGAGAGCAAATTTTGCATCTCATTTGGAAACCAAGGTCCCAGAGTCTGGAGGAAGAATGGAGAGGCACACAATCCAAGATGCTTGAAGTCCAGTGTGAAGTTTCCACAGTCTGTGTTGGTTTGGGGATCCATGTCATCGGCTGGTGTTGGTCCACTGTGCTGTCCACTCAACGCAGCCGTCTACCAGGACATTTCCAGAGCACTTCATGCTTCCTTCAGCTTCCTTCAGCAGCTTCCTTCCTCCAAGCTTTATGGAGATGCTGACTTCATTTTCCAGCAGGATTTGCACCGGCCCACACTGGCAAAATAACCAAAACCTGGTTCAATGACCATGGGATTATTGTGTAATTACTGTGTGATTTCATGTAATATTCTAATTTTCTGAGATTTTGATTTTGTGGTTTTCACAAGCTGTAAGCCATAATCATCAAGATTATAACAAATAAAGGCTTGAGATATCTCACTTTGCATGTAATGAGTCTATATAATATACAAGTTTAACTTTTTTAACGAAATTACTGAAATAAATCAACTTTTTGATGATATTCTAATTTTATGACCAGCACCTGTATATATATGTATATGTATATATGTATATATGTATATATATATATATATATATATATATATATATATATATATGTATATATATATATATATATATATATATATATATATATATGAAGAGTTCAGATGCAAAAGACTCTATGTGCCATCTGAAAATTTCTTATAGAATGATCATTTTTATCAAGCTTATATATTTAAGTTCAGTAATTTCACTTAAATGGCAATGCAAATTACTTATTACTTGTCGTTTTAAGTGAAATTACTTCACTTAAATATACAAGCTTGATAAAAATGATCATTCTAGAAGAAGATTTCAGATGGCACTTAGAGGCTTTTGCATCTGAACTCTTCATATATATATATATATATATATATATATATATATATATATATATATATATATATATATATATATATATATATATATATATATATATATATATATATATATATATATATATATATATATATACAGTGAGGAAAATAAGTATTTGAACACCCTGCTATTTTGCAAGTTCTCCCACTTAGAAATCATGGAGGGGTCTGAAATTGTCATCGTAGGTGAATGTCCACTGTGAGAGACATAATCTAAAAAAAAAAATCCAGAAATCACAATGTATGATTTTTTTAACTATTTATTTGTATGATACAGCTGCAAATAAGTACTTGAACACCTGAGAAAATCAATGTTAATATTTGGTACAGTAGCCTTTGTTTGCAATTACAGAGGTCAAACGTTTCCTGTAGTTTTTCATTAGGTTTGCACACACTGCAGGAGGGATTTTGGCCCACTCCTCCACACAGATCTTCTCTAGATCAGTCAGGTTTCTGGGCTGTCGCTGAGAAACACGGAGTTTGAGCTCCCTCCAAAGATTCTCTATTGGGTTTAGGTCTGGAGACTGGCTAGGCCACGCCAGAACCTTGATATGCTTCTTACAGAGCCACTCCTTGGTTATCCTGGCTGTGTGCTTCGGGTCATTGTCATGTTGGAAGACCCAGCCTCGATCTTCAATGCTCTAACTGAGGGAAGGAGGTTGTTCCCCAAAATCTCGCAATACATGGCCCCGGTCATCCTCTCCTTAATACAGTGCAGTCGCCCTGTCCCATGTGCAGAAAAACCCCCCCAAAGCATGATGCTACCCCCCCCCCCATGCTTCACAGTAGGGATGGTGTTCTTGGGATGGTACTCATCATTCTTCTTCCTCCAAACACATTTAGTGGAATTATAACCAAAAAGTTCTATTTTGGTCTCATCTGACCACATGACTTTCTCCCATGACTCCTCTGGATCATCCAAATGGTCATTGGCAAACTTAAGACGGGCCTTGACATGTGCTGGTTTAAGCAGGGGAACCTTCCGTGCCATGCATGATTTCAAACCATGACGTCTTAGTGTATTACCAACAGTAACCTTGGAAACGGTGGTCCCAGCTCTTTTCAGGTCATTGACCAGCTCCTCCCGTGTAGTTCTGGGCTGATTTCTCACCTTTCTTAGGATCATTGAGACCCCACGAGGTGAGATCTTGCATGGAGCCCCAGTCCGAGGGAGATTGACAGTCATGTTTAGCTTCTTCCATTTTTTAATGATTGCTCCAACAATGGACCTTTTTTCACCAAGCTGCTTGGCAATTTCCCCGTAGCCCTTTCCAGCCTTGTGGAGGTGTACAATTTTGTCTCTAGTGTCTTTGGACAGCTCTTTGGTCTTGGCCATGTTAATAGTTAGATTCTTACTGATTGTATGGGGTGGACAGGTG
This sequence comes from Squalius cephalus, assembly GCF_949319135.1. Classification (NCBI taxonomy): domain Eukaryota; kingdom Metazoa; phylum Chordata; class Actinopteri; order Cypriniformes; family Leuciscidae; genus Squalius; species Squalius cephalus. The sequence continues at coordinate 3,453,158 of NC_137129.1, forward strand.
TCTTTATGCAGCTAACGACCTCAAACAGGTGCATCTAATTTAGGATAATAAATGGAGTGGAGGTGGACATTTTAAAGGCAGACTAACAGGTCTTTGAGGGTCAGAATTCTAGCTGATAGACAGGTGTTCAAATACTTATTTGCAGCTGTATCATACAAATAAATAGTTAAAAAATCATATATTGTGATTTCTGGATTCTCTCACAGTGGACATGCACCTACGATGACAATTTCAGACCCCTCCATGATTTCCAAGTGGGAGAACTTGCAAAATAGCAGGGTGTTCAAATACTTATTTTCCTCACTGTATATATATTTGTCAGAAATGGCAGCTAGCAGATATGAATGTATATTGCTTTATCACATCTCTTGTTGATGTGAGTTAACTTGGTCTTTTGCTTATTTTCTTTGGCATTTTAGTTTTCACAAACCAAATAAATAGACCTGTCAGGCGCACTTTCCATTGGAATAGGGACAGAAAATTGATTGACAGTGTTTGCAGGAAGTCAGTGTTGAGGCTGATCAGATCAGCACAGTCATTTACTGCCTGACTATGAACACTGTGTTATTGAGCTGATGATGAGATTTCCCAAAGGCCTGAGATAAGCTGAAGTGTGAATGTTCTCTGTTGGGCTTTTAGGAAATTCACGTGATTAACATGGATTGAATGACCTTAGAGCCGCAGGCATCTCAGATAAGATGCAAAGTTCAAACCTAAAGAGGACAGTAAATCAATCGCGCGTCCCTCTTGCTGCACGCATGACACTTATGTCTGATGCTAAGAGGAGGCTTGATTACACGCACAGCATTGCCATGAGTTTTGCCGAAAAGAGCCATTAAACGTGGATTGAAATTAAAGTACTTGAGTTCAAGTTCTCAACAGTACCATTGGACCTGTATGTGAAGACGTCACTTGAATCAGCAGTTGAAGAGTGCGTGATACACAGAATGACCTCATTTTGTCTCTTGTTCTTGTTACTCAACCTCACTACACTACAAAAGCTTGAGGTCGCTAAGATGTTTTTTCTTTTATTCAGCATTAAATTTGAAAAAGTGACAGTAAAGAGATTTAGAATGTTAAAAAAGATTTCTATTTCAAATATATGCTGTTCTTTCTTTTAACTTTTTAATCATCAAAGGATCCTGAAAACAAATGCATCACGGTTTCTACAAAAGTATGAAGCAGCACGCCTGTTTTCAACACCGATAATAATCATATAAATGTTTCTTGAGCATCAAATCAGCATATTAGAATGATTTCTGAAGGATCATGTGAAAATTCAGCTTAGATCACAGGAATAAATTACACTTTAAAATAGAAGGTTTGTTTCACAATATTACACATTTCACTGTATTTTTGGTTAAGTAAATGCAGCCTTGGTGAGCACAAGAGACTTCCTTCAAAAGCATGAATTAATCTAACTGATTCCAAACTGTAATCTAATTCTTAATCTAATCTTAATCCTAATCTAATCCCATTGTTTTAGTCCTTGTCGTGCCAAATTTGTATCGCTGCATCATCCATCAGACCATCATGTTCATATGCGTCTCCTTTATTCCTTACTGGAACTATCATTTAGAGAATCACTGCTATGTAAATGTGGTTGTCTCTCAAAAAACTTTGCAGTGTGTATGTGGTCATTTTATTTAAAAGTTTTCTGTTGTTTGAAGCTAAAATCCTTTGTGCTAAATACCCAACCGCTCATTACCTGTAAAAGTGAGTAGCCCTACGGCACTTAGCAGTGGCCAAAAAAAGACTTTCAAGTTTCAACCCACTTTTGGTTCAATTCCTCAATGCAAGCTCTGAGACGACGATTTGCATGGAATATAATTACAACTTGAGTCTTTGTCAGGAAACAGGAGGTGAATCAGCAGGGAATTATAGGAGAAAAACAGACATTTCTGATTTGTACAGCAATAAAATAACAGACTACTACCTGTAAATACTGAAATTACATCTAAAACACAGATGTTTAAAATAAGACTTTAGACACCATTAATGAGTTTCTTTCTTCTGTTGAACACAAAAGAAGATGTTTTAAAGAATGTTGGGAACTAGACAGTTTACGGTAGCCATATATTTTTTTCCTACTATGGAAGTCAATGGCTACCATTAATCGTTTGATTACCAACATTCTTCAAAATATCTTCTTTGTGTTGAAGACAACTTGAGGGTGAGTAAATGATGACAGAATTTTTATTTTGGGGTGAACTATCACTTTAAATCATTTTATCGAATGTATATAAACTTTGTGACTGTACAGGGAAATTGTGTGATGGCAGGGAAAGATAATCTGAATTTGGCAAAAACACATAGTTTACGGTGTATGTCATTTTCAGTTGTTTGGATGGACGCAGGCTTCATATTCCTTCAAAAATGATAGATAATAAATATATAATACAAAAAAAATATATATATAATACAAAAATAAATAATACAGTACCACCCACATGAAATTTGCTCATCCTTGCCTTATTTGACATTTGAAAAAATACGCTATGAAACTTGTCAAATAAATTTGCATGCGATTACTTTGAAAGACCAGAGAACTATATAAAGACAAAGGCAAGGGGAAGTTCACAGACCAGCCTGTGATCACTTCTCTACAAACAGCATTTGTCTTTTTGTTCTGCTGTATTTTCTTGTGTTGTGGTTAAAGGGCGTGACACGCATGCCGTAACCGGATTTGATTCTAATTCATTCACATATAAAACCCCAAGGCTTTCTTTTCTTTTCGCATTTTCCAGAGGAGATCTTTTAAACGTTTAATGCTTTTGCACTTACAGTCTTACCTACTCCAGTCAGAGCATCACCGGTGCAGACTCTCATCACGGCATCTCATTAACACCGTCCCATTCAAACCCCTGTTCATGAACAAAGATGTGTAAGCAACTCCATATATTTGCACTTGTTTGAGTTTAATTGTTTGCTCTGCGGAAATACCCTTTGTTTTTATTTGAGAAGCTCATGAGGTCGTTGTATTGTGAAATTAAAATGAATCGAACAAACAAAAAAATGCCTGGATCATTAATTAGTTTAAGTAATTTGTACAGATTACAAATATTCCTTGCCATCTCTCAATACTATATCAGTTATACAAGAATTTGAAAAATGCTATTAACTCTTTCCCCGCCTTTGTCGGAATTTTCCGGCCTTCTGTATTTTCACTGTTATACCGTAGGTGGCGCTGTTTCACATATTCTGAAAGAGCACAGACTCTCCTGATCAAAACACAGGCAAAAAAAAGAGCAATAAAAGCGTATGCACATTAATCTTTGGAAAAACAACACTTTTTTATGAAACTTACCAACATTCAGGTGTTGATAAAAAAAGATTGCATGAGCCTAGAATAAAACACTTTTTTTAATTTAAAGCAGAGGTTCTGTTCTTTCTTTTGATATATTGCATGTTTAAATATTTTTACAATAAAATATTCTGGGGGCCATGAAAGTTTTGTGAAAATGATCAAAAATGCTGGCCCTGGCTGGCAACTGCTTCTTTCTTTTTTCTTTTTTTTTACGCTGGTGGGGAAAGAGTTAATCAATAGTTTGACATTTAAGTTGCATGAATGACTGTGACCAATCAGTGTCTCTCCATGGTTGCTATTGCCAACACATGATACAAATGAATTTGAAGCTCACTTTCATTTTTGAAGATTGCATAATCAATAATATTTTCAGGCCCTCGGTTTTTTCAGCGGAAGGTCCTGTGAGTGGCATTTTTACTAAGTTACATCGACTTCAATTATTTTCAGGATGTTCGATGACATCCTAGTCATCCTTGAGTCTTCTAACTGCAGATGAGCCATTGCCTTGAAAGAATAGAGCTTTAGATTGGGTTTCTGCCTTTCATGACACTCATCACTGCAATTATCATTAATGAACCTGACCCAGAATCATAATTAAAAACATAAGATTGTGTGTGTCCTTCCACTTGACAATCCCTGATGTTTTCTCTAAACCCCCACACTGTCACCAGAAATGTCAATGTAAGTTATTAGCTGAAATGTGATTCATGTATAGCTGACTTATTGTGAGTTAACAAGTTTAACCCGTTTAACTCATTATTTGCTTGGATATGCATGCATACATGCATGTAATCTGGCAATCAAGCATATTTCCGAGCAAATAAGCATATTCAAGAAAAAAATTGGACTTTTTCCTTATTCATAATATTTTGGTTCAATATCGGTTACTGGCTAATACTGTAGAGATTTTTATTTATTTATCAGTATATATATTTAATTGTGCATGCATATTTTCCCTATTTTTACATTTAGATTACCTTTGCTGTCATCCAACATTTTTAATACACAAATAATTTAATGAATCAAATGTTTAGCAAAACATTTTTTTCACACTGCATAAATTCCCTTTTAATTATTGATATTTTTTTTTCTTTATTTAGACAAAATATGATGTTTTAAGTTCTTGCCCACAACATGTAAATGGGTATCAGCATTTTTATATCAGTGCATGTCTATTTTCTTCACAGTTGGATCATGCACAGTATGTGTTTAAGTAAATAGGTTCAATTTTGATTTTATGTTGAGTTTAGACATGACTTTATGAAACCCAACGTTGTTTGTATTTGTATTTTTGGTATTAATATTGATGCAGGAATCACAGGAGTTCAGGAGGTTAGACAGAGAATGAAAGAAAAGCTTTAGGTGAAGCACTTTTCAAAGCGAACATGGCGATCCGGATAAATGGATGGGTTTGCTTTGAAGCGGTTGTGTTAAGGGGAGTGGACACCTGGTTATCTTGATCAGAGCCTCGAGGTCATGCGTCTGGAGTCACGAGTGATGGCGATTCTGTGTGACATGACACATCTTTGACATTTAATTTCACCCATCAGATAATGGCTAAGAGGAGGATGGTAGATCATTTGTGTCACTTCGGAATAAATCTGTAGAGAATGTGGGTTTTATAGGATAAAAACAGAGGTTGCAGCCACTAAAACAATGAACAATTGAGCTAAATATGGCTCTGGTGTGTTTCTTGGGACAAAATGGTGTGATTTATCTGCTCTGCATATTCTTAAAAAGCTCCACTTTGAGTGTTTTTCCATGTTGTTCAGTCGACCATGCTGAAATATGGCACAGCTGTTGAGCTTTTTTCAAAGTCTTTCAATGCATTTAAGTGAGAGTAAATGTATCACACTTAAGCATTAACTCTGTCTGTATGTAAGTTGTGTGCATTCTCTGACACTTTCACAAAAGCAAAGCGATGATGTACTCTACATAAACTAATCATTTAAAGCATGGTCTTATCAAGGGGAAATGGACAAACCTAGATAGATACTGGTGAGATATATGTTGGTGGACAATAAATGAGCTTGCATTTGCCAAACCTTGGCTGTGCTGTTTTAGTGTGTGTGTGTGTGTGTGTGTGTGTGTGCGTGAGTCATCCTTCTCTTGGATAACTAAAAATAGATAATTCGTTTGGCAGCTCTGGACGTTGGATCATTTAAAAAGTAAAGTAACCTCTACCACAAGTAATTTATATATATATACTGTATTGTATAGTACTGGCAAAAAGTGATGTCTGGCCTAGTCAAATTGACATCTTCACTATTATTTAAATATTGGTAACACTTTAGTTTAGGGTCCAATTCTCACTATGAACCAGTTCCTTATTAGCATGATTTTGGCTGTTTATTAGTACTTATAAAGCACATATTAATTCCTTATTCTGCATGATATTCTACATCTCATAATCCACCCAATACCTAAACTTAAAGGGGGGGTGAAATGCTATTTCATGCATACTGAGTTTTTTACACTGGTAAAGAGTTGGATTCCCATGCTAAACATGGACAAAGTTTCAAAAACTAAGTTGTACGTTTGAAGGAGTATTTTTGTTCCAAAAATACTCCTTCCGGTTTGTCACAAGTTTCGGAAAGTTTTTTTCGAGTATGGGTATGTGTGACGTCAGATGTAACGGAATTTCCTTATATGGGTCCTAAGGGCACTTCTCCGGTAAGATCGCGGCCGCGCGCGCACTCTTAGACCAGAGCAAGAGAGCGAAAGCAGTTCGCCATCAAAGCGCCCTGCCCGGCTTTTGGTAAGTCAATGTCACCAAAGAAGTGTGTTTTTGGTTGCCAGGGCAAGACAACCCTGCACAGATTCCCAAAGAACCCAGCGTTAAGGAACCCGTGGATGGAGTTTGTTTTCCTGAGCATAAACGGAGTTGTGTAACTGTTAGACTGTTTGTTCCCTGCATTTCGACGATGATTGTTTTATAAACAAAGCCCAGATCCACGGATTTGCAGATCGTCTAATGCTTAGGATCGAGCAGTCGCAATGATAAAGATTCGCGGTCGTGCGTTGGAACCGGACGGTGAGTAAAACTGTTGAACTGAACAAATGTCTCTGTGTGTTGTCACTAGCTCGGCGCGTTAGCACAGCTAAGCTTCGCCCACAGGGCCCGCCTCCAGCCGCTCGGTTTTTTCCGGAAAGACTCGGCACAGTCTATCTTTCTGTTATTAATATAATAAAACAAAATACTTTTTGGAGATATGAAGGATGCAATATTACTCTATAGGTACTCAAGATTAACAGGAGATTGAGTGAAAATGAGCATTTCACCCCCCCTTTAACAACTACCTTAACTATTAATAAGCAGCCATTAGGAGTTTGAGGCAAAAGTCATAGTTAATAGTAAATTAATAGTGAGAATTGGACCCTAATATGAAGAAGTGTGATCTAAATGTTATTAGGTTAAAGATTTTGTCAGAAAGTTGTGCTTGGAGTCAATTGTTTTATTTGTGAAAATGCAATGAAACATGCCAAATTGTGCCTTTTGGCCATACAGGCTGTCATACAAATCATGAACAATTGCAAAAACAAGAGAGAACCAATGAAATATTAATAACTAATTATGTTGTAGTCAATGTATGCTTTTTCCTGTGAGCTTTTTTTGCATAGTAAAATAAAACCTGTAGCTTAATTTTGATAGGTAAATATTTTAAACCAATTTAGTATTTTGTTCTTCCCTCATATTTCAAATATTTAAAACATTAAAATATAAAGTATTTTCCTCATTCCGCATGGTTTAATCGAACCTGTAGGGTCATTAAAAACAAATATCCCCCCGCAGGACATCACTTTTGACCACTATAAATATATATATATATATATATATATATATATATACACACTCACCTAAAGGATTATTAGGAACACCATACTAATACTGTGTTTGACCCCCTTTCGCCTTCAGAACTGCCTTAATTCTACGTGGCATTGATTCAACAAGGTGCTGAAAGCATTATTTAGAAATGTTGGCTCATATTGATAGGATAGCATCTTGCAGTTGATGGAGATTTGTGGGATACACATCCAGGGCACGAAGCTCCCGTTCCACCACATCCCAAAGATGCTCTATTGGGTTGAGATCTGGTGACTGTGGGGGCCATTTTAGTACAGTGAACTCATTGTCATGTTCAAGAAACCAATTTGAAATGATTCGAGCTTTGTGACGTGGTGCATTATCCTGCTGGAAGTAGCCATCAGAGGATGGGTACATGGTGGTCATAAAGGGATGGACATGGTCAGAAACAATGCTCAGGTAGGCCGTGGCATTTAAACGATGCCCAATTGGCACTAAGGGGCCTAAAGTGTGCCAAGAAAACATCCCCCACACCATTACACCACCACCACCAGCCTGCACAGTGGTAACAAGGCATGATAGATCCATGTTCTCATTCTGTTTACGCCAAATTCTGACTCTACCATCTGAATGTCTCAACAGAAATCGAGACTCATCAGACCAGGCAACATTTTTCCAGTCTTAATCTGTCCAATTTTGGTGAGCTCGTGCAAATTGTAGCCTCTTTTTCCTATTTGTAGTGGAGATGAGTGGTACCCGGTGGGGTCTTCTGCTGTTGTAGCCCATCCGTCTCAAGGTTGTGCGTGTTGTGGCTTCACAAATGCTTTGCTGCATACCTCGGTTGTAACGAGTGGTGATTTCAGTCAAAGTTGCTCTTCTATCAGCTTGAATCAGTCGGCCCATTCTCCTCTGACCTCTAGCATCAACAAGGCATTTTCGCCCACAGGACTGCCGCATACTGGATGTTTTTCCCTTTTCACACCATTCTTTGTAAACCCTAGAAATGGTTGTGCGTGAAAATCCCAGTAACTGAGCAGATTGTGAAATACTCAGACCGGCCCGTCTGGCACCAACAAGCATGCCACGCTCAAAATTGCTTAAATCACCTTTCTTTCCCATTCTGACATTCAGTTTGGAGTTCAGGAGATTGTCTTGACCAGGACCACACCCCTAAATGCATTGAAGCAACTGCCATGTGATTGGTTGATTAGATAATTGCATTAATGAGAAATTGAACAGGTGTTCCTAATAATCCTTTAGGTGAGTGTGTGTATGTATATATATATATATATATATATATATATATATATATATATATATATATATATATATATATATATATATATATACACACTCACCTAAAGGATTATTAGGAACACCTGTTCAATTTCTCATGATTCTCATGAGTACATCATGTGTGTGTATATATATATATATATATATATATATATATATATATATATATATATATATATATATATATATATATATATATATATATATACACACACACACACATGATGTATTTATGACTAGTTGAGCTGTAAATTCTTCTCACAAAGTCATTTTCACTTTCAAGTGTCTGGCAGTATCTCATTTTGAGGCAAATTATTACACAGGAGAAAAATATCTCCAAACAAAAAGCGCCTAATCCTCTTTATTCGGCTCTTTAAAAGTGAGTCTTCCGCAGGGATAATGCATTAAGCCAGGTTTGACACAGTCACTGTACAGCTTTGCCGGTGTATTTTCTGGCTCTGTCTGCATGAGACTGGCCTTGTGCACCCTCTGTAATTTCCGCGCTTTTCATGGACGGAGATGGTGAACGATGATGAAAAGCCACAGTGGTTTGCCTCTCTCTGCATCACCTCTTACTTTCAGAACTGCATATATATATATATATATTTTTTTTTTTTGATGGGTTGTTTCAGGTGTTTAAGAACAAAGTGCTTTAATTTTATAGTAATTATATTAGGTTATATCTAAAATTAAGTGAAAACAACTCATGCATCAGATAAACAGTATCTTCCTTAATAAAGTAATGATGTCTTAAAGGCTCATTTCAGGCAAAAATGAAAAACCCATATGACTTTCTCTTTTCCTTGGATCAGAAGCGGTGAGTTTTTTTAAAGAATATCCTTTTTCCAATTTCTTTTTCATTGAAATGAAAGTGAATGGAGACCGTGCCTGTCAAAATAATGACAAAAAAAGCACCATTAAAGTAGTTCAAAAATCGACCTTTTATGTTCCATGGAAGAGAGAAAGTTATATGGGTTTAAAATGAGTAAACGACAAAAGATTGTTACTTTGTGGGTGAACCATTCCTTCAATCTAGGTTTAAGAAGCTGTTGAAATCTAATAAACCTGTCTATTACGTTGGTAATTAGTAAGTACAAAGGCCCGTGCACCAAGAACGATAACTATAAGGATAACTATATTAGCATCCACACAGCAGACGATATCGTTCTGTTTATTATAAGCATGCGCTGCAGTTTTGTCGTCTTCAACTTTAAATGCTCGAGCTCTTTAAAGCAGGATGGATTCTGATTGGCTGTCAATGTTTTTATTGTTCATCAGCTGGAAAAAATCTTTCTGAAGGTGATTTCAATAATCTCATTCCTCCATGCCGTTATCATTATAGTTCTGCTGTAGAATGATTTCTGAAGGATCATAAGACACCAAAGACTGGAGTACTTGCTGATGAAAATTCAGCTTTGCATCACAAAAATAAATTACATTTTAAAATATATTAAAAAAGAGAACCATTATTTTAAATTGTAATAATATTTCATAATATTACTGTTTTTTTTTTTTTTTTTAACTGCAGGCTTGATGAGCATAAGAGACTTCTTTCAAAAACATTAAAAATAGTAATGTTTCCAAACTTTTGACTGGTACTGTATATATATATATATATATATATATATATATATATATATATATATATATATATATATATATATATATATATATATATATATATATATTTTCACAATGCAAGTCCTTAATACACGAGAACTACATTTATATATAACACTCAGCTGGTACGATCTGTTCCTGTTCAGATGCTCAGGTCATCGTTTAGCCATAGAAACAGGCAGATGAAGTAATACACCAATGGCAGAGAGAATCTGTAACTATTGTGAGCTAACTTTGAAGAGCTCTGTGATAGAAGACGAGAAGTATTACTTCTATGACTGTTCTTTGTATGTGGATCTGCGTAAGAAACATTTAGGTGATCTCGCACTTGTTGGTAATTTCTGTATTATACATTTTTCAAGGCTTGTACCTTGGATCCTATTTCATGGTTTGCATTCTCAAGCCATCGTTTTGTGCAAATGAGCGGCCGGATTGCATTAAGGGTTTTCTGTTAGAGCGGTGTCGTGTTAGCGGCCCCTAAGTTAATAGCTAATGATTGTTCATCAAAACTAACTTCAGTTGGACAATAACTTTATTAAGCTGCTTTGAAACAGTCCATATTGTTAAAAGCGCTTTATAAATGAAGGAGACTTGACTTGACTAATATTTGTATTGATGTCACAGGTCTGTGAGTCGAAGTATGCATGGAGATTAGCATTGTATATATATCATGGAATGAAGAAAAGAGCATTTGCCATGCTATTGTGATTTTGTGGAACTATGTATTACTAAAATAAATTTGAGAATTGAACTCAGTTTAATATAATATTTAAGTTGAAATGACTTGTACAGGCAAATTTAACGAAACAACAGAATGCAAGTTTTTAAGTTAAAATATATGTGAAATTTTGGTAACACTTGTTACATGTACTTACCATAGTAATAACAGTAAATTATGCAGAATTACATGCAACTAACCCTCAACCAAATCCTACCCTAACCCTATAGTAAGTACATGTAGTTTCTTAATATTACTCAGTACTTAAATATATAATTACACTGTAACAATGACACCTTAAATAAAGTGTAACCAAAATGTTTTTACAGTAATAACCACATTTTTTGTGTGCATCCCCGAGATGCTCTAGGTCTAGATCCGGGACCTGCAGTCGAAATCACTGGTGTTAAAATGTCTATCCCTCACCTTAAACTGATGCATGTATCACCTCAGGCCACAGTCTCATGAGAATAATTGTAGTTTTATCAAGGTGTCTCACAGCCAGCTCAATGCCACTCATTCTGACAGCCAAACCATGGGCTCACAATCCCTGTATTTGTCTTCCTCTGACAGTCTTAGAGCACTTTCAGAGAATGTTTTATTTTAAAGAAAGAATAGTGACTGTCAAAGAGTTTGAACAACAGTCAGTGGTTGTGAGACTGAGACCTGAATGGGGTTTAATAGTTTTAAAACCTATAGGGTCAGATACCTAATAATGAGAAGTGACCCTATAGCGTGATTTATTCAGCAGTCCTTGATAAACACAATCAGTCAAAGTCAAGGTGGACGGACCTTGATGGAACAGAGGAATAATAATATCATTTTCAAAATGATCTGAAATATACTTTATCCTTGCAATACAACTATTGTGAATTCTGTTTGAAAAACGGTAGAGTGGGTAGAGCACTTTTTACATTAGAGCCTGTGTTTTGTGCCTTTCAACACATTCTGGCGAAGTAGAAAGACTTCTTTTACACACGTCTCCCTGCTCCAAGCAGCAGGCCTTTAAAAACCCTGGGAACAGAAAAAGAAAAATACTTTTAAAGTGAATACCCATGGTATGGTGGCTTTCTGAGAGAATCTAGGTAAAATAAACGGAGGCTGAGACATTATCTCCCTGAAGTTTATAGCCAGAAACTTTTTAACTCGACTTCATAAAGAATAGTCAGAAACGCACCTGTTTTCCCACCAAGAAAACAGCCCGTTTTTGTCTGAGCTCCTGTTTTAATGTAATTTTACTTTTTACTTGCAATTACGCCTGGAGACTTGTTTTCATCTTGTTTGTCATTGACTTGCATCAGACTGGAAAACAAGGCAATTCAATTTTTAACATTTTATTTATTTTTTTTACACATAGATGCTGAGGGAGCTACATGAATTCAATTTTGTGCTAATCTCTTTGATTTGACAAATATGCCTTTCGGTGACAACCAAAAAAAAAAAAATCAACTCCAATCAAGAAACGCTTGCTTCAAATTTTAATTGCACTCTACAGTTCCTAAGACCAATTCTGCCGTATAGCACGCAGAGAACGACGTGAAAGACCACAGAAATCCTCAAATTATCCGCTCAAACTCAGCGAGACAGTCTTAAAGTCAAGTGTTAACCTTACATGACTAGAGGAAGAACAAAAAAGAGCATTTTAGAATTGTTGGAGTTTGATGTTCATTTTTTCCCCCTCACTGTGAGCACACCACACATATATTCTTCCTTTGAAATGTTTTGACCAAGTTTCCTTCACAGGAAACGTTGAGGTCAGTGCTCGTCTTTCAATCCAGAGTCAATCTCCTATTCCTTTTCAAATGCGCTGTGCAAATCCCTGACCCATATCTCATTCCCTTTCACGTGCATCTGCAGTGTAATAAATGAATATGAATGCATGTGACAATGAATGAATAAATAAGTGAATTAAAAAATAGTAATTTGAAGAAAGAATGGAGAATGAGTGTTTTGAATTGAGAGATTGAGCTTGCAATTGAATTGTTTAGGGTGTGTGTAAGAGATGACACAACAAATGCTTTTACATGAGTCATTGAAAAGTGTTATTAAAAAAAAGGAATTCTACAATTATTTGCATGACAAAACTTTTCATTCCTCTAGGTGTCTTTCTGTAAAGTAGCAGCTGGAATGGTCTGTTATACACCCAAATGATGTTAAAGTTTTCTGTAAAACATAATTATGTAGATGGCACTGACTTCATCGGTCGAATTATTCAATTTTCAGCTTGTGATCAAGACAGATGGTTTACAACAGCCTTTAATTAATATCCTTCATTTATAATAGAATGTCTTTCAAGAATATGTGATGATAGTTTTATGGTTGATCGTCTTTGCCTGAATAAATGGCCAGTGCGGTTCTTTACCTTCAGACAACAAGTCAAGCCTCATTGGCTGGCTGTGCTGGATATGAAAATGAATTCTGTGAATAATCCCTCAGTATTTTGAACACAATTTGGGAGTTCGAATAGTGGGACTGAGAAGTCATATTGCTATGTGTTTTTGTGAAGTTATATATTCTGTAAGTCTCCGTTCTCACATTTAATTTGCCATCATTAGATTATGTGTGTGTGTGTGTGTTTACTAAGCTATCTAAATGGGGACATTCCATAGCCGTAATGGTTTTTATACTGTACAAACTGTATATTCTCTCCCCTTACACTAACCCGACCCCTAAACCTGCCCGTCACACACAACTTTCTGCTTTTTTACTTTTTTAAAAAACCTTTAATTACTTTGTTTTTATACCAGATTTAGAAATGAGGACATCCATGAAGGGAGTTTCTTGGAGATTTTGGTCACTTCTGGGTACAAATTTGTCCCCAAAATATAGTTATTTTAATATAAAAATATATACATTTACATTTATGTATGTGTGTGTTTTACATCAATTTAATGATCAATTATCTCTCTCTCACTCCCTCTCTCTCTCTGTGTGTGTGTGTGTGTGTGTGTGTGTGTGTGTGTGTGTGTGTGTGTGTGTGTGTGTGTGTGTGTGTGTGTGTGTGTGTGTGTGTGTGTGTGTGTGTGTGTGTGTGTGTGTGTGTGTGTGTGTGTGTGTGTGTGTGTGTGTCTATGTTGTTATGATGTGTTGTTATGATGACTATTATTATTAACATTTTTTTTTTCAATCTATTTAATTATTAGACTTTTTGTCATTCCAATTCAAATCCCACTTCATCTTCCTGTGGGACGTGGTCGATTAAATTCAAATTAAACCTCTTCAATGGTTTTCCCCAACCCTGGTAACCTCTGATCCAAGGTCAGTCCCATTGTTTCGTGACCTCGGATGGCTAAAAGCTAGAAAGAGCATGTACCCAGTGTGTCCTCGATCCTGTGACCACACGAAACGAGATCTACAACACGTGTAGAGGCTGTTGTGCGGAACAGTCGAAGCGGGCCAGGGTGTGTACGTGCTGTGTGACCTGAATTACACTTAACGCTCCGATTGATTGAATCCTGGAAGCTGCTGAAACTCCTCTGCGGAACGGAAGGTGCTCTTTCAATCACCCCGTGAATTTCGTCATGCTTTGTGTATCGAGCCTCAGCCACAGGAGACGCACATGGATAGAATAACTAAGGCAGCCGGGGAAAGTTCAGAACCGAGTTCACCCCGATCACCCCGACAGGTTTGATTCCTTCATTAAAAGCACTCAAGTGAATTATAAGCAATTACAGTCATGGAAGCGCATTTGGGAGCATGTGGCCCGTCTCATGTTTTGGCACTCGCTGTAAACAACGGCTGGTCTTTGTTGGAGAGTTCTTGAACTCGCAGCCTTCTTTCTCGGTTCCTGAAACAGTGTCTAAATTAGGTTGAGGATATGATACTAAACTGTACGGGTTTGATCTTCATTTCACCTTAATTAAAGCGTGGCTTTTGGCTCTTTGATAAGAGGATGAGAACGCTGTGACTCCACTCATTTCCCTACAGCTCTCAGTCAGACCTGGATTACAATTAGACAGTAAGATGGCAGGAGTTTCAGATCAAGGGGCAAGTGATAATAATGATACTGGCTGCAGAAATACAAGACGAGGGTGTAGACATTATCAACCGAAGAAATCTCAAACAACAAAGGAATTGGCATAGCAGTTCACATGTATGACAATCATGGTCAAAAACTGAATTTGAACATGCTTTAACCAAACGTCTTTTGATTAATACATTTATATTGTGACAACTCTCTGAAGAATTTAGCATGGTAATGAATATGACAATAGTTGTTTCCATCCACCTATTTTTATGCACGTTTTGAGATATCACATAAAAAAAAAAAAACGCTGGATGGAAACGGTAAGATGAGCATAAATTCTAAAAATGCACATAAAAAACTTGCATCGATTTTTTTTTTTATCCGATACGAAAACATAAACTACGATGGAAACACATTTACCAAATAAATTCCTCAATGTGCATCAAAAAAGACATGTGACGTTGCGATGGGACGGCATAACTGGACCAACCAGCGGATTGATCTCATCTGAAGTGCTGTTTATAAGGGGTTCAAGCATGAAATGCTGAAACCCTATTGTAATTGTAAGGATTTGTAAAACTGATCGTGCAGGCCAAACCGTAAGGCCTAGAGACTTGAAACCTCGGCAGATGGTAGGCCTCAATTTGGGGAGAACCTATCAGAGTATGACCCCGATTGGCCCATAGGTGGCGCTACAGCAACCAAAAGTACAAAATTGCTCATAACTCTTAGACCGTTTGTCCTAGACTCAAGGACATAAACTCCTTACACCACTGTGATCCATGGCTCAAGGCAGACAAAATGTGTATCTCCAATTTCTATTTAGGCAGGAAAAATTTTCTGCTATGTCGAATTTTGTCCAAAACCTGCAATCACGTGATTCATATCAGTTGATAGATCTTCTCATGCTGAACAACTTTGCCTCAAGAACCACTGCTGTCAATCAATTTGTTCGTTAAATACTAGCGATTATGTTAAAAACCTACTTTTGCAAACTAGATCAGATCAGCGAACTAGATCGCCCGATCAGAACCAAACCAGTGCAGTACAATTCTCTGGACTGTCAAGATCAATAATTGTCAAAAAAAAAGTTGAACTTTACCCTTTGGGTAGCAATAACAGGATCATTTTGAAAATGGGTGTGGCAAAAAAACACTCAAAAGCCTATAAATCCTTAATGAAAACACATACCGGTATGTGAGCATATGTGACATAACATTCTGAACAACATTTTATGGAGATCGGACCATAGGTGGCACTATAACTGTTAAAAAGCTTTAAAAACAATATATTTCATTAGTAAATTGCCTTATCTGCTTAAAGGCCTTGAACCCTGCTAAATGCTGCTTGCAGCTTTAATTATATTAGTCTTTAGTACATTAGTCTTTAGAACAACTGTTTTAAGGAATTAAGGCACCACTATGTATAGTAATTATTATAGTATTAAAAGAGTCTATTCTAACACAGGTCATGTGAAGTCCTGTAAAACCCAGATGTTTGCACAGTTTGCATTACTTTGAAATGCATTACTCGTCACATGATAACATTTGTACTGCAGCATTAAGCAGAAAACAAGACCAGAATCTGACTGACGTGCAGCGACCCGATGGCCTCCGCCTTGCATCATTTCCGAGGAGCTCACATTATTATTGTGCAGCGAATCCTTGTTTTTTTCAGTAAATGTGGAGTATTGTGAATGCACATTATTTATTTCTGTATAATTAACAGTCTGGTTGTATAACAATGTGCAGATGTATTGCTGTGTGCCTAGCCTAATAATACACACTTCAGCCAGCATCACTAGTGATAACAGTGTCGTCTAATTGAGTTAATCTTTTAAACAAGTAACAGTACAGGAAGGTTTGTCAGTCCATATTACAACAGACCACTAATGACTTACAATTATAAACTGATTGCAGAAGCGTTGTGAGAAGCACATGCTCCCTCAGATTTGGGATTTGGGGTAATTCATTTGTATTATTACTAAGTAAAATGGCTGAAAATAAACAAATCATGTCTAAATTTGGTCAGACGAGTCAAATGTTTTGCAGATCAAATGTCTGTCATTTCATTTCATTCCAGATTAGACTATCTAGACCATATATATAATTAAATATATATATATATATATCATGTTAAGTAGAGAGAAAGGGAATGTGATGTATTGGGTTGTAAAAGATAAAATGCTCTGGGCACTTCTTTGAATTGATCTATATTGCATCATAGCAGTGCACATGTGATTATCTGTATGAAACCCACCATAAGGTTTCCTATGTAGGTCAACAAACACTCAGGTGTCTCTTTGGAAGAGTGTGTGTGTGTGTGTGTGTGTCTGCTCTCCAGCCAATGAACCATTACATGCTTTTTTTTCTCTTAGAGAGCGAGACCGTATGAAGTATGTCCTCTCCACAAATATGTGCACACACTCGGTGGAAGGCAGAGTTCACTGTGAATGTAGAAAGAAGTGACAGGGTTACAGGAATACTGCACTGTAACATTATCATCATCACCATCACAGTTTGCTGCTGGCTTCTGTTGCCGTCACCACGTTAGGACCAAGATGCCTGGCATTGAGCGAGCCACAATTCAATGACCTGTCTCCTACAGCTCAGGGGATCATGCTGACCGTTAGTGACCACAGGTCAAAGGTTATCTGAGTCTGTCCTTTAACTGTGTTTTTAGTCCACTATAATGTTTACAGATTTCACTTCCATTGTTTGTGCCATTGGTTTTTTGTGGTAATCAACATTATGTTAAAAGTGCACTTGTATTGAGCCCAGAATATCCTAGTTTACCACATATACAGTGAGCCTGAATTACCTGGAATTGAAGATTTTATTTTAATTTATTTTATTTTATGGATTTTTAGAATAAAGTTGTTTTGAATAAAGTTTGGAGAAGTTCTATGCATGAAACTTCTCTATTAAGGACTTATTAAAGATTAAATAAAGATGAATTTGAAGGCATATTACTCTGTCCATTCTGTCATTAAGCATGCAACAGATGCAAACAGTCAATTTATTCAGTGTTTGGTTAAATTACATAAGGGTGTTATCACAGATTGTGTTGGTATGGCATATTGTAGGTGTTAATGAGACATTGTGATTTTTCGAAACCTGGAAAACAAAGGAAATAAAGTGTCGGGCACACACACACACACCAATAATCACAGGCTTAACAATTCCCTATACAGCGACACAAGTCTATTCTCGGCCACATTCTTCTTTCTTATCGTGTTGTCATTATATCCAATCAAATACACAAGACAGAACTGAAATGAGCAGTGGCGCTTGTGTAGAGTAATGGATCCACAATGTTTCAATCCTGAGAAAGATGGAAACACACAGGCTAGATTGAACGGCCATGAACCCTTTCGTCTCGAGTCATTGACATCTTTCTTACAAATTCAAATATAAAAAGCCTCCTCGACCCATCCACAATCGCTATTCAAACACCTCTTTAGAAATCAATTTGTCTCACTGTTCTGTCTCGTTTGTGATTGTTAATTAAGGAAACTTGCTGCAATTGCGTTGTCGAATTAGACCTCGTCAGCCTTCTGTGCTTGTAATTGTTGCTCTCGATGCTTTATGCTGGTGTAGTAGCCCTTGATTGCCTCTTGCATATGCATTTCACCGTGAATTACTTTCACAACACAAGCAGCTTTTGATCAGGCCAGCGCAAGTGGCGTCTTATCCTGTGTGGCCATTTGCATTCTAATTCCATATTGACTTGATTTCCAAGGTAATTAGAGACACATAGCAGAGCATCCTGGCAGATTCATTCTTTTACTTTTTCTTTTCATTGACATTTCTTTTATTGCGCGAGGGCTCTGTGTCGACGAGCCGTACAGGAAAATTGCGCAAAAGCAAACAGATTCCACGCGCCCCCCTGAAATGATAACATTTTCCCCTCCATCAAATTATCTTGCAAATGAGAAGAAAATGGCACGCTTGTCTTCAATTATGGGAAATGATAGTGGACTGCGTAAAAACAAGCACCTTTCATGGTATGCAAACGCTGCTAATTTGCTGGTAATGACTCCTCTTTAAGCCGAAACTGCATGCAAAACTGCACAGATATGGAAATGACACTGGCGTGCCCATTTTTCCTGGTCCTTTTTAGGGCTGGTGCATCGTGAGCCTCATTGTCTGCACTGCTGTAAGTCTCTAGTGCTGTGTCTGATTTGATTGGGTGATCGACATGGATGTAACCTGGTGACGAAATTTCTCTTTGCAATTGTGTTGAAATCAAGGGGTCAAAGTGTGGCTGGATAGTGGTGGACAAAAAAAACATCTTTCTCCATTGACGGACATTCAAAACTAGGGTTGTGTTCTGACAAATTAAATTATGAAGCAAGCTACATTAAAATTTTAAATTGAATATAATGAGGTAAAATATTAAAGTTGTACTGAATGTCCTTGTATTTTGATGGTTTGGTCAAACTAGTAGGGTCATTAAAAACAAATATCCCCTCTAGACGTCACTTTTTAATGTAGATAAAACATTAAACCAACACAAGGGGGAGCACTGGGGCATTTGGGCAATTACATTTGACATCCAGAAGAAATGTTACTTCCTGTTATTTCAGCTTTTTCATTGACCTTTTCTAATTCTAGTCTTTTTTAACAGGTTATTACATTTGGTTGAAGGAGGTAATTATCCTCACAGCATGGATCCAGGGTTTACTTCCACAAAGATTTGAACAGATGTGTGATGAAACAGAATATCCTGGAAATTATTGTGAAATTAATCTGGTCTTTTTCTAAAGAAAAGAGAATTAAGTGGCTCCCGGGATAGGACACGGTCTTATTGGACTTGAACCTCGGTGGTACGGTGTTTGGTGCTGAAAGAATGTAGCCATTTCATGTTCATCTTTGTGTAAATAGTTAATGAATTGCAGGTGATATGTGTATTTAGTTTGGAATTAATTGAATTTTAATACTCAATCAATTTAGAAAAATTAGATTTTAGAATATTAGCCAAAAGTTAAGAGAATTTCCTTGCTTAAATATCTGTTTTCTCCTGGATACTTGCATTGGAGGTCTGTGTGTGTGTGTTTAGCAGTGGTTTGCATGAGCCTGGAGGCTCAGATCTCTTAAACCTCATGATTCACCCAGTGGGCTTCAAGGCGACTGGTCATTTTGTGTTCAAACATGCCTTGAAGAAACCTCTTTAGGAAGCAGGTGCCCTGCGCTCTGAACCATAACACTTCAGACTAATGCTTTTACCAGCCAATGGTGCCTGTGTGTCACTGTCATCTATGTGAATCACTCAATCACTTTTCCCATGGGTTTTTGAATTGAGTTGTTGTTAGTCTTAGACTGCTTAGGCTATGACAGAAATGGTCATGTTCACAACATCATCTGTGTTGTAAATATAGGATGAAATAGTATTAACATCTGGAAGAATATAAATATTAGTTGTGCTGTGCTTATTCATTTTGTTTTAAAACTGAGTCATGTTTATTTGAATAACAGTATTCCCACACTTTTTGACCAATGGACTTCCATGACATTTTTCGAGCAGATCGTGATTACAAAATATAGTATATTTTTTTCCTACTATGGAAGTCAATGGGACCCAGAAACTGCCTGGTTACTGACATTCTTCTAAATATCTTCCTTTCTGTTCAGCAGAAGAAAGAAATTCATACAGGTTTGAAATAACATGAGGGTGGGTATATGATGACAGAATTTTCATTTTAAAGGGAACTATTCCTTTAACTGTATTTCTGATCAAATAAATAAAGCCATGGTGATCATAATAGGTACATTGTATGGGTCAAAATTATCGATTTTTCTTTTATGCCAAAAATCATTAGGATATTAAGTAAAGAGTGAATGCTCTTTTTTGTGAGTGAATGCAGCACAATCGTGAACATAAATGAACAACAACAAGACGATGTTCTCAATATTTTGATTTTTTTTTTTTTTTTGGCACCCTCAGATTCCAGATTTCAATAGTTGTATCTCGACCAAATATTGTCCTATCCTAACAAACCACACATCAATGGAAAGTTTATTTCAGATGATGAATAAATCTCAATTTCAAAAAATTGACCCATGTGACTGTTTTTTTGGTCCAGGGTCACATTTATTAAAATAATAACAAAGGGGTTGGAAACAACGCAAGGTTGATTTTTGTATGAACTGCTCCTATAAGACATTGTTTTGAATTTCTCCCTTCTCGAAGAATGTTGCGCAGTGATATATGTCTAGCAGTGTTAATTTATTGATTGGTTAGGTTTGAAAAGGCCAGAGAAATGAGCTTAAACGTTGGTTTAGCTGAGTTTTTCCTGCTGTTGTTTGTGAGGGAGTTTAGCAGTGTGAGTCAGAGCTCTCTCACTCCTCAGTCAGAGGATGTTGCCACTCTAAACTGGTTGGTATGCCAGTGTGTAAAAACTAATGGCCACATCTGTCAGGAGCAGGGAAGCAGGGCCAGGATTTACCTGACAGCTCCAAAACTGAGCACAAGCCAAACAAACAGCTTTTTCCATCTGTCACATCACCTCTGACTGTGTGCCGTGGGCCGGGTTCAACTAGTGGACGACACCTTTTTACACCGGGGACAGGAGGAGAGGTGGAGATGGAGGGATGCCAGACTGCTTTTCCCACAGGTGCCAGGGCAGCAGAACGGTGAATGAACAGAGCTCCTGTCTTATCCTATCTGCCTGCGTTAGGAGTAAAATATGACATCCACATCTATAGTGGAGATGAATGCTTGGAGTCAGCATTTTGGGATTTTTTTTCACTCTCTTGCAGGACTCAATGATAGGTGTGAGGCTTGTTCAGGCCTGTTGACAGAACCAACGCTTGCTCAAATGGGCCGGTGCTGAATTTTATATGTTGTTGTCATGCCACATCTTGAGCCCCTTTCACACAGTGTGACGATCCTGGCAAATTGCAGGGAAATTGCCAGAACGTCTTCTGTGTGAACGCAAACACGACCCGGGATTGATGCCGGCATCGATGCCGGGTTGGGGACCTAGTAACATTGGCGTGTTCAATCCCGGAACGCGCGCTGTGTGAACAAAAGCCGTCATCAATGCCGTGTCGTAGTGATGACGCTGAAGCCGGGATCGTTTGCCAGCTGTGAAACGGTACGTAATGCGCTTTGATCGAATCAGAGTAAAAAATGCACAAGAGTGGTTTCTCGAGAGAGAGAAATCGCAGCTCATAAGCAAACTTGAGAAGCTGCTGAGACATTACATGTCACGTCGATGTCACGTGTCTTTACAGGATTTTTACGGGTTGTGTGTGTCTCTGATCCCGGAAAATCACTGGCAGTGTGAATGAACCAAAATCAAACGAACCCGGGTCACTTTATCCGTGTATTTTCCGGAATCTCTGTGTGAAAGGGGCTTTAGTGAACTGCCCAGAAAGCCCTCTGTGAAGGCTGGCTGTGATTGGATAATGACTTGGATTCGAAAATTGGGTTGGTATAGGGTTAAGGTTTGGGTTTGGTTTGGATTAGATTGAATTGCTTGGAATTATTCATATTGATTTTTTATTTTATTTTGAAACTATTTTCACTTAGCAATTGCTAGTAAATTTCACAAACAATTACAAAGAAACAGTATGTAAAGATCCATTCACTTTAACGATAACTATAAAGTTTTAATAATCATTCTAATTAAATTTTTTTCCAGCTGAATTTTGACAGCCAATTTTAATCCACCCGAATTTAAAGAGTTCGAGCATTTAAAGGTGTAGATGACAAAACTGCAGTGCATGCGTTGGTGTGGACGCTAATATAATTGTTGCCATACGTATCTTTATAGTTCTCGTTGTTGGTGTGAACGGGTCTTCACACATTGCATTACATGTGATATTTTAATGAAATAATGAAATGGTATTTACTTGTAAAACATTCTACAATTTTTTTTTAATATATTTACAACTTTGTCAGGATCAAATAAAGTGTTACCAAATATTGGCTAATTAGTTAAAGCAAGTTAAGCTATCAGGCTAATCTTTATGGCATTCTGAAATATCAGGATAAAGCATTTATGCATTTTGACATTTATGCATCATGCTTTCACAATCTTTTCTCACATGCATCTGTCTTGGTGCTATAGGCTTATCTGTAAGACGTTGTTGATGTTGCTGAAATTATAATTATGTTCCCCATAAAATATAATATTTTTAATACTTTATCTTTAGGCTTCAGATGAACTGCCTTGAACATACATGGGTTAATGTCATGTGTTCATGAGTGTCAAGTGTATAATATACAGCTATTATGGCAAAATATTATACAAAAAATATATTTAAAGTTGTGAAGTAATGGAAATATGAACATGTTTTCTTCTATATTGTGACGTACATCTGATTGAAATGAATTATCGGAAAAAAATGTAAGGCGGGAACTTGGTTCTATCCATGGGTTTTTGAACGGAGGCAGGTCTGAATGCAAGTTTGCAGTCAGTAAGAATACATCGTTTATGAGGACAAAATGATTGGAGAAGTCTGGCATACGTCATAAAAAAACATGCATAGGTGATTCATTCACAAAAAGATCAATAACATGCATTTACAAAATGAGTTTTTGTTTCGTATCGACTTTGTGCATTTTTAAAGAAACACAAAATAGCACAAAACGACTATAGTAAATAAATGCACAATGCTTGCATGAATAAACAAACAAACAAATTAATTAAATTATTAGGATTTTTTCCCCTTCTTTCAGGTCAGTTAAAGTAAAAACCTTTGTTGTTGAGCCTTTGTGTTGTCTTTTAGACTGAACTACGAAATCTGAATAGTGAGAGTTGCATCACATATAACATTTCTTCAGACGCTGGGTGTAATTTCCTGAAGGACCCTCACTGCTCCCATTCTTGAGGCTTGAAATGCCTCTTGAAACTTCAATATATAGAGTGAACACCTTGGGTCATAGCACTTCAAGTTTTGCACAATGTGACACAGCAATTATCACATGCTGAGTATGATAAAGCAGTTCTCCATGAATTTGTAATGGAGCCACATGTTGTTGAACAGTGCCTCGATTAGAGCGCAGCTGTACAGAAAGTGACGGGAGGATTGTGACTGTTCACCCATGAGCACAATCTCTAGGTTATTCATGGTGCTCATACATCACACAGATTTGTGCCATGGACATCCACCAGTGCAGTTTTGGACTGGACTTTGGTTTGCAAGGCTTTCCTGTAAGTTCATTTGGGAGTAGAGCATCCAAGCAAATTGCATGCATGACAAGTTGACTAGTGACATGCATGCCTACAGTACATATACAATATTGTATGTTATTTTTTTCCCATAAAATATTATATTTTTAATCTTTATCTTTAGGCTTCAGATGAACTGCCTTGAACATGCATGAGGGATATAAGTAAATACATGTTTCAATACAAGTTTCCCAACTTGTCTGAGGTTTTAGTGCAACCTCTATGGCAGCAGAATTTAGGTATAAAACTACAGGGACCATGCATCCATCCATCCATCCATCCATCCATCCATCCATCCATCCATCCATCCATCCACTCTTCCATGCACTCATCCATTCTTCCATGCACTCATTCATGCACTCATCCATCCACTCTTCCATCCATCCATCCATCCATCCATCCATCCATCCATCCATCCATCCATCCATCCATCCATCCATCCATCCATCCATCCATCCATCCATCCATCCATCCATCCATCCATCCATCCATCCATCCATCCATCCATCCATCCATCCATCCATCCATCCATCCATCCATCCATCCATCCATCGTGTTCATGAGTGTCAAGTGTATAATATACAGCTATTATGGCAAAATATTATATATAAAAAAAACAACTAGTGACATGCATGCCAACAGTACATATACAATATTGTGTAAAACACATTTCATTTTCAAATGTTTGATTTTATGATTTTATTGCATGCATAAAACAGCTGTAATGCAATTCAATCAGTAGAACTGTATAATCCTTGCAAATATTGATGTAAACTTGGATCTACATTCATCACATTGAAGTAAAAATGAAGAATCAGTTCACATATTTATTGCATAACTTCACATAAATTCACATAACTTGTCGTTCTCTCTTACCTCTAATGCAAATTCCATGCTAATGATCTTCCCTCAGGTGAAATTTTACCCGAGTTGAATGAAGTTGCTCATATTTTCATAAAAATATGTACATCTGATAAACCATATATTTTACACATACACACACACACACACACACACACACACACACACACACAAAGACATAATTAATATTAATTGCATTTATGCATTTTATGGCAGGCCCATTTATTCAAGGCGGTGCTTTGTGTTTATGCATCAAAAGGCCTGTGTTTAGACTTGCATCGTGAAAACTGTTTTGTGACCTTTTCTTCGTGCATTATTTGTAGTGCTCCACGGCGTCAGGGACCGGCTGTTAGCATGTTCTGTTTGCCTCTACTGTACTAGTATTCAGTCTGTAGATCATACCCTCAAACACCAGTGTTATTGTACTCAAACATGAGGGCAACAGTCCAGAGAAGCACTATATTTCCCTTTATGAGTGCACTTTATCATTCATTAGACAAAAAGAAGCACTGTTGATGGAAATTTTCTCACCATTTCTTTTCACATAAAGTGGAAATTATGGCAGCTGTAGTCTTTTTTTTTATGTTGTAATGTCTCGTATGCATGTACTGAGGAGATGAAGAGTGGCTCACCTCAATTGAGCGGAACAAAACAGACAGGGTTAAGGACCTGAGGAGCTGCGGGATTTCATTTCAGGGCTGTTTGAAGAAGCTGTTTTAAATTTGAAATAAATCACTTTACCCGGACTCTTCGGGAGACTGAGCATGGAGGGCAATGAGTGTAAAAACCCTGCCTTGTCAAACTCTTCTAAAATCAAGGTCTGGGACGGTGCATCCTTCTCTTGGGCTTTCTCTGGAAAATACTTGATTCAGAATGCAAGTCAGCGCCGTGATCAAATCCCCCGTGATTTGTCTCGTTGGTTTCTGCTTTGTTCCATCAGTTGTTTTTCACACATTTGTTTACTCATTTTTTATTACTTCAGCAAAGCTAAATAAAGATTTCAGCAGATGTGATGTGAGTTTGCTACGAGCACAGAGGTGTTTAGAGATGCGGATAGTTCTGTGCTGACAGAGTCTTTCATATAAACCATAATTATAGCGGATAATGAAAATTGATATCGTTGCAACTGGATAGACGCCATTCAAACGGCTGAAGTTAACTTGTTTAATGCATATTTTATTTCCATTTCTTTTGAGATCAGACTGTATCCGGGCGGACCCCCTGTTGTACTTCTGTGGAAGTCCCTAGGAGTCACGGACCCTCTTTTGAAGATCCGGTTTATTTCCCTGGATCTACTGAAGCTCAGAACTTGTCATTTGTTTGTTTGCGAGTTGATGAATGTCTCCCAACCGCCTCCGTGTTCAGTCTGGGGAGCTAATGCTACACGAGCTGAGATGTTAACCTGGTTTCTTCTTCTCTTGAGAGATCATCCCTAGCTTTCATGTGTCATATCTCTGTGTATCCACTGCCTTTTGGGAGACCGAAGTCACATTTGCCTTGATCTCTGATCAAGGATTGAGATAGATGAAGCTTGGGCACAAAACGTACTGTGGCCGTGTTAAGAGGTTAATTAGATGAGAACGTCTCCGCATGCTGTATTATGTTTTCTATTCTGTTCCTCTATCAGAAGATAAATGCCAATGTTCCCTGCTTGTTCTTTTGGTGATACAGGATCATTAGAGCAGATATTAGCTGTGCTTTTACCATGGGTGCAGGGTGTTCTGGGACAGAAATGCATTGTGCCTCTTTAGGTGTGTCTCTCTGACAGAACATGCCCTACATTCACTGTCTATGGAGCAAAATATCACCTAAACATGTTTGTTTGTTAAAAAAAAAAAAAATTGGTGTCATAAGATTTGAAGGGAACAATTTTTCATGTGAATCAGATAATCTTTTTTTCCTTGCAATAACTGATTCATTTAATGGACTTTTTTTCTTTTATATACAATATATTATGGAGTAAGAATGGCAATAACACTATTGGAGGTTGTTTCCTCCACAGAATGTAACAATTTAAAAGATCATTTACATTTTTTTTCTTGCAAATGTGAGTTTATATCTCACAGTTCTGACTTCTTTTCTCAGAATTGTAAGATATAAACTTGCAATTGTGGGTTATAAAGTCAGAAACCTGTAATTCTGACTTGTTTTCTTGCAATTGCAAGTTTAAGTCTCAAATTGTATTTTATTTTATTTTATATAGTCCCCAAAATAAATTGGATGTTAAAAACTAAGACTGTCAGTTGTTTTAGTGCTCGTGACATTAGACATTATAATGTACAGTATGAAAAATTTCTATTATTTTGAGATTTAAATGTGATCTAAATGTTACAAAGAAATTATGAACACATGCAAAAACAAGAGAGAACCAGATAAACATTAATAACTGATTATGTTTTTTTTTTTTGCATAGTAAAATAAAACCTGTAGCATTTTTTACCTAATCATTTTGTCAGATAAATACCTTAACCAAGTTTCGTGTTTTGTTCTTCCCTTACATTTAAAATATAAAGCATTTTCCTCAAATTGTATGGCTTAATCAAACTTGTAGGGTCATTAGAAACAAATATCCCCTCTGGACATCACTTTTGGCCACTACTGTATATATCCAATATGAAATGAAACCACTTCATTAAAAAAAATGATGTAATATTGGGCGATAACCAATAATGCAAATCCCTATATGTATTTTTAAAAGATTCAGTGTGAGTTTGAGTTTCATATTTGCAGTTATAGGAGGGAGTGCATGATTTGCAACATAAATATGCCAAATTAAAGGACAACAAGTAGCCTTTTATCAGTTGAGCAACTTGCCAGTATATTGAATTTAGAACTAAATTATGATTTAAAGCAAATTTAATGACAAACTCCATGGGTTGCATTGCACCAGAAAACCTCTCAAACTTTGAAATCAAAACAAAATGAATATGGCATGCATATTGAAAGTACAGGTGTTGAGTTAAAGCGTGATCTCCCCTGTGGCTCACGATGTGCTGACATCAGCGTTCCAGCTGTTTCCAGAGGTGAGAGGGCTAAACATCACGCTGACTTTCAGAGCTTTAGAAGTCAATGGCGTGTTTATTTATTCATTTATTTTCGGCCTTTCAAGTCTGTCATGATTGAAAGACTTATGTGTTTACTGCAAATGTACTTTGCGGTCGAAAGAGTCAGAGAGCGAAAAAAGCGTCATGATTTAATATACTAATTATCTCTGTCAGCTAATTAGAATTTAGCATTTTGCTGGTGTAAATAGTGAGCGACGTGAGCACCTCGGCCGCTGCGGGGAAGAAGCTGACGTCAAGCTGAGAGCTTCGCCATTCACACGCCGGCTTCAGCCTCATTAATTACGCTCAGTAAGAGTTCAGATGCCGTGCTAATGACTGAGAGTGGCTCTGAATGAAATCAAGCACACAAGACGGCTCCTTTATTTCCCTTATCCCTGAGAGCTCTTTTTATGCATTGAAAACCTTGACTCTAATGGATTTCATACTGTACTGTTCATGCTGTCATGACATGTGTGTGTTTTGTGGGTCTCATGTTCTCTTGACATGTTTCTCATCAACATTTATAATAAGTAAAATCAAAGATTAGAGGCGATGGATCCCTGACCTTTTCATGATTGTATATCAGGGCCGTGTCTTCTGAAAGGCAGAAGCGAAGTCTCTTTCTCTGCATTTTTGTATTATGTAAATTCATGTCCCAGTTCCATTTGTTGTTTACATGGTTTCTGGGTTAAGGCGAAATCGTTCAAAAATGTGGTGTCAGTAAAATGATTATTTAAGTCTCTTATATGCTCACCAAGCCTGCCCAAAATATACAGTAAAAAAGGAAACATTGTGAAACATTATTACAATTCAATATAGCTCTTTTCTATTTGAATATATTGTAGATTATTCCTGTGATCAAAGCTGAATTTTCAGCATCATTACTCCAGTCTTCAGTGCCACATGATCCTTCAGAAATCATTCTAATATGATGAAGAAACATTTCTGATTATTATCAATGTTGAAAACAGTTGTGCTGCTCAGTATGTTTGTGGAAAACATTTTTTTTTTTTTTTCAGGGCTCTAAAGTTCAAAATAACAGTGTTTTTTTTTTTTTAAATGAAAGTCTGTGATTGTGTAAAAATCGTTACTGTGACTTTTAATCAATGTAATGCATCCTTGCGGAATATAAGTATTAATTAAGACCATTATTCTGCAACTGACCAATCAGAATCAAGTATCGCAGAGTGTAATAACCACATACTGAGGCTATATTTCATTCTCACATTCTCTTATTTTCATTCTTCGAGATCTTTGCACCATGATGCATGGTTGTGGAGTGCATGAAACATTTTCTTATCTGCTTCTACCAAATGCATCTTAATTTGACATTTTCAAGGAGCAACGTTTTTGGATATAAACAAATGAAATATTTTAATTAGGGACAGAGCTCCCTTAAAGGGTAACTCTCGCCAAAATGCAACCTAGGGTCTTTTTGTTAATCTACTTAAGGCAAACTTTCATTTAAAAGCATAATTAGAATGGAAACGCCACTTTTAAGTTTGACTGTATTTTCGTTTTAGGTTAAATGCCTTGTGAATGGGAGTGAATGGGGCTCGTCTATGATAGCATCAAAAATCGCTATTTTTAAAACACTAAGAAGGCTCGACACAACATGAAACTTTGCTGGAAGTATCACCAGGGGCTCTACACATGAACTCGATTAAAAGTACAGACTTATTTGTTTGTTCATATAATTCTATTGGGAAACATTTCATGAGAAACGTTCAGTGTATTTTTTTTTGTAAAAAAAGTTTTTCATTCCGTGTTCCTGGCAGAAGAAGAGAGAAGCTTGTTTGTGAGAGCATCATGTGTCACTGTGATTCCTCTGAAGGCCAAACAGCACATTCTTCTTCAGCTGATGCTCGTGACCCCCAGGTGACCCCTGTGAGGGCCAGTCCCTCTTTCCTTCCCTTTCTCCCCTGTGTACAGACTACCTTCAAACAGAACAACAACTCCAGCTCGCTTCAAAGTGGCCTTTTTGTCTCTCTAGCATATGGCGCTTGTTGTTTGAAGTCTTAAATGTCTTGTCATTTAGGATAGAATGCAAATGCACTGAAGTGCCAGACTAGACATGCATGTGTGGGTGATTCCTTATGTAATATGTCCATCTGGAGAATCAGTCTTAATGTTTTGATATGTTAAAAGCAAATGATTATTACATTTCATAAAGGCTGAAACGACTCTGAACTGTAAACTACATTTACAGTAAATTGCAAGATTGTAAGTACTCACTTAAAAATGTTGGGTTAAACATAACCCAACAAATAACCCAATTATGGGTTGGTATAGCACCTTCCCAACTGTGGGTTATTTTAACCCGATGCATTGGGTTAAACTTTAGTTGGGTTAAAATAACCCAACAGTTGAGTTAAATATTTATTTTTATTTCTGGAAATTACCAAACGATTTAAAAAAATGACCCAATATTTTTGGAAAATAACCCAACATATTGACCCAATATGTGTAACCCAACGGTTGGGTTAAACAAATAACCCAATTACTAGTTCACCTGTAAATTAAAATATTGTCATCATATACTCAACCCTATGTTGTTTTTCTCCCGTCAAACACAAAAGGAGATTTTAGGCAGTATGTCCGAGCTTTTGTGAGTACTAAAGTAAGTTTAGACCTTGGCGTAATAGTAAAAGAGAGATAGAGAGAAGGCAGATGCTCACATACAGTAGGCTATACCACCCTAGCAAACTCAACATTACATTAACATTAGTGGATGGTTCTCGTTGGTGAACCAGCTCCTAAAAATGTGCTTTAGTGGTTTAATTTTTTAGAACCGAAAACTAATATTCCCAGAACATTATGGATGAGTGAATGCATAGGTATGTACAGTATGCTTCATTTATTGCTATAGCCCATTTTCTGCTGAAAGCCCTGAACGTTTAACTTATGTTTAAGTATCTTAAGAGCCTGAGGCAGAAAATCCCTTGTTAAGACAAGCTTTTCTTTCAGGGGTCTTAATAGGGGATTAGAGGAATCCTCTGGCCAGAGCATGCATCTGAATTTAATCCACCTTGTAAGATTGCCTTTAATTGTCATAACCTGACAGAACGGAACAACAGAGACTAATGCGAAGCCCTAAATTAGCCATAGAGAATTAAAATATGTCAACCTGGTGTAGCAAGGATCTGCATCCTTACATATAAATTCTGAATAAAGTGGACAAAATGGACCTGATTGGTCTGAGAAGGCTCTTCCCACATCAGAATTACAAGAATACACTGGAGATTGTCATGAAATAAGCAGATAAATGCTGAGGAATACATTATATGTTTTCATTTATTTTAATCCTTTTGTGTGTGTGTTTTTTTTTTTTTTTCTTGGCTGCTGAAGAATTAATTGGAATATTTTAACGTGAGGCCGGACTCTGAAGGATTCTCCTTCGTTCGAGCCCAGCGTGTGCCAGATATTTAACCCATTAACCTTTTCTTTTGATTGGAGAGGAGTGCTGCGGCTCCATAAAAATACCATTGCTGAGTTATCTTCTCTCTAAACATTAAATGACCAAAATTACCTCGGTTGGACAGCTATGATAATGCACTTCACTGTGATGAATAAAACGCCATCTTAGATGGAGTGGATGGAAAGAGAGCGAGATAGAGAGCAAGTTAGATTACACGATGAGAGGTCTGCTGTGGTTTTAAACGCACTTGACGGTCTGGTAGAATAAAAAACATCTTTGAAGTTTTTTTCTTGGTGTCATAATCTTATGTTCATACACTTGTAGATTTGAATCTTTAAAAAATAAGTTGTTTTTTAACAGCAACATGGACTTCAATGCCCTTTGCTCATATGCACATGCTTGTTTTAATGCTGTGCTGTGTGTGCTGGGAGACTTTCTGTCGTGCGCTTCAAGCTAGCGGCTTCACTTTGAACTGGTGTAATGATGTCATGCTTCATCTAATGAGTCATTTTATGCTGACATATTCGAACTCCACAGTGTCACTTCTAATGAGTTTCATAAACATTTGCTTTGAAATTTTAATTGAATAACCCTGTCATTTTGCAAATGTGATATGGACATATATTTTTGTAATTCCAAAATCATCTCAACCCTTTTGAAGCACCTTAGGCATGTGCAAAACCACTTTATCTGAATATTTAAAAATGCATTTCATTTGAACCTTTAAATGTCTCTACAAGAGATCTGCAAAACCAAGCTTTTATCCTCCTTCTGTGACCAACTATAAAGTGACAGAGCTGATAAAACTTTGTGCTATTAATGTTTAAAAATTATGGTTTGCATACTCTGATGAGCACAGTTTTTCATACAAAAAATATTGCATGAAAGAATTATTTTTTTCCTCCAGTCCATTGATTACACAAAATCGTTAGCCAAGACGGTACGTTTTTTAAATGAAAGTCCTGGAAGTCCTGATTGTCCATGACCCCCATATGATCACTAGGCTTTTTCCTAGTGCCTGACACTTTCTTTTTATAGACTTTGTTCTCTCCAGACACAAACTAAATACTTGTTTTTAGGTAAAATCATGCCTTGACAGGGAATGGATTGACATCCTGGTATTTTTGCATAATCTGTCCAAGCTGTGATCAGCACAAGCAATCGATACATTGGGAACTAAGCTAAACCGGAACTTGGTTTGGTTTGTAGCTTGTGTGATGAATCCGATTCTCCTTAAAGCATTTACTCCGAGACAGTGAATAGATTCCTGAGATAAAGGTCTAAGACACATTAACTGTAGAGAGCTTAAAGGATCCTGTCTAAGGTAGAGGGAGGGAGGTGCAGATTTCAAGGGTGTCCAATGATCCATGCAAGACTCTGTTTGCACCCAGTCATTTACTCATTTCCACAGGTATAGATGACAGAAACGGTCTCCCATTTGCTCATTTTAGACTTTGCTGGCAGTGCAGTCAGTGAAATCACTATCATTAGCTCAAATCTCCTCTACTTGTCCTTCCTCTCGTGTTACTGGAGGTTTAATCGCATGCATGGAGCTCAAAGGCCTGAAACCACATTGGACATTTTTCCTGTTTAAGTTTCAATTTGTAAACATTTTAAGGAAAAAAAAAGAAAGAAAAAAAAAAAGATATTGGAAATGAATAAGATCTGCACTTTTTATGTGTTGCTTTTCATACATTTTCTTAAATGCTGAATCACATGATTATCAAGTTTTCATGAAGCTCAAGTGCTTCTGTCATTCAACACAACAGAGAGCCAAACAAATAATAATATCTTTTTTTTTTTCTGTTCAGTTTTTCATTTTTATGCTGATAGTATCATTTGTGATTTTGTGTTAAAGCATTCTGGTCTCAGACTTTTGGTCCCCCATATACGTACTGTATATATTAATATGACTTATTATTTGTATTAATGTTTATTGTTATTAATAATAAGGTTACACATTATTATTATTATTATTATATAATATAGTATGTGTTTTTGTTACGGTATAATTAAAAATTTAAATACTGAGTAATATTAATTAACAACACTATAGGGTTAGGAATAGGGATTGGTTTAGGTTTAGTTGCATGTAATTATACATCATTTACTGTCATTAGTACGTGTAACAGATGTGGCAAGGACACTGTAAAACAAACTGTACCAATGATAATATAGTAATAACATTATTATTTATGTTAAATTATTATTTACAAATACATTTTTGATATTTTTTCCCATAGATTTGTAAATATATCAGATCAGGTGATGGCAGCTTATACTGAATAATTAACGATTCCATGATGAGCTGAAGCAAATATATCTTAGTATAACTATGTATAATATAAGTCAAATTTACATTCAATGTTTTAGGGCTTTTTTCACAGCTGCTCAAAAAAAAAAAAAAAAAAAAAAAAATCTAAAATCAAAAGTACAATCAAGTGCAGACAAAGGTTTTCGGCTGATATGTTCCCCACTTTTTAAAGCTAAGAATGTGTGTGTGTGTGTGTGTGTGTGTGTGTGTGTGTGTGTGTGTGTGTTAGGACTGCAGATGCGAAGGGCTGAGAGAGGACTGATATAGAGTGAAACAGTGCACTTCTCTTGGCAGAATCACATAAGTTGGATTTGTGGCTTTTTCCCCTTTCCTCACACAGTGCTCTTCAGATGGGATTATTTGTGACATGTGGGCCATCTCTCCGCTGAGGCTGGCTCTCATTAAATAGGGACCTTGGGTACGTAACCATGGAGAAGATGGGACCGAGTCTGACCGGTCTCGGCTCCTGGGACCGGTCATGAAGCGCTGCGCTCGAGACAGCCGGTTACCCAGGCAACACAGAGACCCTTTCCACTTGCAGTGTGAATCCAAGAGAAAAACAGATATTAAAGTGTCAGCGTGTTTGTTGGGACGAGGCCCATCTGCATCTGCACTGTGACTGTTTTTAGGGATGCACAATATATCGCTGCCATATTGGTTATTGGCCAATATAACCTTTTTGTATTGTGATCTATTTTTTATATTTAAAGTCACCATGAAATCAAAATGATTACATATATATGTATGTACAGGTGCTGGTCATATAATTAGAATATCATCAAAAAGTTGATTTATTTCAGTAATTCCATTAAAAAAGTGAAACTTG
This sequence comes from Squalius cephalus, assembly GCF_949319135.1. Lineage (NCBI taxonomy): Eukaryota > Metazoa > Chordata > Actinopteri > Cypriniformes > Leuciscidae > Squalius > Squalius cephalus. Next base: position 3,487,515 of record NC_137129.1, read on the forward strand.
TATATTATATAGACTCATTAAATGCAAAGTGAGATATTTGAAGCCTTTATTTGTTATAATTTTGATGATTATGGCTTACAGCTTGTGAAAACCACAAAATCTCAGAAAATTAGAATATTACATGAAATCACACAGTAATTACACAGTGATACCATGGTCATTGAACCAGGTTTTGGTTATTTTGGCAGTGTGGGCCGGTACAAATCCTGCTGGAAAATGAAGTCAGCATCTCCATAAAGCTTGTCTGCTGAAGGAAGCATGAAGTGCTCTGGAAATGTCCTGGTAGACGGCTGCGTTGAGTGGACAGCACAGTGGACCAACACCAGCCGATGACATGGCTCCCCAAACCAACACAGACTGTGGAAACTTCACACTGGACTTCAAGCATCTTGGATTGTGTGCCTCTCCATTCTTCCTCCAGACTCTGGGACCTTGGTTTCCAAATGAGATGCAAAATTTGCTCTCATCAGAAAAGAGGACTTTGGTCCACTGTGCTTTATTAAATCCAGAGTCAACGCAGACGTCGACCAGGACATTTCCAGAGCACTTCATGCTTCCTTCATTCTCCAGCAGGATTTGCACCGGCCCACACTGCCAAAAGAACCAAAACCTGGTTCAATGACCATGGCATCACTGTGTAATTACTGTGTGATTTCATGGAATATTCTAATTTTCTGAGATTTTGATTTTGTGGTTTTCACAAGCTGTAAGCCATAATCATCAAAATTATAACAAATAAAGGCTTGAAATATCTCACTTTGCATGTAATGAGTCTATATAATATACAAGTTTCACTTTTTTAACGGAATTACTGAAATAAATCAACTTTTTGATGATATTCTAATTATATGACCAGCACCTGTATATGTATATGTATATGTATATGTATATGTATATATATATATATATATATATATATATATATATATATATATATATATATATATATAGTTTTTTTATGGAATATTGCAGTATTTATTATAAATTATTTACCGTTGAGTTTCAGGCATGCAAACTTTGGAAAAATAACATTTATGGCTCTCAGACAGGTATATTCTATGCAATTGTGTTGATAGAAAAAAACTAGATACATTTCTAGTTTCAACATTCTGTGTTCTTCAGACATTCCTCTTTAAAAGAAAAAAGTTTCAGTTGTACGCAAAGTGACCCGCACTTTGTTTTTAACGACTAAATATGTGTACAATTGGCCATTTTACTCATGGAGCCGCATTAAGATCTCCACATCTCTGGGCTTGAACCATATTGGGCCTTTAGAATGAAGATACCAAAATAAATGTTTGTTAAGAACCAGAATCTAAAAGGATATTTATTAAGATATCTTTAATATTTCTTGAGTTACAGGCGTGCAAACTTGGGGGGAAAAACACAATAATGATTTTTGCCATTTTCTTAATTTTTTTTTCAACTTTCACCGTTGGCATATAATGCAACAAATATTGCTAAAGTCAACAGATTTAACTAAGAGACCTACCAATCTCTGTGTGAAAATAAAATAATGATGCTGCCGTCTTTCTAAAGTCATTTGGCTCCAAATCGCAGGTGAAAATTGTCATTTTGACTCTCCTCTACAAAATTCTGAATTACCCAGTAAATATACATCCATGGCATTTAATATTTTGGCTTCTTCATTTATGTATTTGTTTCACCAGAAAAAAAAGAAAAAAAAAAGATCAAAATCTAAAATTTTAGCCAGGGACCTCTAGTTGAGATGATAAAAAAAATCAGGTTGATAAAGTTGCTTTGATAAATAACTAAAGAAAAAGAATCCGAAGTTGAATGAAATCCCCAGGCTGTGTTGCTGAAACTCTAGTAATAAACAGAGCATTATTGTGCATAAAACAATTAATCTGTAGTAAACTATGACAAAGACTAAAATTACCACTATAATAAAACACCAGATCATGTTCTCATTGCAGATAACAAGGTCGCGCAGGCCTCGTGCATGACTTTACCAGCAGGAGGCGTATATTAAAGAGTGTTTCCAAATGCAGACAATGCATTCCCCTAAACGTGACAAACAATAAAACATGCCATCTGTCATGGATGCCGCCGATGATAAACCAATACACTAGTGCGTGCCGAGCTTGTGTTGCACTTAGGCAAATAAATGATTGTCTATAAGTCTGGCTGTGGCTTCATAAATGCCTTGCAGGGCTTCTCCAAGTGACGACTTAAATTTGCCCACATGGGCTTTATTTGTTGATCCTTGGACTCAGGCATGCGTGCCCGCTGGGTAGAAGTAAATGGAAAATTTGGAGAGCAGCGCATGTTTTTTGCTGCATTACAATGGAATGTTTCCCATCTCTCTGTCTCCCCAAACACTGCTCTTATTTCTCTCGTAATGATGATGGATTGGATACGAGGACAAAACAACAGCAATGGTATTCGACACTGTCTATATTCCATTTTCAACGCCGACATGTTGACATGAAGTTCTTTTTTTTAGGCTGTTGTGTTGTTTATTTCTTGTTACCCTGTTTGAAACTGAATACAGATGTGTAATTGCTTTAAAATGTCTCTGTGTTTGTAGTTCAAAGAATATTATTTTCTCTACTGAACCAGGGGTGAAATACGCTGATAAAATGTTGCAATCAGAATAGTAGCAATGATGGTCCCTGCTTCAGACCTCTGATAATATGTATTTTCATACAACACAGTGAATGATAGATGATAAAACTAATGAAAACTGACAGCTAGAGGCCCGAAGGCCAGAGTCTATTTGGCACATGACATATTTAGTTTTCTATTCTGCTCTGCAAGTGCAAGTCATAATTCCTAATTAAAAACCAGTCGTGTCATGTATATTGCCTGTACATTAGGTAAACTTACATTTTTGTAGGGGATGGTGTGTATTTTTTTTTTTAATACCAAATTGATTTGAGCAATAAACCTAATTTAATTTGTGCACAGAAATGTTTTTTTTATTATTTTATTCATGTATCTTATTGTGCATTTTATGTTTCTAAGCAGTTAGGCAAGTTGAATCCAGCACAGAAACCCAAACGAGTGCTGCAGGAGGGCTGAGCTCCAGCATTTTGTCATCACAGGTTCATTGCAATGATGCGTATTGATGTTAATGTGCTTAATGAGGGATATAAGTAAATACATGTTTCAATACAAGTTTCCCAACTTGTCTGAGGTTTTAGTGCAACCTCTACGGCAGCAGAATTTAGGTATAAAACTACAGGATGCATCCATCCATCCATCCATCCATGCATCCATCCATGCACCCATCCATCCATCCATCCATCCATGCACTCATCCATCCATCCATGCACCCATCCATCCATCCATCCATCCATCCATCCATCCATGCATCCATCCATGCACCCACCCATCCATCCATCCATCCATGCACCCATCCATCCATCCATGCACTCATCCATCCATCCATGCACCCATCCATCCATCCATGCACTCATCCATCCATCCATGCACTCATCCATCCATCCATCCATCCATGCACTCATCCATGCACTCATCCATCCATCCATCCATCCATCCATCCATCCATCCATCCACTCTTCCATGCACTCATCCATCCATCCATCCATCCATCCACTCTTCCATGCACTCATCCATCCATCCATCCATGCATTCATCCATCCACCCATCCATCCATCTTTCAGTTAATCAGTTAAATCTACTGGGCAAAGTTTAAATAACCTAATTAATATTCATGAGCCAGGCTTAAAGCTTTTCACATCATCCTTAGAACTGTGGCGGTATATAACGCCTATTGAAAGCTATCCGTTAACATTCACATTCATCTCACCAGTACATGACCAGCATGTTCCCATCTTGGCTTCATCTTTACTTACTTTTTTTGAGAGCCAGTCACCTGACATGTAAATGCTAATAATTCACAGGAAAACGACTATTCCCCAAGACCTTAGTAACGCTCCTGTGCTGTGGGGTGGGAAAAAATCAATTCTTAGATGCATCGCGATGCGGACGTGGACGATTCTGAATCGATTCATAAATGTCAAAAATCGATTTTCTAAATGTTTTTTTTTTTTTCTAATAACGTAAAATGCAAAAGGTGGAACTCTGAAGTGCGGACTTGCAGTGCCTGTATGGGATCAGTATCCCGCCAAATGTATTGTGGCCATGGATCAAAAAATAATAAGCGTGATTCAAAAATGTAAAAACATAATGCAACTGAAAAAAATAATGCAAAATGATCAGAATAGCAAACAACGTGGTCACGGATCAAAATATAATAAGCGTGAATAAAAAAATAATAAGCATGAATAAAAACTTGAAACATATTAAAAAATATTTTGCCAAAACTTAAACTTATGTTCAAGTTTTCTTTAAAATTATGTTTTCCTTGGTTTTATTACTCTGTACTTTGAGCTCTCTTGCATTTTCTGCTCATATTTATTTTTTTTGGATGCTTGTGCTGTTTTTCTCTGCGCTCTTCTTTCCATGTTCTGTGCTTGCTCTTCCAAATGTTGCAGTTGGAGTTTCATGTAAATTAGGGCGGGCTGAAGCGTCACCATTGGTCCACTAGTTCTAGATTGACAGCTCCTCCTCTAGCCAATCAATCGAAGAGGGGAGTTGATGTTACTCCAATGGCTTCTGATGCTCACTAATACAGGCAGTAATGAGTCCACTTTTAAGAAATAAATGGGCATTTACTATGGTATTTCTCTAAAATAATTATTTCATCATAATGCACAGCCACTTTTGAGTGCCTGGCATTGAGAAAGATGCTTTTTGCCAGTATAATGGTGTAGTTTCTGCATCTACCAGCAGGGGCGAACTGGTCCATGTCAACCAGCTAAACTTTGCCCTTTTGGGTCAAACGGATAAAGGCTTTACCAAAAATCCGAATCCATCTTGACAAATCACTTTTATTGATACGAGTTCAAATAAAGCTGTCACCCTTTGAGTGTCCAGGTCTCCACATTGATCACATCTCCTCATGTTGCTGTGCATCAGTGTCATGAGGGTGAGGGGTGTGTGCTGTAGGTTTGACACGTGGCCCAAGGGAGCCATTTCTCTCGGTGTCATCCTCATTAGCACTCTCTTCTTTCTCTTCATTTCAGTCGGCTGCTGTTTCCAAGGCTGAAGGTCAAGGAAATGTCAACCTCTCTGGATGTGAACCGTTTTATTGTGTGCTTCATTAGAATGCACATATTCACTTCTGCTCATATCTCTACCTCTCTTTCCCACTTCCTCGCCGTTATCACTCCATCTCTCCTCCCTTCATTCTGTAGCTGAAATGAATATGCACCTGATAACAGTAATTCCAAAGAAGAGTGGCAGAAGGGACCCGGACGGCACCGGGGCTTTTTAAACACCGCACGGCTAATGCAGGGAGAGATGGCAAAGGCATGAGCTGAATATTCTGGCATTGTTGCAGTCGGAGATCATGTGGCTTATTGTATTGTTTGTTGGGTGCTCGTGAGATGAATGTAAAAAGACAAACGGTATAAAGGCAGAGTTTTTGTTGTTGAGATATCATTTAGATGTGAGTAAATGTCTTTGAATATGAATTTGAATTACTGGCAACATCATGCAGGATGTTCCTTATTGTAATTGAATTTGAATGGCAGGAAAAGAAATATAATTAATTGTAATTCAATAAATTCAGTATAGTCACACAAGAGAGGAATCTCATTATGTCCAACACGGTTTTTTTTTTTTTTTTTTTTTTTGCCTAAATATGCATATGATTTCACTGATATGTAGAATATTTTTCTCAGCCAGTTAGGCAGATATAATACTACGTAAAATAATTAACACAGCTATCAAAATAGAAGTTGATTAGCCATACAGCCAATGCAAAACTGTGGTGGGCATGTTTCAATATTTTGCATGAGCTGGCTAATTAACTTCTATTTTGATGGCTGTGCTATTTTGACATGATTTTACTTGATATATGTATAATGTATTTGTATGCATTTATTTTCAAGGAAACGCACGGCTAAAGTAGTTCCAGGCAGGTTTTGACCGCATTACAGTTCCATATCGCATTTCAAACTGGGTGTGCATTATGTTCTAATAATTCGATTATTCCTTAAATAAATCCATACACACAGTAAATGTGTGTTTATGTGGCATTTTTAGTTGAGTTGTGAATGCCGCACAATCCATGTGCACATGCATATGACAGCAGAGCATTGATATGTGAAAAGCAAAGAGACTGAGTGTTGAGGAAGGCCAGCAGAAGAAAGGCTGGGATCAATACGCCTCTTTGTGTTGCTCGTCACTCTGCCGTTATTGACGTGACCTGTGGATCTCTTTGGAGATATCATGTCAGGGACTCATCAACACATTGTTCCAAACCTTTTTCATTTGGTTCTTATGTGATGGTTTCATCCTCTAGATGTCATTCAGCATTATTGGTGAACAGTCGAGAATTGTCCTCTTGTTCAACTCAGTGTTCAATAAAAATTTGTCACCTTAGATTTTTCCAGATCTACATAAAAAAACAAAAACAAAGTAGAAGTACATTTGAGCTGCGATAATACGACGATGTGAAATTGCATTTCGGATTCCTACTTTGAAGATCTGCCGGAAATACCTTACGATATTTAAAGTATTTTCACACTATACGCTGCATGATTAGTACAGTTTGTGAATTGTGATTTGGTCTGTGTGCAGCAACTATACTGAAAATAAAAATATTTCCCAAGTCGAAAGCTCGTAGCGCCAGCAGCCCTCATGTTACAATCCTCCCTAAACGGAATGTCCAAGTGGCTTTTAAAAGCTTGTCTCTACACCAGTGCAGCTGCCAGAAATTGGAAGCAGTAATTGCAAAGGCTCTCTCAGCGGCGTACGAGACGGCGTGTGCACAGAGTGATCAGTTCCTTCATTACACACTGGATGCACCCACATGCCTTTCTAGCACAGAAACAAGACAAAGAATTCACTCTACAAAACGCTGGCTTGAAAGTGACCCAATTTGGGTTGTTTTGTAACCTTCGGATGGGTCGAATATGGACGAACCCAACTGTGGGTTATTTTAACCCATTTAACCCAGGAGAACGGTTAGATTTATGCCAGTTCATTTTACTAGCTTATTTTTTATTTTAAGTGCATGGGTTAATATTTCTAGGTTCGCTTAAATCCTGTGCAGTTTTGTAAAACACACTTCACAACCACTGTGTTTACACAATACATACTTAATATTGGTTGAACGCTGTTCTAAATGCAGCGCATTTCATACAGTTTTTATTCGTGCATACAATATCACTTATATTTAAACTTGTTTAACAAACATTTTAGAAAAAAAATGTGGCAAAATGTATCCATTGATCTTTGGTGAAATCTGAGCCGGTGCCAGAACATATTAAATTATATTCAGTATTATAATGAATAAGATGAGTTCATTTTATGCATTTTATTTTAGGCAGAATGTGTTTCCATCATGCAAAATGGCCGACAAGTTTAGCTGACTCTGACTGACATCTCATCCCTGTACAGTACTGGCCAGTAGTGATGTCCGGCCGAGGAAAACTGACATCTTCACCCTTTATTCAAATGTTATTAAAAACATGTTAAAGCATATTGCATAGTTGTGTTTGGAGTCGATTGTTTTATTTCTGATAATGCAATGAAACATGTCAAATTGTGCAGACATCATTTCTGCCATGCTGTCATACAAAGAAATTATGAACACATGCAAAAACAAGAGAGAACCAATGAAATATCAATCTTGTGAGCTTTTTCTGTTTGTTTTTTGTTTTTGTATAGTAAAATAAAGCATGTAGCTGTAGTTTGCTTTTTTGTGACTGATTTACAGTACTAAAGAATTTATAGATGAAATATAAAAAAACTAAAATGATAACAGTATATATACTCTCTCTATTATATATAAAATAATATATATAAAAAAATCTAATTATAAAAGAATGCAGTGTCCACATCACAACTATAATGATAACATTACAGATGGAATCACTTTCAGAACTTTTTTTTTTTTTTTACAGCCGATGAACAATAAAAAAAACATTGACTGGCAATCAGAATCCATCTCGTGCTCTGGAGCATTTAAAGCGACAAATGACAAAACTGCAGCACACACTTATAATAATCGACATCATGATAACTATATGGATGTTGATATAGTTATCATGATCGTTATATCATTCTTGGTGTGATCAGGACATAAGACCACCGCTGGAACAAAAGCTTCTGTCTTCAAAACGTTAACAGTCCGTTTAAATTCAAAGCAAATTGCAGTAAACTAATTACACGGACAGTTCCCTTCAAGCAACATGAGGTTTGTGACTATCTCAAGGGCACAGTGCAGATTGCAGGACTGCGATCTCAGTTACTCTCCCATTCCAGGGTCACCCTTATTGGAAATTAATAATGTGGAAACTTATTACTGTTGCCATGATGAATATCTAAGTATTCCCACTGCATTTTTAAAGCTGACTGAGACACAAGCAGAATAAATAAGTGGGGCAGATTAAGAAGCTTATAACTGTGAAGTGTGGATTCTCTGCTTTCTCATATTGCAGTTTTAATACGCAGAGACTGTAAATGAACCAGTTTTAGGTTGACTTCTGAAGACTGGCTCAGTGACCATCAAAACATAAGCAGTTCAACATGGCAATTTATGGTTCAACGCAGCGTTTAGGGGAAGGAACTCTAGGATGGGAATTTTGAAATTGCAAATCTTACAAAATTATTTTATATATAATATATATATATATGTTGATTTGCCTGATATATATATATTGATATATATTGATTTGTTGATATATATACAGTATATGTATATATATGATATGTTGCCACCAATCAGCTTACATACTTGATCATTAAAAGTATTTATACAAGATAATAATTTATATTTACTGTGTAATATGGAGGTTGCACATATATTTTCCATGCTTTCAACATGGAGAAAAAAAAAGGAGAAAAGAAAAACCTAACAGGGACTTTAATATTGATCAACAGAGTGAATCTATTTCTCGCTGCTTTGTTACACACAATGGCTGAAGGCTGGATTTCATCTGAAGTTATTATTATTTTTCAACATCTCAGTATTTTTCTTTTTCAACCCCGGAACATTTTTTGTACATCAGAAATATCTACATTTAATTAAAAATAGAAAATGAGATGATCAGTTACTGCATGTTAATGTGTGTACACTGTAAAACTAAATGTAATTTTAATGGTAAAGAATGTAAAAATACTATAGTAAAACCTGTAAATTGACATTCCCATAATTCCCTGCGTGACACTTTACATTTGATGGTACTGTATATTTTGTTTAAGTTACATTTTATGTTGCTTATTTAACGTTTATTGCATTATTTTTGCATTAGGTGTTGTCATGGTGTTTTGTATTTGTGTGTGTACATATATTAGTATTTATCTCAGCTTTAATTAATTATGTGTCTCTTTTACCACCTGTATTATTATGGTGGTTATTAGTATATTATAAAGGTACAAAACAGATTTTATTACTGTAGATGGAATAATAAAAAGGACCTATGATGCTTTTTACATGTTCAGTTTTCTTTAGTGTGTAATGCTGCTGTTTGAACAGGAAAAAGCTCTGCAAAGTTACAAAGCAAAGTTAGTTATTCTCTATATCAGTGTCAGTGTTTCTGAACTCCCTGAAACGCCTCCATTGTAGCCTTGAGTTTTCTTTTGGGAACAAACACGTCACAATATTCCTCATTTAAATCATTAATGCGCAGAATAAAGGGGCGGGGCCTGGTTGAGTTAGTTAGTAGTGTGTTAAACTGGTGGTTAATGTAAGGGGCGGGACATTTCCCAAACACATTCGAAGCGCTCGACCAATCACAACACACTGCTCCAGCCGACCAATCAGAGCACAGTGTGTTTTTCAGAAGGAGGGGCTTCATAGAGACAGGAACTAAACAGAGCGTTACTGACAGACTGTGAAGAGAGGAGCTGGAATAATGGAGAATATGAGGAGAATAATCAACATTCAAGCAGGAAAACATCTAGGCTACTATAGTAGAGCACAAAAACAAAATCAAGACTTTCTAAAAGGGCATAATAGATCCTCTTTAACATTATATCAGTTAATGACATATACAGTTTTCAAATTTCACAGGTTTATTTTGTACAGCGTAGTATAATGTATGAGCTTGTGAAAAATATATGAAAATCAGAAGATAAACAAACATCATCGTAATCATCATAATAAGCCAACTTCATGCATCCGTGCCGTTAGGTGTCAGTATAAATTCGAAGAGCTATCAAGCGTAAACAGAAACCTTTCAGGAGCTCATATCATCAGTCACTCTTTGCACGCAATCACATCAGAAAGTCCCAACAAAAGCTTCCATAACCTGTCTGTCGAAGGCCTGGTGCTTATAGCTTCCATTATGAAACTCTTATGATTCGTATTTATTCTTGCATGCATCAATGAATACTGTGATTCTCAAATTTCGATTGCAGAGACACACTCCCGCAGAAGCGCTCAGGTGTTCTTGCGGGACGTCTCTGCGGCACGAGCGCACGGGCTGGTTCATTAAAAAGAGGACAAAGAGTAATTAAACAGCAGAAAGAAAGGGTCATCAGTATAACTGAACATCTGTTGGCGGAGCAGGGGAGACGGAAAGACACTGGTGAGCGTGTCTGGATGGAGGAGAGAGTACAAGTCCTGTGACGCTCTCTGGAGAGAAGAGCAAATAAAGAGATCGGAGCCTCAGCTGCGCTGGGAAAGTTCACCGACTGCTGGAATACTAAAGAGCGTGATTGCCGTAATAACCAAATGAGCCCTGAGCCGTGTTTTAGGATTTTGACAGGCCAAATAAACAGGTTCATTGCCTCCGAAATCAGCCTTTGCTTCTCTCGGCAGAATCCTTGGCATTGTGTTGTTGTATATATTGCATCGGGCCGTATCACGGTCTGACACACAAATGGTTGCCCTTGATAAAAATGTCAGTACAGAATGATGATATGAATGTTGTAAGTCTTTTTTTTTACACACAGATGATGTATCTAGATCAACATAAGCAGGATGTCTTATTTGTTTGCTTTATTCATGACCTTTCTGTCGACTGAGAGTATAGTGTGCATACTTGGCAGTAAGTAAACCTTAATGAAATCTGATTCATTAGTACATTCATCACATTTTTCTCTTATAAAACAAACTTCAAGGCATAACGTTTCTAGAGCATCTTGTTGGAATAATCAATGTAATATACTTTGGTGTGTGCTGCAGCATTACTCAGTGGAGGGATTTTGCAGCCATCAGCGTCGACATCCGGATCATTTCTGGGGTTTTATTGTGCATTAGAAGAGAAGGGAGGGCGATATATGGCAGGGATGGACTGCGATCTGGACTCCAGATCTGCCACAGGCAGCAAATGAGCGTCAGGAGCTTCCAGTGGAATGCAATTACTCGTAGCAATCCGGCCAGTGGCACAGTGAAAATTCATGACATTCATACCATGAGTCTAACTTTCAGAACTCTCTGTACTAGCAAGCACTGGGAGGATCCAAAAGGAGAAGCAGGAGAGGATATAAACCTGTCACAGATAGGTGGCGAGTGCTAGCATAGTTATTAAGGACAAAACAGATGAAATCTGAGATTGATGGCCAAAAACTTTTGACTTTTCTTTTTACAGTGGGCATGTTTGCATGCACAGTATTGTACTTGATAACCAGACAAAGTGTATGTGATGTTAATGTGTTTTTTTATATATATTAAATAGCAAGTACAGAAGTAATTGTGATTTTTTTTCTCTGCATGTAAATGCAATGTTCGCTAATAAAGAGTGGCATGCACTCGACATTTTGCATTGTTCTACAGGTCATAACTGAGCATTAGCTATATTGTCTGACTCTCTGAACCAGCAGCTTGATCTCATTAGTATTCATAACATGTCATAAACGCACATGGTCCTACCAGACTCTCGTACATTTCATGTGTACAGAGAGTCTGGCCACTCTCCATTGACAAGCGTTAACTTCCTTGAAGGCGGGTACTCTGTTGAAGTTTAAAACTATTGGATCTACCCAGAGCCACTCTAGATCTACCATAACCAATCGCTAGTGTTCGCCTTAGCCAACTCATTCACCACTAACGGAGCGAGCTGGAAAATCAAACATGGGGAGGAGGGCCACCAACAAAACTCAGCAAACATTGTTCTTGCTACGGCTTTAACTTCTGGATATTCGGCAGCGTTGCCACAACGGACCGAATGGCTTCGCTCGCATCTTTCTCCGCCGCCATTACTGAACTACAACTCAAACTAGCGCACGACCTCAACGTCATCGTTCTCAGCCACTCCCTCTGTTTGCTGATTGGACAGGTAAAAATTGGCCGGAGAAAACCTGCGAATATACCGCAAACCCAGACGACGTACTGAAGGAAAATTAAAATTGAGCAGAAGTACGTAGGAGGGCGGAGCCCAGGGGCGTGTCTAGAGGGGTGGCACGGGGTGGCACCGCCCCTAAACATCATTGGGCTAGATTTACTGTCAACCTGACAATGCCCAACGCCATTGGATCAGAGCACTGTCAATCACTGGGTTGAGAAAGAAAAGAGGACAAAGTCAGACACAGCAACAGGACATCCAAGGTTTCTTTAAGAAGAAACCATGTCAGAGACAGATTTCATGCAGAGAACGTACACACACACACACACACACACACACACACACACACACACACACACACACACACACACACATATTCAATGTTTGTGTTGAGAATAAAGCATGTTAAATGACTAATTAATGCCTATGTGATGTTTTTTATTTATTAGAACAAAACTGTGTGGTCCAATCCATGCAAAATACATGATTCTTGTGTAGTGCCACATTTAATACCATCTATATTAGGGTACTGGGCATTGCAAAGATTTTTTAAATCGTGGTTAATATTTTCTAAAATATTCTAAAATGCCCCACACCCCCACACACACACATTTATAAAATTCTGGAATCGCCCAATATCGCTACAATATGACTGCATCTAAAACAAAGGCACTTACTTATGAACAACTTTAGGAGCCTAAAAATCTTCAGGAATCCTGTACATTGAAATTGAAATTATAAAAATATTTCAAGTTACATTTTACTATCATATGCATTTACAAGTTTGGGGCCAACAAAGTTGTTCATAAATACAATTCGTATACATTTTAGATGCTTTACATTCCAGTGTTTCCATAAAAACTTTACGTACGGATAGAATCATAGAATTATTTTGCTGTAAATCAGACGTTGTAGTGTCTTTCTCCAGCAGAATATCTAACAGCAGAAGAAGAGAAAGAAACATAATTCAAAGGGAATTTTTCTGACCCCGTTGGCAGATATGTATTTGTTGTTTCAAGTAGAAACTCACCTAATTCTGATGAATTTTCCCCCCAGAAAACTGGTGGACTTCAGTGGACTGTTGTGGATCCATTAGTAAATGGTTAGAACAAAGTTGTTTTGCGAGTTGCTTTGAATCTAAGCCTCTAACGCTGCTTCCAGGCTCACATTCTTTATATTGACCTTTTGAATGTCACACGCCACATATAATGTAATTGGCGACTTGTTCTAAGAGGTTTAGAAACTGGGAAAGGTCAGCAGTATCATATGTGATGATTACATGGTATCACGCTGACCGAGACGATGTCTATCGGCATCAAGCTGCTAAAAGCTCTGCGTTCACTCGTCATGTTGCTCTCCGCCTGTAGAGACACTCGTACAGAAGAAACGCATCTCAGAAAAACACCTGATTCCACACAAGCAATGCCGTTCACAGGGCTTCAGATACATAATGCTAGTTCGCAGGTCAGCCTCAGGTTTTACACACAATTGAGTCCCCAAGGCGTATTTTAAGAGGTGGCACTTAAACCTCCATTAAGTTTTAGAGAATTAAACAAGTCTGAGGCGAGAGCCACACAATTCTCTCCAACATGAAGATCATTTATTATTAGCTCTTAATCAGGAGGTTAATGAATGTGAAATTCCTCCCTCTGATATCAGACCGATTATTAATCAATACATATTAAATAAGTGGCAGGAAGAGTGGAATATGTGCAAGAATAGAAGTTGTATGAAACCCATCCGGAAATAACAAACAGACTTTTTATCACTCTTAAAACTAGACTTGATCTACACCAGATGTCGTGTGGGTCACACAAGTTTGACCCATGCTTTTTTGTTTGAAGGTGAAGACCCAAATTTATGTATGTTTTGTAAGATTCCCTTATCTGTCAAACATATCTTATTGGATTCATCATCATCATCATCATTTCTCTTCATCCCCTATGGGACATAAGGCTTCAATGAGCACTCTCCATTGTATTCGGTCCCTGGCAGCATGTTGGGCCTCTCCCCATGACAGGTTCATCTGTTCCAGCTCTTGTGTCACAGTTCTGCGCCAGGTGGTTTTGGGTCTCCCTGGTTTTCTTTTACCAGGTGGTGTCCATCTTAGGGCAACTTTTGTGATGCTGTCCTGCTCCATCCTTAACACGTGTCCTAGCCATCTCAAGCGTCTTCGTGTAATCTCCTTGGTGATACTCCAGCTTCCCGTTTTCTTGTACAATTCATTGTTTGAGATCTTATTAGGCCAAAATATCTGGCATATTCGTCGGAGGCATCCATTATGGAACACTTCCATTCTCCTCATATCAGTTTTGATAACTGGCCAGCTCTCTGAACCGTACAGCAGAACAGACTTTACATTACAGTTATATAGGATCATCTTCGTTTTAAGGCTGTATTGTTTTGATCTCCATATAGAGCGGAGTTGGGAGAAGGCACCCTGAGCCTTTCCGAGCCTTGCTTTGATATCTTTAGATGCCCCACTGTCCTTACTGATGAGACTGCCCAGATAGGTGAAATTTTCCACACACTCAAGTGGTTCCTCATTAACAAGGATGGGTGCTGTGGGGATGGAGTTGACACACATCACTTGTGTTTTGGAGGTGTTAATACTGAGCCCAACTTGACTGGCAAAGTTGTTCAACCTATCAGTTTTAGCCTGCATGTTGTACTGGTTGGTTGATAGGAGAGCAAGATCGTCGGCGAAGTCAAGATCTTCCAGCTGGGAGAGCAGAGTCCACTGGATGCCTCTGGGTCTGTCTGCTATGGTGTTGGTTGTGATCCAGTCTATGGCGACCAGGAAGAGGATAGGGGAGATGATGCACCCTTGTCTCACTCCGGACTGCACAGGAAACCACTCAGAGAGGTGATTTCCCATAATGACACAACACTTAAAATGTTCATAGAATGTTTTTATGATTGAGATGATCTTTGATGGTATTCCATAGGATTGCAGTATCTTCCAGAGGGTGTGTCGATGGACACTGTCGAAGGCCTTCCTAAAGTCCACAAAGTTGATGTAGAGGGGTGTATTCCATTCCAAGCACTGCTCTATGATGTTACGCAAAGCAAATATCTGGTCCATACATCCTCTTCCCTTCCTGAAGCCTGCTTGCTCCTGTCTAATTCTGGTGTCAATGGCTGTCTCCATGCGGTTGAGAAGGACTCTGCAGAACACCTTGCTTGGGATAGACAGAAGAGTAATTCCACGCCAGTTGTCACAGTTCTTAATGTTGCCTTTCTTGGGTACTTTGACAATGAGGCCTTTGGACCAATCTTCAGGGATGGTGTTACTGTTCCAGATGTTTTGGAATAGGTCCGTCAGCACTCTTGTTGATGTTAGAATGTCAACCTTGAGCATCTCGGCATGGATAGCATCTATGCCACATGCCTTGCCCCTTTTCAGGGTTTGGATGGCAGCTTTAACTTCAGCAAAGTCAGGGGGGTTGGTGTTAATTTCCAGGATATCCTCTGTTATTGTGATGTTGGCTGGTTGTTCAGGCTCAGGGAGGTTGAGTACTTCCTGGAAGTGTTGAACCCATCTGGCTGCTTGTTCACTCTCTGATGTACAGATGTTGCCATTCTTGTCCATAACATGGGTAGTTTGGTTTGTGCATCTGCCGCAGAGTCGCTTTGTGATTTTGTACACTGTGCCCAGATTTCCATAGGCTGCAGCTTTCTCGGCTTCACTTGCCAGGTGTTCAACAAAGACCCTTTTGTCTTTTCTAGCACTCCTCTTCACCTCTCTGTCCTTGTTTTTATAGGACATCTTGGTTTTCTCGAGGAGTCGTTGGGACTTGGTGTTCAGCATCTTTGCCTTCAGCTGTTTCCTCTCTTCGATTTTCAGCCAAGTGTTAGCGGATATCCATTCTTTGGCCCCTTTCTGTTTAAAGCCCAGGACTTTTTGTGCTGTTTCAGAGTATATGGTTTTGATAGCATTCCATTTGCTGTTTATGAGGTTTATGGTGGGTTCTTCTTCTATTTCACAGGAAGCCTCTAGCGTGCTGAAGCGGTTTCTGAGTTCCAACACAAACTCCTTGTTTTTCTTTGGGTATTGGAGTTTTGCAATGTCCAGTTTCTTCTGCCGATGGCCTTGTGGGATTAACTTCTTCAACTTGAGTTTAATGGTGGCAGCGATTAGGTAGTGGTCGCTATAGGCATCTGCACCTCGGTAGGCTCGAACATCTTGCAGTGACCTGCGCCATTTACCATTAATGATGATGTGGTCGATTTGGTTGATGGTCCTACCATCAGGTGACTGCCATGTGAGCTTATGGATGTTTTTGTGTGGAAAGATGGTGCCGCCGATGACCAGGTTGTTACTCATGCAGAAATCAACAAGGCGTTCACCATTGTTGTTTCTGTCGCCACATCCATGTCTACCCATTGCTCTCTCGTTGTTGAAGTTGTTGGTTCCCACTTTGGCATTCATGTCGCCAGTTAGGAGAAGAACGTCGTGTTGGGGTACTTTGGAAACCGCCATTTGCAGTTGTTCATACCAGTCTTTTTTTACCTCCTCTTCCGCCTCGTTGGTTGGTGCATAGCACTGTAAGATGGTGAGTTTACAGAACTTTGAGTTGAGGCGTATTCGGATCAGTCTTTCACTTACTGGTTCCCACTCTAGCAGGGTTTTGGCCTTCTCCTTGGAGATTAAAATGGCTACACCATGTGTATGGGTGTTCTCGTGACCAGAATGGAGGATAACAGACCCTTCATGCAGGACTTGACGACTAGAGCCGATCCAGTGACTCTCACTTATCCCCAAGATGTCCAGATGGTACCTTTTCATCTCACTGAGGACTTGTGCTGTCTTGGTGGTCTCCCACATGGTACGGACGTTCCATGTTCCAATGCGGATCTTGGTTTTAGGTCCTAGTAAGCCCTCTTTCGCACTCCTGACTTCCCTACGGATTTCATCAGGGGCGGTCATACTGCCATCCGAAGAGTTTGGGTGGCCAGGGTCTACTATGGGCCTGATGTAAGTAGTATTGCTCATTGTAGTTTCTGTAACAGTAGATTTTTTTACAGGGTGGCATTGTTAGCGCCACGCCCAACCCCCAACCTGGAGGGCGAGGTGCTGCCTTTCGTCTCACTCCTCACCCAAGACCAGTCTGGTATGGTTGAACCTACCAGGAGCCATAGGCTCCCTCCAGCATAGCTCTCAGGATCATAGAAGCACGCAAGCCTCTCCACCACGACAAGGTTGCAGCACACGGAGAGGATCTTATTGGATTGTCCTGGACTTAATACGAGCAGAATGCTCTTTTATGAAGTTACTTAAGGACATATTTAATAAGATTATGCCTGAAAAATGTTTTGGATTTTTTTTTTTTATCATATGTTAATTGACAAAATCTTGTATTATATGACTTGGTGTTTTTGTTTGTTTTGTTTTTATTGTATTTATATGATATTTGGATTTTTGTAGTAGAATTTTTGCCATGAAAATATAGCGTTGAATGCTGACATGGCATTAAATAAAATAATCTGAATCTGAATCATTTATTATTAAAAGCTGTGTGCATCTTTTAGTTCATGCTCTGTAATGAATGCATTTTTAATTTGATGTCACCCAGTCTTTGGCTCATGCTGTCACTCGGAGCACTTTTTAGAGGTAAATGTTATGACTTGTGTGTTATTTCATTGGTTGGAAAAAAAGTGAAGTGTTCATGAAGCATCAAGTATGACATTTGCTAGAAAGAAAAAAAAAGCCATGCAATAGCAGTTTAACATTATAAATGACTGTAATTGTAAGGTGTTCTGTAAACAAGGCACCTGACAGAAAGATAATGTCGTTCAGCTGGTGCTTAATGAATGTTTTTGAGCTGTAGTGTAGATGTGCCGTGTCTCTCTTGATCTGTGAGACAGCTTGAATATAAAATTCCCCTGGAGGAGTTCAGGATTTCAAGTGTTTGTGACTTTTCGAAAATCTGGCAAGTGTCATTGAGCTGTGCGCTTTTTGCTG